>NW_024347788.1:1260587-1640649 GCF_902729225.1 Pteropus medius | reverse complement strand
AGAAAGAAAGAAAGAAAGAAAGAAAGAAAGAAAGAGAAAGAAAGTAGGACAGTCTGTATTTTAAGAGAAAAGAAGGCATAACGAATGAATCAAAGAAGAGATTTTGGCTTATGGATATATCTTTATAGGGATAAATTTCACTGCCCTTGGAGATGTCCTCCTATCAGGACTACCCACCTGTTGCTCATTAAAAGCTCTGATATTTCTAAATTTTAATTGTCTTTCAAGTTAATGGTCACTTTACATAGGAATCCGGAAGGCCTCCCATGAAACAGAGCACACTCCTGTCCCTGACTCTCTCTCTACCTTACTGATGTCCCTCCTGCTGCTACTTGGTTAATCGACACTAGCCATTACTTACTGATGTCCTGTGATGATGGAGTGAAGCTTCATTTCCTCACAGCTTAGGTTTCTCCAAAGGGCTGCTCGCGCATGGCTTCCCCAGAGCCGAAAGAGAGGAAGAAAGCGGGACAGAACGCCCAAGACAAAAGCCACAGTATCTTTTCCAACCTAACCTCAGAGGTGACATACCATTATTTCTGCTGTATTCAGACTAACAGACTATTAACAGACTAACCCTGAAAAATGTTTTTGGGGTGATTACATAAGGATGTGAACACCGAGGCGGGGCAGTGATGATCGGGGGCCACCTTGTGGTCTGGCTACCACAGCGTTTATATTATTATAACTGTAAAATAGCATTCGAGGCTATGTCAAGTTCAACTAGTTTGTTATGATTACATGTCACTTTTCTTTTATCTAGAGTTAATAATTGCCTCTTATTTTCTTTGTGCCTATCACTCTTTCATACGTGTCTCCAAAATTTTATAATACAATTGTACACATGGTCAAACAGAAAGGTTATCTGTCAATTCTCCATTTTCCTCCCGATCTCCCCCTAGGACCCTCTATTGTTTATGCTTTTCCAGATACTGTACTGTGTTTTTTCTGCTACTGAAATTTTCACATCCGAAAGATGTTTTTTGTTTCCTAATAATTCTTCTGTATATACAACATACCATGTTTTACTGTACCTTGCTTTAGTGCACTCCATAGATTTTTTTCTTTTTTTAAACAAACTGAAGGTTTGTGGCGATTGCATCGAGCAAGTCAATTGGCTCCATTTTCCCAACAGGCTCAGATGATAGTTAACATTTCTTAGCAATAAAGCATTTTTAAATTAAGGTATGTACATTCCCGCCCCCCCTATCCCCCCGCCGCCCAACAAAATGCCATTGACACTTAACAGTATAGTATAAAAGCAACTTTTGTATGCACTGGGCAACCAAAAAATTAATGTGACTCACTATATTGCTATATTTGCTTTCTTGTGGTGATCTGCAACAGAACAAACTCTCTCTCTCTCTCTGTCTCTCTCTGTCTCTCTCTGTCTCTCTCTCTGTCTCTCTTTCTCTCTCTCTCATAGCCAGGCTTCCAGAAAGAATAGTTTCCACTGCTCCTCTGCGTAATGCTCTCTGGCTTCAGTTTCTACTACTCTACTGAAACTGCACCTCCATCCTCTCCTTACCCGGACTTTCTGAAGCCGATGGCTTTGTTGACTGCTCCCTTCCAGGCTTTTCTTCCCCCTGCCTGTTCCAAGTTGCACAGCCCAGGTGAGCCCTGCGCCCCTCCCTGCCCGGGGATCCAGTAAGACCAGTGACTGTCCTAGGTAGAGATGACGCTGCCCCCTCCCTGTGTCCTGAGTGAACCTCCACGGTAGCACCATTTCATCGGGTCTTGACTGTTTATCCCAAACAATTTATTTATCACTGTAATTGTAGATCTGCCAACCATCTGACATGTTTTCCACATTTGTGATTAGGACAGTGAAAGTTTAGTTCTCAAATGGCAAACCATTACCATAAAAGTGGCTTCCTTTTAAGATATACATGTAAAATATAACATGTGGAAAAAGAGTAAACTTGTAACAAACCAGTAATCAAACAACAAAATCAATTATTATTCTTTAAACCTACTTTTTGAGGGGGAGAGACATTTGATAAAACCAATAGATCTTTCGCAGGGTGGAGCTGGGGAGGGGGGTTGGAAAGAGAAGCAAACACGAAATATAAAACAAAAGTACAGAGTTCAAGGAATGTCTAAAGTCTGTCCACTGACTCCTTATATAAACCCAGATTCTGAACTCACTTTACAAGCAAAGGGAGAAATTGAGAGCGAGCCAAAACTTTTTAAAAGATCATAATGATAGTCCACTATTGAACACAAACAGAACAAGAGACATATTAATCATAACAACTATTTCAGGCAAGTCAAGGACATTACTTTCCTTATGTAATAGTTCTTTATCTCCTTTTCACTCAATTTGGTTTCAGCCTTCAGCACACATTTGTGAATGCTCATTAAGTGAAAGCCATTTGTTATTTCTTGCATAAATGTCCTTTTAAAACCACTTGAAGTCCTCACTACTTGTGAATTTCCTAACCTGCTCTGTTCCTGCTTAAGAGTCTGTACGATAATGACTAAGCCAGAAAGGCTGTCCTGCCTGGAGTATAAATTAGAAAGGCCTCTTTCATCTCCCCACAGGACAGCTTCAGGCAGGAGCCCTGTTCAGTCTTTTCTTCCTTCTACTTGACTACATATAGTAAATAGGAGACACTGATGTTTGAATAAAATGTGAAATCGTCTAAATCGTTTTACATTCCTGGCCTAGAAAAGTCTCCTTAAAAATATTTAATGCTGACGGTTACAGGTGGCGTCTGATTCTGTTTGAGAGCCCAAGTGTAAGGGTGTCGAAAACAATTAGTGTTTGAATAGCTCCCTTTCTTAGGGTATCTGTCAGGCACGGGTTCATCAGAAAGAGAACAAAAAAATATTCTCAAGAAAATAAGCTGACGACATTTAGCAAAATCATAGAATTTTACTATGTTATTCTTTATGCTTTCGACTTTAAAATAGGATACAGTTTAAAGAAATGGAAATGGTAGTTGTCGACATTTACTGTTTCTACGGATAAGGTTCTCTCCACCAGGACTGGTGTCAGGTTGTCCTCATTGTTTCTAAGGAAGCCTTAAGGCAGCTAGGGCTCAGCAGACACCACTGAAAACCTTACAAATGTCATAATTCTGCCTCAAGACAAATTCTCGCTGCATGGGGAAAAGGTAGGTCAAGAAGTAAGGGGACCCAAGACTGAGCGGGTGCCGGGGAGGGACGGTTATGTGTGAAGTTTTGATAAGTCAACAACAAAGCCTGTCTTGTGTGCCTCAAGAGTTATTTTGTGGAGAAATATGCTAATTCAAAAATATCTAACTAGCTTCACAGTTAATTCTGACTTCAAATCTTAGAGTGGCAGAGCAGCTGTGCCTGGAGGCAATACAATCTTATTTCTATAAAAATCTCTCAAAGCTCCATGTATAAGTGGGAGAGTAAAAATAGATAATCAAATCCAAATTAAGGCTATTAAGAATTGATTTAGTGTAAAGATAATATAGCGAGATTTTGTTTAGGTTATGGATGTTCACTAAAAATGTGTAATACTTGTTTGCCTAAAATTTTGATTATGTTTTATCTTATTTTGTCACAGTTAAATAGTTTTATCATTAGGGGTTTTAATTGCATATAGTTTATAGAATTCTTTTTGATTACTCTATATCCATCTAACTGAAAGAAAAAATTCCACTGTACCTCTTAATGAAAAGAGAACCATCTAACGAAGATGCAGTCAAATTGCAGGCAGATGCACCAGAAGGTGCGACTAAACAGTTCATATCTGTAAAACTTTGTCACGAACATTTTACAGAGTCTATACAGTGTACAGGGGAAGAGAAGTCCTGGAAGACAGTGATGCTAGTCACTCAGTGGTAAATTACTGTGTCGTATAAAGAAAGAAACAAGCAACGAAAGAATGAGAAAACCGAGTCCTTGAAAGTGTTCTTTCAGCCACTGTGTGTCGTAGGTGCCGTGATTACGCAATCTCTTCTCATTTCTTCATCTGTTTTCTGCCTCTCGACCCACGTGGATCCACTCCTAAGGTTCAGCTCCTGACTTACAATTCTTTAGATTTAAAGATCTTCCTTTAGAGAACTCCTTTACTTATGCAGTTTAGCAATTCTCCGTGAGGGTATCTTAACTCACAGCTCTAGACCCGGCTTCCTGCCTCGAACTTTGCGAAGTTCTTTAACTATTTCTCGATTCCTCACAGCCAACCCACGTCAGCGTCAAGGGAGCTAAAGTCCTTTCAATTCTTCTTTCTCTAGTTGTCACTTCAGCTCCATGCAAACTGCTCAGACCTGTCATTTTCCTGCTCAAAAACCTCCATGGTCCAAATTCTTGGTCTGGCATCAGACTCTCAATATACTTCTTCCCTATCTTATCCTTTATTTCCAATCAGGCTGGTTGATTTGCCAGTAATTTATAAAAATGCATTAATAAATACTTTGATTGTCTTGACTTAAAAAGAAATCTTATTATTTTCTATAGACTATAGAAACCTTTTGGGTTTAGAATGCACTGTGTTGAGTGAAGAAATGGGAAAAGGCCCTGTACTCGTTAGCAGATGCTTTCTTTCATTTACGGTTGTTACACTTTGCTGATTAAAGAAGGAGAAAAAAAATCTAATTAATAAGTAACCCTCCACTTCTAAGAACTGAATAATCCAATTAAGATTAAACTGGACCCTCCACATTTGACCCAACAAGCTTTTGAAGCCTAGACTGGGGATGATCAAATACCTCCTCTGATGACACAGCATTTTACAGAGGTGATGAGAGGCGGCAGTTAACTGAGTTTCCGGTTGGAACTTTTAGCAATTGGCACATGAAATCCCACTTATTCGGGTGATATCGAGAGACCTGATTTTGCTCAATGTACATTAACTGCTTCATTCGAGCCTAAACCTAAACACGTCTGTTCATTCAACACAGCCTTACTAAACAGCCACGTGTCGGGCAACCGTCCAGCTAAGCACGGAGGTTAGAGCGGTAAACAAGCAGATCTCCTCCTCCATCGCCTTGTCCCCATCCTGAGGGACTCTTGAGCAGTGTGACAGACATTGAATAGGAACATTTTTAGGGAAATGAGTATTGCAAAATGAGAAGAATTAAGGTGTTGATAAGAGCGTAATATTACCTAATAATCTATAAGAGCATAGAGTTTTATGGGGTTCGGAATGGGGTTCAAAAGGACCCCTTGCGAAGGCGTGCTGATGCGGCTGCGGCTCCTCGGCTCGCCCTTGCCCTCCGGTTTCTGGCCTCGTTTCTACTCGTCCCTCAAAACTCAGCATGAGTTTCAGGTTCTTCTAGAAGCCAAGTCTGAAATGGTCTTTCGGACTTCTTGATATTCCCAAAACTGCGTGTGTTACCCCAATCCTGGCATTAAGCAAATATACAGGTATGAGAACAATTCCTTGTCTGTCTGCCAACAGGATGGTGACTTCTTGGAGGGTATCTTTATATCTTAAGAGCCCAGCAAGTGCTTCATAATTTTTGCTAAATTAATAAATGAAGGTTTGGTAAGGAAAAATACCAAACACTGCCTAGGCCTTAACAGGCAAAACAAAAAACAGGTAAAAGCTTTAACCAAAGTATTTTCGGTAGAGGTCTACAGCACAGCACGAGGGCTGGGTTATTCTGCGTGCACAATTTCTGTGCTTCTGAAGCCCATAGAAATTAGAATGCTTGAGGCATCTTTTGTTGAAGTAAATATGTACTGGAACATTTTAGTCCCAAGGTCTCAGAGGACACTTTACTAGGATTTTCTAATTCTGAAATAAAAGATGCTATGCACACATGTGCACACACACACGCACACATGTATACATCTATATTTATAATATAAATCTTATATAATCTATGATCTAACAGACTATATTTTACTAAAATATATATGTTTTAATACAAAGCTTATTAAAGAAATAAAAAGTGGTCATAATTCCAGACGATGGTATACCCTTATAATCCAGCCTCAGACAAGGAAAACAGTGCTATCTAGTGGTTCAATCTGGGAATGAGAGACTAGACACACCGGAGGCTAGAAAACTTCAGAGAGGGTGTATCTTAATAGTGCGACCCTATGCCCCAAGAGAAAAAATAACGTACATGCACGGCTCATCAGCTCAAGGATTGGAAGAGAAATAGGTACTGATTCCAGCAGTTATGTTCAGGACACGACCTGGCAGAGAGATCAAGAACTTGGACTCAGAAGTCACACAGGCCCAGGTTCAAAACTTGACTGCAGGACCTTAAGGAAACTATCGGACCTGTTTAATCTTTGGTTATTTTCAACTATAAAATGGAGATAAAAATAACGACTATCTGATAGGATTACTGAAAAGATTAAATGGGATGATGTATGTAAAACAATCGACATAGTGCTTCGCATTTAGCAATCAGGTAGAAAATCTTATAAAACTTTAAAAAATAGATTATGACATGATATCAATCATTACATACTTGTAGAAAACGTAAATATCAGACCTTAGTTTTAAGTACAAAAAAGCAAATTATAAAATGAAAGGGATTGTTATATTTTGATCACACAGTCTAGTTTTCAATGAAAAGAAAAAGTAATTTTAAGAAATAGAAAGATTACAAATGAACTCTGAAATATCATCTTTCTCTAAGAATAATCATGATCCTGTTGCAATGAAGATACTTCCCTTGACCAAAATCTTCATCTTTTCAACATATAGTCTAATAAATTTATCTTTATACATAAAGTTCCTAAAGATTAATTTGGTCATTTGGATTTTTTCTTACTTGGTTAGCAATGTGAAAGGAAAACAGCAGAATTATCAATAGAAAATAAATTTCGAAAACATTTAATCCACTACCATTTATACCACAACAGAGAATTTGATCTTTGTGGTATACTTCCTTTGGCTTGCTGTATAACCTACTAGTTTAATTATCACAATAGCCTTAGAACTTAAGATAGTACATATCAGCTTTAGTAAAGACAGAAACGCAACGCTCATCTGCTTTTAAAAAATGGATCAAAACATCACAACTTATAAGTAATTATACATGAGCATTTGGAGCCTGGACATTTTACTAACATCACAGTCACGGAAGGACTAGGTCCCTGAGGCCAGTGCACAAATTTATTCTAAATATTTTTTCCCAAAATTATACCTTAAATGTTTATTTTAAATTAAGCATAGCACGGGCATACGTATGCCATTATAATCATATCATGATCACTGTGTTGGCTGTGGTTCTTTAATGACTTACAATGTGGGCTGAATTATTTATTTTATATATTTTTACTACTAATAAATCAAAGTGCCTATATGTAATCAAAAGAGAAATGCAATGGAAATCAGAATTGCATTATGGTTATAGTTGTGTCAATAGCTCGCTCTGTACTTTTGGAAAGTTTTTAGCCCGAGTTTCCATGCATTCATCCACGAAACTGAATAACCTCTCAGGTACAGAAAAACACTGTCCTTTATATTTTTTGCCGTTATTTAGTATGTCACAGTGACTCTAAATTGTAAACCCACAGTTAGGAATTAATCATCCACCACTCATTTCCCTGATTTATTACAATTCCTTTTCCCTATTGTTAGAGTAGAGAAAGGCAAAACAATGACAAAAACATACTGTTAAAAAGAGACAAAAGGTCTCTATAAAATTTTGCTGCAGGTTTTAACCTTTTCTCTCACTTATTAAGCATCTATCACATACACTTTACCTTGAGCAGAAGGGATCTGCACAGCTATGAACAGATATTACCTCCACGTCTTTATCTTATTTTCCTCAGCATATTTTTAGGCTCTCCTAAAAATTTGACACAAGTTTCTCTACTCAGTCACCAGTAAGTAGTACTAGAAGTTAACTCACCTGCACCCAAAACAACCCTTGCATGCAATCTGTCAAGTATTTTCCCATGTATAAATCTGACCAACTTTGATGAGTCTCACTCTGAGCAAATGGCAATCACAATGGATGAATTTGTTATTGACTAAGGAAGGTAAGCAGAACCCCATAATGCATAACAGTGAGGAAAAGGGAACCAAAAATAAATACAATCCAATCAACGCAAACTGGCACCTTGAAAAGAGGAAGAGGGGGATTTTTGAAAGAATTTACTCTCTAAAATATCAGAGACTAAGTCAACTTACCTTTTTAGTGATTCTAGCACATCCGTCCACGATATCATATGAAGCTCATCTGTATAAATGATTTTGCCAAAATGCTGGGCACAGTATTTCAAACCGTACTGGCAAATATGGTAGAGTAAAATAGGCAACAGATTCAACATTTCAAATTGTACCTTGATGTAAAGTTAATCCATTGCTTTAAACAGTATTATAAGCACACAATAGTTTTGAAAGGATACCCTGGACAATGCTGATCAGAAATGTGTGAGGTAACTTCAAATAATAATAAAAAAAACATTCACCCGAGATCTGAAAGAAGAATCCTAGACACTACCTCAGGGCAATAATATCGGGATGGAGAATATGAGTACACAATCTCAGAGAAAAATATATCCATCCACACATTTTTTACTATTGTAGTTATATTGAAACTTGAGAACTTCGCAGCAGCCTACTAAAATCACAGATCAACAGGATAAAAGTAGATAAGAAGAATGTGCAATTTATGAATACTGTTTATTACCATGGTTACAAACTTTCAGAACAGGCCTCTGAGACACTGGACTGAGACTCTGCAGAATATCTGTGAAAAAAAGAAAAGAAACTTAATATAGAGAGGTCTGTTCATCTCAAGAAGTGTGACAGTATTAAACTTTTTTCCAAGGTTAAGTAATCCTGGAAGCAAAGCAATAATGTTATGACTTTTACTTCCCATTTAATTATGCTGCTGTAAACTCTGCAGGGATAAAGTACATATGGTTCTTTAGACGAGACTTGTCACACTAATCGGGATTTTCTAAGTTCAGTGCATTGATTTGTAATGTGCTACTGACACTGGCCAACTGGAATGTTTCTCTCTCTGACATTTGTCATCACAAGGGAAGGATTAAGAAAACTTATGAAACTTCTGAAGAGTTGTTGCCCATGGCACTACATTCTTGACACATGACTTTAAAAGAATTAAAAAAAAAAAAAAAAAAAAAAAAAAAAAGAAAGAAATGAAAGGGTTGTTCTTTGTGATAGTTCCCTAGAAAGTAACATGAAACAAGTATAACGTTCACCTTTTGGCTTCGGTGTCTTTTTTCTTCGGTCGCGGAAGGCAGCCCCTGACTGCAAGGCCTCCAGCAGACTATCCATCACTCCTGTCTCATCACCCTCTGTGAAAGAGATGCAGGGAATTCCATCAGCCCTCAGGGTTACCATAGCAATGTCAGAGCATACACAGAAACTGGTGATGGCGGTGGTACGGGGAACGAAGATAAGGACTAAGCCAGCAATTTCAAAATATGATAGGACTTTAACTCTCTCATAAATCAAAGATCTCTTAATGAGATTTGGCTCATTAGTGCCTGTGTTACTGTCCACTGGAGGACCAGGTTCCATTGATTCACCTCCGAGCACCGCTTTTACAGGCGGGGGGCACAATAACTTTAGATGGAATGTGGTTCTTGTCATACTTGAGTCTCAGGTTATCGTGAATCACATTTCCCTTGTAGAAGTGGGTTCTTTTCAAAGCATCAGCTGCTGCTCTCAAATCGACCAGGCGTGGGGGTGTTTTTGTTGGTGTCATTGATATTCTGCCATCTAAACTCATTGTACAAAATTGTATTCCCACACTAACTTTTGTGCACATGCTCCCAACAACTGATTCTTCATATCAGAGAACAATCGTCCTCTAACTTCAGCTGACGTACAACAATCGCTATAAATTTTTATAGAATGTATGTATGAAAAGTCTGTCTTCCATAAGGAAAAATAAACCAAAGGCTCTCAAACACGTAAAGGACTGCATCACATTATGATTAGTTTAAGCTGATATCCTGTATATAATTAATGAAGATGTGGTTGTTACAGAGCCAATTCTCTCTAAAAGTATCAGATTTTCTTGTAATAATCATAGCTATTTATAGTTGTCAATGCTAAATGTTATTTAAAGAAAGCAGAGGAAAAAGCGTCAAAGAAACTACTGGCCCAACCTGAATACAAGAAAACACCAACGATTTTATTTTCCCTTAGGGAGAGTTTATTTACAGGTATTCTCTGTGAAATTATGTGGCTGGTATACAGTTATATCTAAAGTAACAGAAAACTGTTTTCCTCAGGAACTTTTTTGTTTTTGAGATGCAATGCCTCAAAGTGAAGAGACGACGAATACAGTGGAATATAAATAACAGTTATTTACAGTTTACAAACATACATAAATATAAATATGCAATGACCTCTTTTTCCATCTGGTCCTAACTCATATTTTTAGAAAGTGCAAAACCTTGTTTATGTAATCAAAAAGAGGTGGATGAGAAATAGAGTATTTGGAAATTGTTTACATGTGAATTTAATTCTAAAGTGGCTTGATGGCTATTTTATTTAAAACATGCTAAATATTTCAGATATTTTAATTAATAACTACCTAGGTATGTTTGAAAATTGAGACTCAAACTCAACTATATTTTTCCTGAAAATAACTACAGGTAAAGCCAAATATTTAAGATTGTCAATATATTTCATTCGTGTAAAAAAAAAAACCAGCCACACAAAAAACAAACAAACGAAAAACATTTTAGAAAACAAGCATGCAATTAATGGCATACACTTTAAAGGAAAAAAAGAACTACCAAGCAAATTTGAAATTTCCTTAGTAAGTTTGCTGTTGGTAGTGGTATCAATATAGTGATTCGGAAACTATTACGTGCATATTACAAGACAGAACAGATGAGTAAATATGCTGATGTTAGAAACGAGGTGCCCACTGTGGGAAAATCAACACAAATATGAAAGTGGTAGGAGGAGAGGAAGAACCATGAAGTATTGGATTGGATTTACATCTATCATGTAAGCTCAAGGTTGTTTTTTTTTTTTTTTTTAAAAAAAAGTTCTTGTCCTAGCTAGCGCTGTGGCCCAAAAGAACCCAGAAGCAGTGACAATACAGTAGCAAGGAGCACATCTGGCTCTTGGATCTTGGTTTCTAAATATAATTACTCGCTAACGGGAACCAGAATACTTAGAGAAATAGCTGATTTCAGGGCCGAGACCAAGATATTGTGAAATGAGCCAGGCGCACAGTGGTGTGCCAGACAGTAAGAAAGACACTCACGGACAGAGAGGCGAGTGTCAACGGGGCGGAGGAGCCAGGCTGATGGGTAGCCTGGGCCAAAGCGGGGACAACTGGAGCACTGAGTCAGTAATAATGGGAATGGATTATTACACATTGTAAAAAAGAAATAAAGCGTGTATCCATATCTATATGAAAAAGTTAAGAATAACTGAAATATAAAGGGAGAGAAAGCTCTTCTTTAAATAAAGACTATACATGAACAGATGTCAGAGACATAAAGAGGACCGAGTTCCATCGATATAAAGGGCACAGTTATGAGGGAAGTAGGAAATAAAAGTAAGAACTGATTCAGGCAGAAATCATCAATGGTTATAAAAACCAGTCTGTATGAGGCTGAGGGGGAACAGGATGTGAAGAAATCTGGCAGATACCACCTTACCCAAATAATCGAATTTGGCATAACACATGATGGGACACGCTGACAACAAATGCCTTCTGAAGTGATACAGAGACAGACACAACATAACCTGCAGAGTCCTTTGCATAAAAATATTCAACTTGGATCTAAATGTGCGGAAATGATCAGACAAACCCAAAGTGAAGACCATTCTGTGAATCAACTAGACTGTGTTCTTAAAAACCACCAATATCATAAAAAGCCAAGAGAAAAAGAAAGGGAAAAAAAAAGTTAGGGAAACATTTAGATTAAAGATAAAAGAGACATGACAACCAAATGCAACACACAATCTTTGTTTAGCTTTTGGATTGTAAAAAAATTATAAATGACATTATCGGGACAACTGGAGAAACTTAAAAATGTACCCGATGTTAAATAATTATATGGTAGTAAGGTTAAGATACCTGATAATTATATTATGGTTAGGCAGGATAATCCCATGGCTCCTATGAGACAGATGCTGACACTTTCAGGCTTGCTAGCAATTTAGACCACAGTCCCTTGTTCTCTAGTCCATGCCTTTGACATGCTATTCTCTCTACACAGAACATCCCTCTCGCTTTCTTCACCAAGCTTACTCCTTCACCGAGAATCCTTTCCTGACAGACGCGGGCTAGTCTGGGTGGCCCTCTGTGTTCCAACAGCATGTGGTACTTACAGCGATAAACCCTTGACCATGTTGTTTACCAGATGGTTTCTTCCACTAGACTATGAGTTCACTGAGTACAGAGATGAGGGCTTTCATTTCTCTCTAATACCTGGCATAATGATAGGATGCCACAGAAAGTGTTCATTAAGATATGTCGACTGTATAACAAGTGTGGTACGATATGGTCACTGGCAGGAATAATGATGAGGATGAAGGTCACAGATACAGAGGGGCCAAGTAGGTGGCAGGGCGTTCCCACCATGCTGCGAACAACGTAAATTCATTTCTCCCTTTGTCCCGTCTCACGCATCCATTCAGTTGATGAACTTTGTTAACGTGCCTTCCCACGTAGCTCATGCATCGATCCATTGTTCCTTTTTCTGACTAAACTTTATGTTGGTGGTCCAGAGCTGAATTACTTTTCACTTGAAATACCACACGAGTTACCTGGAGTCGTATTGCTTCCTGTTTCCCCCTAATTCTAATTCATCTCAAATACTACTGATAAGCCCTAGAGCAGAATGATGATCTTCATTCCCCCAGTCACAAATTTTCCGTCTCTCTCACTTCCCACAATATAAAGTCCTAGCTCTGTCACTTGCACCTGACACGGAGTCCAACTGCGCTTCGAATCCCATCTGTACCTTCCAACATCACCACTTATTTTTCAGCTAAAGACAAAACCCGTGATTCTCCGCCGTCTCTCCTGTCCATCACTCTCCACCTGGAACCTCTATCCCTGCCCTTGTCCCCAGAGCTGATGGCTTTTCTTGGCCTTCATGTCCACATGCATAATGGAAAGAATAAAACGCCAAAGCAAGAAGACCTGCATTCTAGTCTGAGCTCCCAACTAACAACCTGTGCGACACCAGGCTGGTTACATAATCATTCCTGACGTGTGTAATAGAGAGAACACCTGTCTAGGGTTAAGAAGAGGATCGGATGAGGTAACAGAAATGAAAGTACTTGGTAAGCTGCTAAGTGATATAAAAATGTAGGGAAATAAATTCATGAATGAACTCCAGTGTACACTAGAGGAAGTCTGTGAAATACCTGCACGTTTCAAACATTGTTTTAGATACATTATAAATTCAATCTTTTATAGAATATTTGATTATATTCTTAGTAAAGGACATAATCATATATTATGTCATTTGTAAGGGAAACTGATAGAGATGAAGACATATAATAAAGATGGTTTCCCATTTGTTAAAAATGCATTTAGAATATTCACTCCCTACCTGTTTACTGAGGACCTACTATGCGCAAAGACATTATTAGGTACTAAGGAGACCCGAGCCCCAAGTGTTAACAAGAAATGTTTTCAGCTCTTAAGAAACGGAGAAGTGTGACAGGGATGAGAGGGACCTATATGAACTACTGGAGATGTGAGGCTTCCTAGCGAATTAGGACCTGATGAATAGGCAGGAGTTGGCCAGGACAGGGACTATGGAGAGAAGAGCATGTCTGGCAGAAGGAAGAGCAGGCACGAAGGCAAAAGATAGAAATAAAAACAAAAGCGAGGAATAATGAAGTACCTAAATGATTCATATGTACATTATTCTAATACAATCAGAGAAACAAAAAATTAGCCATTTTTTATTGTAGACTAGAATTCAATTTCTCTAACTACAAGTCAATTTGTATTCAAAATATTTATAGCCTCTCTCCTGCTGTGAAAACTCTTTTAGATAAATAGACTCACTGCAATAGACAAAGCCTCGCTGTGTCTGAAGAACACGTCGCCTTGTTTAATTTGTAAAAGGTGTTTTTAAAAAAATCTCACAGTGCCATGAGAAATGGAGAAAGGGGAGTTAAGGAGATTCTAGAGAAGAATCAACAGGATGAGGGGACAGGTGGGGATGAAGCTGCTGAGGAGTGAGTCGGCCACATCTCAGCTCTCTGGGGCCATGACTGGTGAAACATAAAATATGGAAAAGGGTTTTAAAAATACTGATTTTGGTGAGCGACAAATGTTAGAGAAGATAATGAGCTCCCCTTTGGGCAGGTGAGTGTGGTGTGCTAGCTGCGGACAACTTCTAGAAGCAAGCTGGAAATTCTGGCCTCAGATTCAGACAAAAATTTAGGTAGCGCTTTTGGAAGTCATTTCCGTATTGAAAACAAATACTAATTCAGCACTATGTACCGGACCTTGAAAAAGGCCCTGGAAATAACAGGGTGAGACTTTACCCTTGTCTCAGAGGCGCGAGTGGCACCCAGGAAGTGCACGTGACTGAATCTGAATCTGAACAGGCGGCATCTTGAGAACCACCTGAATATAAAGAGCAGGAGAAAAAAGATAAAGTGGAAATGTGTTAGGAACGTTCTTTCTTTTATTCCAGTTTCCCCAAGCCAAGGTATAACGCTGACACTGCAGATAACTAAGGATGTAAAGACGATCCTAAAAGGGTCCGGCACGTTAAAAACGAAGCACAATAGGTCACATAAAAGGTAAGGAATCTGAGTGTAACTGGATTTCTCAACAGCGACCTGAATTACAGAAGACAGAAAAGATATGGATTTCAAATTCTCAAGAGAAATTACGTCCGATGAAGAAATGGGTTACGTTGCCAACAGGATGAGGATCGAAAGGGGACATTTTTAACCTGCGAGTGGTCGCTCTTTCTTAGAAAGCTACTGGAAGATGTGCCTTTGCCAAACAAAGAAGAAAACGAAGAAAAACATGAGATCCAGAAAAAGGGAGGGGACAAAACAGCCAGGTGGCAAAAAAGAATTCCCGGGATGGCACTGGCGTCCCGGGACCAGAGCAGCCGGTTCGTACCACACGGGAGAAAATTGGGCTAGAAGACAGAACAGTGGCCGAGGAGCTGAAAGCAAATCTGCTCTGTTGGACCATGTGCAAAAAACGATTGCTGTTTATTTCACAGACCTGTCAGAATGTTTGGATGAAACAGTGACAGGTATACATGAATACTCAGCAAATTAAAAAAATAGTACAGACCTAGAAACAACATGGTTGTCCAACAGGAAACACTGACTGGAGGGGTGAAGAATATGTACGCAGCTGCAGTGTTATAAACGCTGGCTATTCTTGCGACCATCGGCTGCGATACGATTATCATGGGATGACGGCAGGGGTCAAGGAGAAGGGGTACACGAGGGGACTACGAGCGAGGAGGGGGCATGAGGAAACTAGATCTTCAACCGCTTCTCAGGAACTTAGTAACGTCTAAATGAGCAAATTCATAAATGATAGTGTAAGCACATCGAGCAATAGGTAAGAGTTAAATACCCGAGGAAAGCCTTAGAGTTAAAAGTGGCCGGCTCTAAGAAATAGGAGGGAATGAAAGAGAAGATAATTTATTATGCTATGAGCCTGTTAGATTTCATTAAGGAATTTGTAGACACTATATTGCTATAAAATAACTAAAAAAAATTGAAGAAAAAAAAAAATTCCTGCCAGGAAAAGATGACTGACGGGGGCGGAGGAGGTGGGGATGAAGGAAGAGGTGGACTCTTCGCCTAGATGTGCTTCCCTCTGATCCTGGGACAAAGAGAGGTGACAGACGGTACCACGTGGATATTATGATGGAGAGCTCCAGCCCAGGAAGGACACCTGGTACGGGGCACAGGGAAAAGGGACAGAGGTCACGAAAGGTCTCCTGGATACCTGACTGAAAGAAGAGCTTTGGGTTTGCCAGTACTTCCTGAAGAGGGAGGTCCCGCTGGAGGTCACAGAACAGCTGTGCAAGGCAGGGTCCTGGAGGGACAGGAAACACTCATTTCCGATGGCTAGGGATGGAGAGCGGGGTCCGGGGGGGAGTGGCAAGAGGTGGTGCCGAGGAGGCAGGCGGCGGGCAGCTCGCCAAGCCCTGCTGTGCCAGGCTACGAAGTTCGGGTTTTATCTTTAAGGGAGCCACGAACTCGTTTTAAGCTGGGAAGTAAACACGGTCAGATTTCTACTTTAGAAGGATCACTATAGGAGGAGACAAGATGGAGGGCACGGATAATAAGGGCAGTTTCAGTGATTTAAATCAAGGCAAAATGTGATTGCAGGACCCCAGTATGGAACGTAAGTGGTGAGAATGGAGAAGAGAAAAGAGGAAGAACAGAAAAATCTTGGTCTGCATGGATGCATCACAAAAAAGGAAGGAGAGGCTAGTTTCCGGGTACCTGCCCTGGTCAACTGGACTCATCACGACACTACTCACCAAGTACTAAATTACTGTTGTTTGGTGTAGAACGGGGCTGAGCCTAGAGAGGAATTTAGCTGATCCATTAAGATGTTCTTGAGCTAGCCATCTGCAGGTCTTTAAAGGTATCTGGAAGGCTGATGGTTTTAAACTGGGGGCGGGGAGGTATCGGTTATACCGGTAGGTTTAACTTAGAAGTGTATTGGTCATATTGATGCTATAGAATGAATACAAGCAGAGTGAAATAACACACAAGTTCTGAATTCAAACAACCTGGATTTAAATACTGGCTTTCCAATTTGCAGTCATTGTGACTTTGGGCAAATTACTTAACCTTACTAATGCTCATTTTTTTTTTTTTTGGTCAATTTTAATTTGCGAATAATAATAATAGCACCTACTTCATAAGGTTATTGGGAGGATTAAAGGTAAATCACTGCAGGGCTTGCGAGTGCCTGGCACATAGTAAGAACTTAGCAGTACTGAATCTCCATTGTGGTCGTTTTCGATATTGTGGTAGGTCATGAGCTCTCTTAGGAAGAGCGTGTGTAGTAATAAGAAAAGAAAGCTGAAGTTAAGCCACAGAGCAAACTAAGATGAGAAGGGGATTTTAGGAAGAAACGACTCTTCTCAACCTGTGACCTTTTTCCGTTGTGTGTATTTTGCATGTGGTTTCAGAGCTTCTCCCTTTTTATTCCCATTGTCTCCCGAAGTAACTTTCTCTAGGTCTCAGCACGTAAAAAGTTTTTATTGAAGTATAACTAACATCAGCAGTTAGTTTCATGTGTACAACATAATGATTTGACATTTACATGTATTGTAAAATGCTCACCACAATAAGGCTAGTTACCATTTGTTGCCAAAATTAAAAAAGTTTTTTTTTTTCTTGTGATGAGAGCTTTTAAGATTTACTTTCTTAGCAACTTTCAAATTTGCAATATAGTCTACAGCCATGCTACCCTGAACAAGCCCAATCCCGTCTGATCTCGGAAGCTAAGCAAGGTCGAACCTGGTTAGTACTTGGATGGGAGAACACCTACGAAGACCAGATGCTATAGGCATAAAAAAGTGAAAAATAAGGGATTGTAAGCTGACTAGGTCCTTGAAATCTGTGAGGTCAACCAAGGTTTGCCTAGCCTAAAAAAAAAAATTTGCAATACAGTATTAGTGACTGTAGTCACCATTCTGCACGTTACATCCCGTGACTTATTTATGTTGTATCTGGCGGTTTGTACCTCTTGATCCCTTTCGCCCATCTTGCCCACCCCCACTCCCCTCCCCTCCGGCAACTACCATTCTGTTCTCTGTATCTATCTATGAGTTGTTTTGTTCTGTTTCTTCGATTCCATAAATAAGTGAGATCATACGTATTTGTTTTCACTGTGACTTATTTCATTTAGCTTACTATGTCTCACCACTTTACGTGACTTCAGCAGTAGCAAGAGATAGGAGGAGGACCACTTGGAGTTTGGAGTGGGGATGGGAATGCCCCGTTTCTCCGACTAATGGACAGTGTGCAGCTGATGCGCAAAATGCAGGGACTCGTAGTTTATCCCAATTCTTTCTAAAAGAATCATACGACGGTTGCTCTAACAAAATTTCGTAAATTCCTGCTCTGTGATGCTGGGAACTGGGCTGCATTTGCTTTACTTGGTAGCTTAGTTCAGTCTTTAACCTTCTAGAGCAAAGCTCAAAATACTAAACAGACAGTAAAAAGGCAGGAATCATTTTAAACAAAGTCTTTGAACGTGTCTTAATCTAGATGTAAAAGTAAAAATTTATTTGAGTCAAAAAAAGCTAGAAAGTTCATTTTCATCGGGACGTAACTGATAAAATGATAATTAGAACAGTTTTCTTTTATGCTGTAATTAAATGACTAGCTCAACCATAAGTGGAATTTTATATTAAAATGTTTTAATATCTCTGGGTTTTTTCCCACTGCTCTTCATTATTTGCAAAACTGAATTAAATATTTTTTCCCGTTATAAGTTAGAAGGAAAAAATTAGACTCTTTGACAAAGAAGGAAGGTCCCCCCCATCCCTCTACCTCCCTCAGATAGAACAATTAAGAGCAAAATCAAGGAGTCAAAGTGACAAAGTGCTGGGCTTGCATCCTGGTCTCGCTCTCCCCAGATGTGTGCCATGTCCTTACCTATAAGACGAGAACAATAAGAGTATGTACCTCAAATGGCTGTTGTAAGGATCAAGTCAGCTAATATACATAAAGAGCTTAGAATAGAGGCTTGATAAATGGTAAGGCCGCGATAAATACTAGCTATTATTTTTAATATTATTATGACCATCTTTTCCCACTCACGTGGCACACATTGCTCATTGGCCAATGCGACACATCCACTCTCTTGTCTGCTTCCACTACAGAGACAGGAAAAGTTAACAACCTCATTTTGTGAGACTCCCTTGCAGCAAAGCTGGGGGCGGGGGTAAGGAGAGATGCGATGCATTTCTCGACAGTAAAGCATAAGTGGACATCTGCCATTGTAAGTCCAGGAATAGGAGAGGCATATATTGATAACCTCTCTCCCTCTTCCTACTGACTATCTACTGGAGCCGTGACAGCAGTGACCGCCATCCCCCTTGGCAGTGCTGCTACCCCCTTCTTGCTATGTGAAGTATGTGGCAATTGTCTTGTAACTCTGGGCATAGATCATGGGCTATTTTTTTTAGTTGCTTTATAAGGCTATATTTTCAAAGCTCGAGTGAAAAAAAATATTTTACAGATAGGTTTGAATGTAAAAACCATAATTATCATACTATTTGTTATATTGTATTCAAGTTGAAATCTAAATAATTTCATGACTTACAGTAAACAGACTTATAGAGACATTTGTAAAAGAAAGAATTTTTCTTTTATGAACTTTCCAGTCTTTAAAAAAAATCCATATCCACTATTGGATGTCATGTATAAAGTATGGTACTATTTTAATTATATAAACAACCAGGAAAAAGTGGTAATCTAAATATACTGTAACAAATCAAACTGTATTGTCACTAATTTCCAACTTCCAAATTTCATATGATTTAGATTCTGTTGTAAGAAAATGATTCCAGCATCATTTTCATTTAGCTTAACCTATGAAGATATCTAATTTACTCTCTTCTGGAATTTTTTTATTAGTTCTTTCGTTTTTAAAACTAACATAAACAACTGACAAAATTCAAGAAATAAGTTACTTGTCTGCTTGTTTACTTCTCTCAAATAAAAAGGGCGCAACCATTTTTGTAATGTAAACAAAACATACTTAAGGTACAAGATTTAAAAGTAAGCATAGAAATGAGTTTGTCATTATGAAATGCTATAGCAAAAACTTGTATTAAATGAATATCCCATATTAAAAACAAAAAAGGAAAACAAAACTTCAATAAAACAGAATTTCCTAAAATATATACCACAGAATGGGGGGTGTGTGTGTGTGGGGCAGGGGGAGACAGGGTGGTTCTGTGGTTAAATAAGCATGTAAGATAATGTATAGTATATACTGCTCTTGGCAATTCATATCAAATACATGTGAAAACTCAATTCATGACACATGATAAATGTGGCATTTCAAATCTGAGAATAAGAAAATATTCAATAACTACTGTGGTGATGGTAGTTTACAAATGGGTCAAATATTTCATTAAAATCTAAAATTGCAAAAGCATAGCAGACAACATGGAAAAGTATATTTGTTATTCGTTCTGTAATGAAAAGATTTTCCCAAGAAAAATCTAAATACCCAAATGTCATACGGATTGTACTATACTAAATATCTACAAATCAAAAGAATAAGAACAAAGTCTACAAGCAAACGATGAAAGGAAAAACTAGAAAAAAAATTGAAACACAGGTATTTCCTAAGCCTGAATTTTTTGAAATAAAAAACATTATGACTCAATAAGAAAAAGACCCACAATTCACTAAAAAAACCCCCAAAACAACTATTGAGGCAAATGAGATGTTCAGGAAACTCATCATAAAAATACACAAACTAGGATTTTATACGGAGGATATATAAACCTCAACCTCATTCATAATGAAAGACAGTCCAACTACATCGATGAGAGATCATGTTTCACCTATCAGCCTAACGATAATAAAAAACGAGAATAACTAATAAAGATTAGGAAACAGGTCACTCCACACATTGTTGGTGGAAATATAAAACAAATGTAACCTCTTTGGAATACAATCCAAAAATCTCTATCCGGAACAAAATTGTAGATACCATTCGATGAAATAATTATTTTCTAAGAAAATTATCCTACGTATAACTCATATGTGTGTGAGGGCATCTGTACAAGGATGTTCATTACCATGTTGTTTATAATAACGAAAGGTTGGAAACAACCAAAATGCCCACCGGAAAGAGACCAAATAAATGACGACATTCATATACTAAAATACACTGCGATGTGAAAAAATAATGAAGCATATTTAAATTTCAATAGTTGATATGGACCATTTCTAAAACATAGTTAAAAAAGCTAATCGCTTTTTTTTTTTTTTTTTAAATCAATGAAGACACTGGATATAGACCTCTCGATGGCCACTCAACGCTAACAGCTACAAAGCAGAGAATACATTTTCTGACATCCTCCGTGGTCAGCTGTTAGCCCACTACATGGTGCTGAAGAAAGGCATTGCCCAGTCATCCTTTTTGTGTTAAACGCTGTTAAAATTTCTCCCATGTAAGTATCCAAGTGCCCGACTCTGATTAGCATGTTCACAGTGACCTACTCCAACGATTACTCTTTAAAGAAAGCAAAGTTTAAAACCCAGTGTTGACTCCCTGGCAAAAAAAAAATGTTGTCACGGTTGTCACCGTGTGTTACACAGGGTCTAGGGTGCTGAACAGACGCCTTCAGTTGCAGAAGCACAGAATGTCAGGAAAAAAGAATGTATCTATTTAAATATGACTATAAATAAATGTATATATACAGAGATGTGAACTGATACTGGCATTTAACAAGATATGACTCGGTGAACACCCATGACCCTTTGATCACAAAGGAAAAGAGAGGAAAAGGTTAATTACACAGCATAACCACCACTTCGGAGTAGAAGCTGCGCTTGTCAGTCAGGAGAGCTTCACTTTACTCTGAGAAATAAGCCTGACAAGTACTTAAGCTTGGCAATTGCTTACTTCCTGTTGAAAATATAGTAGAAAGTGTTTTTAAATTTTTCAAATATTTCCTTTGTTAGTGGAGAATTTTAAAAAAGACTTTTGATGGCTTTGTTCTTCAAGGTTTTTGAACAAAGAATACTACGAGTTCAGATAGAGAAAATGGAAATGCTTACTCAATACCAAGAATCAAAAAAAGGGACGTAAGCTAGAGAACAGTAGTGATTTCACAGACACTTTTTTTTTTTTTTCATGAGAAGCTCTAGGATAAATGAACTTGAGGCCACAAGGAGCCACTCAGAGAGGGATACCTGGAGCACTGAAAGGCCCCAGAGGGGCCTGACAGTCAAGCTCTGACAGCGGCATATGGTGCACGCTGGAAAAGAGGCCGAGGGAGCTTGGATTAAAGGCTGAAGAACTGCCATAGAATCTATCTGAAAGGTGTGAAATAATCAAAATTGTACTTCACTATGATTAAAGCTGGCATAGTGTGAAGGTGTCAAGCCTGGGTGACTGGGAAAATGGTGGTATCATTAACCCAAAATAAGAACATGAAAATCAGGCTTTATGTGGAACATGATGTTAGGTTTTAGATGAATTGATTTTGAGGTGCTGGCAGAATAGTCAAATGGTTTTGTCCAAGATGTAGTTGGAAATATAAAACTGTCAAGTCTGTTGTTCAATTCCATCCTACAAATAGGGACTAGGAATCTGGGTCGGGCACCAAAACCAGCCCCAGTCCCTGTTCTCGTGGGACTTACAGTCTAAGGGTGATTTCAATACCTACTTTGTGACTACCTGCACGCTGGATGTTCCAAAAAGAAAAAAAGCAGTCTGCTATGAAATTGCTTAACACAGAGGCAATAGGTCCGTTCAAGACTGTGACACAGTGAAATGCTCCTCTCTGCTCTCTCTGACTCAGGCTAAGAGCTCCTGCTACAGATGTGCTAATTGTTACAGGAATTCTGTTTGAGGCTTGAGTGTTTTGCAAAAACAACCCCATGTCAGAAGGAGTCTTTCCTGAAGAGGTGGGGGAAGTGTGTACAGAACAATGACTGTTTATCAAAGATCCACAGGAACCTCAGGACCAGACTCAGATCAATGGTAACAAAGAGATTTGGAGATTTCGCCCTCTTCCCAGGTTCCCACCTATGGCCCGCCGCTCCTCACTCCCTCCCCCTGACATAAGAGACGCTTGAACTTGAGGTGCTCTAAAGATGGATTTGAGGAACTGTTCACAGCTCCCATCTTCTTGGTTGGTGCCTTCTCAATTAATAAACCTTTCCTACTCCAAATTCTGATCTACTGAATATTGGCCTTCTGGGGGCACTGAGCACGTGAACTTTGTGATGGTAACCATCTGACTGCCCACTGATGATTTCGGGGGTTACCCTTTGATACCTGCTTTTGCACTGACCTTTCTGATGGTATGTTTTATGTATACCTTAGAACACAAGACAGTGGAAATTTGTGTATTTGCACCACCTCACAGCTTCCAACTTTGCCCAAAGTAATTTTACTAGATTTAAGTTCTAGGTTCACTTTAAATGTGAATTTGTGGTTCAAAGTATTAAGTATTCATCGTTCTTTCAGTTCATTTCAAAGGGGAAGTACAGATTTATTCTGCACAAATATGGCATTCTCTCCCTACCCCTTCCTCAATCAGATGCAGAAACTGAGGCATTCATATTTACAAACTGAAGAAATTTAAAAATCTTATTTAGAGTAACAGCAACCTATTTTTGAAAGAAAGGAAGTCGGCAAAGATAATAAGGCAAAGTGGAAAGTGGGGGGAAAAAGGAATTGACATATGCTTCCAGAGAAAGCAAATAACACAGAAAAGAAATGAAAATGGGAAACAACTGAACTTTCCATGAACTCATTAACAATTGCAAAGAAACTGGAGGCAAAAAATGTGCTAAACTCTCTCAAGAGAACAATAAGATTTTCCCTCGACTATAAAAAGCTGACAAAAAAGAATACAGAAGCCTCTAAATAAAAACTGATATATCAGATCCTCGAGAAAAAAATTGTATTTAGAGAGAATGCATGAGAAAAAAGAATAAAAATCTAAAAATGAATTAAGATACATGAGAAAACATCACTCGGACCGAATGCCATTTTGCTAGCATTTGGATGGTCTGTGTGGAGCATTTTTACCTAAATTTTCTAATCTAATTCTCACTTTAACTCTGCAAAGTAGCTATTATCTGAAGGCAGGAAAGCAGGACCTCAAGGAGGTAAAGTGAAGTGCCCACAGCTCTACAAAAGGCAGGTGGCAGAGGGAGACTTGAACCAGCATCTTTGTTTCGAAAGCGCACATTCTTTCCATTACAGACTTTTGACACAGAGGTGGTGATGTATGATAATTGGGAAGAGCTCAGATCCTTAGCTTTGCTGACTTGTACTTAAAGGTATTTTAGTAAATGCATTCATGCGTTCATGCATTCATGGCATTCATAGCTGGGAACTCTATCAACAAGCAAAGATTAGGTTTCCTCAAATTCACTGGGAACCATTCCTCTCTCGAGAACAAGGTAATAAATGAGATGCAGGTCACAGACGGCTCCTACCTCAGAGAGAAAGGCCAGAAACATCCCTCTCTTAGGAGCAGTAGTATCTGGAAATAATAGAATCAGTCCAGTCTGCAGTGGCTTCCTGGTCCCTCCCTACAACACACTCACTGGGCAACTGCTACACAGCAGACCTCATTTTATTCACAGATCTTGTGCTTTCATCAACAAGGCAAGACCCTCCACTAGCAAAAAAGATTATGACTCGCTGAAGGCTCGGATGATAGTATTTTTTAGCAATAAAAAAGTGTCTTTAAATTAATATAGGTACTTTTTTTTTTACATATATGCTATTATAGACCTAACAGACGACCGTATAGTGTAAATATAACTTTATATACACTGGGAAACCAAAAAAAATCACGTGACTTGCTTTCCTGCGATATTCACTTTATTGCAGTGGTCTGGAACGGAAGACTTGCCTGCTGGGTTACAACCCTGAGGCCGGCCAAACCACCATTCCCGGACACCACTGCCCAAGAAGTAGTCCTTCCTTATCTTTACTTCCTCCAGCGTGTATCAGCATGAACAGCTTCGCTACCATCTCACTGTCTCCAGGGGATAATCTTTTCACCTTTTCATCTGAATTGGAAATGGGCTCTACCTGGAAACTGGAGAGATGCTGCTCGTGTTCTCATACACTGATGAGCCTAAGTCTGTGGGGTAGAGATGAAGGAGACAGGAGTGCCTGTTTTCCCTCTGGTCCTCACTGCTACATCAGGCTATCACTTCTGTCCCCTCGGGTGAAAAGCACTCTCCTTTGAGACACACATCATTCATTCTGTCATCCCTCTAGGTCACCGTCATCCAGTCATGCACAGATTTCCTCTCTCATGCAAAACAGACTTTGTCATCTGACTCAGGCTTCCTCTTCAAGCCGAGCCTTGCGTGGATTCAGTTCCCTGTGAACAACCAGTCCCAGAGCAAATCCTGAGTTCTCTGACCTCCCGCACCTCCCGGGACCGGTGCTTTTTCTCTGCTTCCCATTACTCACGCTCACGTCCATAATCTGAACTTTGCCACCACCCACAACTGTTCCCTTATACTTCTAATAACTTAAATCCATACCAGCCATGCTCTGACTCCTGTCCTTCTTGTTCTTCCTTTCTCTCTCTTTTCCCCTTCCATTAGTCCTGCCACCTGTCCCTGGCAATCTCCAGTGTCCTGGCTCCATTTTCTGGCCCATCCGGCTTACGCTCCGTGGTTCCGCACGTTGCCCATTGCTCACCAGCGAGCATCTTCCTTCCCTCCTTCTCTGCTGTCCTGGTGAACCTCCAATTCCATCTTTTTGGCACTATACACCAGCGGCTAAGCAATCATGGCGAAAAAATGAGACTTGCAGGATGAGGGCCAGTGCATAATCGCAGGTGCCAACCTCCGCTGGGTTCTTCACACTACTCGACCCTCCCGAGTTTCAGCGGGAGGCTCTCGCCCCACTCCACAGGGGCTGTTTCCGTGCTTCCAGCTCCCCTCAAGCCTCTCAACCAACCACTGCCCCTCCCGGGCAGAGGGCTGCCTCTATTTCAGCTAGAAAATAGAGACCACTCGATGAAAACGCCGTCACCTTCATACCAGCAACTCCAACGTCAGCCTTTCCTCCTTCCCGCCCGTCACAACGGCGGAGCACGCTGCTTTCCCAGTCGATCTCCTCGGCCTGTGCTGGCGTCTCACCCTCTGCACTGCTGCTCGGCAGCACCCCCGATCTGCCTTCATTCTCTCCCAGCGTCGCTCTTCTCATTCCCCCCAGTCCATTTGAAATGAAGTCAAACACCTACTTTGTGCTCCCAAGACACCCCCGACTTCCACCCCCTCGTCTGCTGCCTTCCTTACGTCTGTCTCACTGCCCATGCTCGTTATCCACCCTCTGCCCTATCCTTTGAGCTAAAGTCGGTGGGACAGTTTTCAGTCTGTTTGTTACGTGATCTCTTGGCAGCATGTGACAATGGTCTGCCCCTTCTCCTTTGAAGAGGTCTCTTCCCTGAAGTGGTTTCCTGGAACACAGGACTTTCCGTGATAAAACTGGAAAGTCTCAGGCAAGCTGGGATGAACTGGTTACCCTAGCCCAATCAGTCACTAGACACGGTAACTCAGGCCTTAGAGATCAGCGGTCCCCAACCTTTTTGGCACCAGGGACCGGGGCTCCTGTGAGAATCTAATGCCTGATGATCTGAGGTGGAGCTGAGGCGGTGATGCTAGTGCTGGGGAGCGGCTGCAGATACACGTGAAGCTTCGCTTGCTCGTCCGCTGTTCACCTCCTGCTGTGCAGCCCAATTCGTAACAGGCCACGGACTGGTACTGGTCTGTAGCTTGGTGGTTGGGGACCCCTGCTATAGATAACTAGCATCTTATCTATAACGTAACATCTACAAAATTGAAATTCTCACCATTTCCCCCACGCTTCTACCTCCTCCTATGTTCCTTATGCCAATGAGTAGCACTACCTCTTCAAGACAGAAGCAACTATTGAAGGCAAGTATACATAGAAGGATCTATCTCAAAGCACGGAGTTCCCGCTTTTCTTACTGAGAAAATGTCCAACAGGATTCATATATAACCTATTAGCACTTAAAAATCCTCCTCAATGAAAAACAATAAAAACTAATGTAGCATTTATGAAATGGTACAGATCTAGTGGATAGTTCCAGTAGTTAAAAATTTCTCTCTTCAGTGCTCCGTTCTTCAACTATTCAAATTCTTGACAGTAATTTTGACTTCTATCTAATCTGTTATACAATTTCTTCTTTAAACACCTTGAAATATTTGTAACGTGCTGTAATGGAATGATTAATTTTCCTCTCCAATAAGCTGCAATGAAGAAATGCTCCCCTTGAGTAAGGAAATGCTGGAAAATAACTCGTGTTAACTTAAGACCGCCTCAGCCTGAAGACGTAGTAGACACTCTGCCGGTTACTGGGAACCAAAATGGTTGCCCTTCAAAGTTCATTCCATAAATGGTCTGTGGAACTGTCATCTCCATATGGCTCCTGGCTCTAGGTGTACTCTACCAAATAGCACCTTTAAACTTGCCTGGACAAGTGAAATACAGCCCAGTGCCCAAAGGAGAATGAACGAAAGTTTTAGATGAAGAACCTACAAGAGAAGTGCAAGAATCAAGACTCTTTAGGCCAAAGGAAATAAGATAAAGAAGTAACTTCATGGCACTCGGATCATGATATTTACATCCCTTCAACTCATTCAGTATGAGACGGTAGACAGGCTGACATTAAAATGAAAAATCGACACTAAGTTGTGGAATTCTTTGAAAAGAAATGATTGTTAACACAGGAACGGCCTGCCACAGGAAATGGTGTCCATTTCTCTCAGATTTAAGGAGATATTCGCTACTGTCCCAGGGGGTTTAGGCATAGCACCGTTGAAGTGGGTGTCTTGCTGCGGTTTCATAACTTGCAACTTGCGATTAGACACACGGCTACAAACAAATAGGAACAATTCTCTGTTGTTCAATCTATTTATCTTAGTTTGTGCTTCCCATTTTCTCCCTCTTGCCAGCCACCTTGTGGCCACATTTGTACATATTAATGCTTTCACAAGGGGGTATGTGCATCAATAAGAGAGTTGAAATTAGATTAGTTAATTTGCTACTTCATTAACAGCTGTGGTAAAAAGTCCAAAGAGAAAGAAGATTGAAACTAGCTAAAATGAGGGGTTCGTATTGTAAGTGAATCGAAATTATCTATGTCCCCTATTTCTGCGGATAACTGAGAGTCAGCTGTGCACACATCTGTGGGTGTTTATAAACATTTAGCATCTGTAAGCTTATGGGCTGTAAATGGTGAGCTAATTAGTGAAATGTTAGTCATTCCTAATGACAGTTGTTATGGATAATGGTTTTATCCAGGTTAAATTGATCTCAGAACCTTGCTGATCACTGGAGGCCACTCTATCTTTTATTACAAGACTAAGGAGCTACACTATGTCACACATTAAAGATGTATTATAACTAGATCAGGCTGCTAGTTTATGCATCTTAATGAGCCCTACTCGTAATAGATTGAAATGCTGATTGTCCGGGAAAATGAGAAGTTGTCAATCTGTAAGAAGTTCAACTGATTCTGTAATCTATGTCATTTTTCTGTTGTACATACACACTAAATATATTCCATTCAAAAAAATTAAGGAAGCATAGATAGCAAACTAATAATTGACATGAGAATAATTCATTAATAAAAAAGTTTGTTCATATACATACATACTGCATACATATGTATTTCCCTAAGTCTCCCCTATCATAAAATTTTCCTAAACCTATGTCTCTCTTTTATTGATCAAAAACGTGGGGAAAACACTCTAAACAATTTCAAATAAATTTTTTTCCTTCAAGGGGATAATGGGACATGTTCTCTGTCTAACCTTACCCGTACCCCAAGTCTCCCTCTCCAGGAGAGAGGCCAACCCCAGCTCATCCTCATAAGCTAACTAGATTTGGTTTCAAAGGTTCTTGGTTGGTCCAGTTACAAAAGAATTCATAAAATACCTTTGTTAACACAGAAGTTTTTTCTTCTAATTAAAAAGCTAACATTTATGTGTAGTTGTTATGTTTCACAAGCAATGCCAAGCCCTTTCAGAAAAACTTACCCCCTGGATAAAAAGGCACTAAATCGGAGATACAAAGTCAACACGTGCTAAAGCTAGTATAGGTATCATCCACCCACCATGAAAGGTTCTCCCATTCACTCAATCAGCTCTGGTACTATCCTGAAACTGCCTTTCAAAAACTATTACGTCTTTTCTCAGTCCAGCCTAGTTTAGGCCTTTGGCATTTATATTCTGTAAAATGTTAACGGTCTCCTAATTGGTCTCACTCTTCCTACTCCCCTCACATCCTCTAATCCAGCTGCATTTTCGCCATCTGGACCATCTCTCTCAAAGAAGACCTGATCCCTGCTCTGCTTAAGGCCCCTGGAGTGTGCCTACAGCACGAAGCAAAACTCAAAGCACAGCACTCTCCTGACCTCCAATTTATCCTCATCTCTTCCCACAGCTCTACCCAAAGTATATCCCAGGCCTGCTGCTGTGTTATTTGTTGCTGTCCAAATATGAATTCCATGCCTCTGTGTCTTAATTTACTCATCCCAATGGATTCCCAGGCTTGGAAGCCCTGGTTCATTTAACTCTCTGTTCAACTTCGTATCCACCTTATTCAAAAGACCACCAGAAGTTTGAGCACTGCTGCTCAGATGCAGCTCACTCTCCCTTCCCCCATCCGACAGTGGAAGCCCAAAGGACCATTCGTAGCATAGAAACTGTCCACACAGGAGGGAATGCACACTACATTCTTGGAATGTAAGTAGAAAAGGTGCCTCATCTGGTGGGATGGAGTCTGGGAAGGGAGGAGATCCCACGCAGGCTGGAGCCCTGCGCTCTACTCCGCATTCCAGGAGGAGGCTGGGGCTTAAACGATAGACTTTCTCGTGGAGTCACAGAGGTTGGATCCAAGAGCAGAAGCATCTTGTGTCCAAAATACAGAATTGTGAGAGTGGCAGATGAATCACGTGCTCCCTGAGAGGTGGCCAGGGAGCAATCTGGGCACAAGAAGGCTGCAGAAATCCCCATGGCAGCTGAGTGTGGTAAGAGAAGCACAGAAACGTTCTATGGGCACAGTTTGGGGAGAAAAAGAAGTCAGGAAGTACAAGTTCAAGTGAAGAACACAGATACATTTTTGAGAATTTGCCAATGTCAGAGAGCAGAGGTGGTATCTAAGAGAAATCTAACTGATCTCCCAGGTTACCACCCAAGAGCAAAACTAACGCCATCTTTACAAAAGTGGGCAGGAGAAATTATGTCAAAAAGTAGGGAGGCTACTTGAGGCCCAGACAATGGAACCAAGAAGAGTGCACACTCTTAGAAGTGTGCCCCAAGCTGGCTTTCAAGCTTGGGGTCCGTTTGAGGGAAAAGGAAAAGAGAGAATGTGGGAGAGAAGTTTAAATATGAATAACTGAATTCTACACTGGAATTACTGAGCTATAATACAGAGGGAAAGGGAGGGAGGAAACTGGCTAAGTTTTTTTTTTACCATTATGTAGATTGGTGGCTCACAGTCAGAAATTAAATTGCATTTATAGAAATCATTACATCTTTGAACACCTGAGTTTGTTGTCGTGACTGTGAAATACCTATTTATTACCAATACCATAAGAGCACAGAAAACAAACTTGACAGATGTCATATCTTGTCCTAGGACTGGGCCAATTTACCTTTGAGTCTACTCAAATAGAATATGTAGAAATTGAGGAATTTTTGTTTCACAGACATGAATTCCATAAATATTTTAAAAGTGCTTACTGAACACCTGCTATGGAAAGATGCTATATTAGGAACAGCAGCTTAAAAGAGCATTGTTTTTTTTTTTTTAAACATGGCTAATTTTGTATAAAATACTTTTATTTTTGTAAGCATTAATAAGAAATAATGGTATGTTTGATTTTCATGTACAAAGAAGCAAATTTTTAATTGCCAAATCTGAACATTAATTCAAATATCATTTGAAATAACTATAGTCAATGTTCCATGTCATTTTCCTCTTTTTCCTATATTTTAGAAAAGATAAGTATCATCTAATTAATAAACCTTTATGCCAAAGAGGCCACTAGTCAGTTTCTACAAGGAATACATTAAATTCTCAAAACTTTTGATATCTGTTTTCAAAATTAACTGACCTCAAGTTGGAGAAGGCTAAACGCATGCCCACACACACAAGTCTCCCTTAGCTAAACGGTAAAACTCGGATGGAAACGTTTGTATCTCTGAGAGTTCCTCATGTTCTAAAATGCTAAATGCTACAGAAAAGAAAAGATCTCTCTCTCCCCTCACCTCTCCCCTCACCTCTCCCTTTGTACAGTAGACAGATGGTTACCGAGTATGTTACATCTATTATATCAAAGGACAACGCTTTAGATGATATTTTTATCTACCAAGGCCAAAATCAGAGTGCATTTACTAGCGTCACAGCAAAATGGTAGGATAATCAATTAAAATGATTTAGTAAATTTATTTACTTATTGACTAATTTAATATTTCTCCAACAAAACTATTTCGTGCATTCGAGTAGTGACTACGATCAAAAGGCCCTATGCTTTTTCAAGAGAAAAACATCGCTGTTTCATAACGAATATTAAAAAATACTTTTATTTGTATGTGAATCCAATAGAAAATATGATCTAATTAGCATCAAAAATATTCATTGGAAATGAGATCCTAATTGCGATTCAACACCAACAGAATCGCTACTTCTAAAAGGTATCTGAAGAAAGACTGCTTTGTTGGCTTTTGGATTAAGATACTCTCTTTCGTTCACTAAGCAAACAGTTTTCTTGACTTTACGACAGTTAAAGGCTACTTTGCAGTTAGGTTAAAAACGGGCGCTGTCTGCACATTTAAAATCTTTAGAACTGACGGCAAATCAGAAAATCAGAGGTGGAATGCCTTCCAAGGGAAACTACCCAGCTTCCTAGTGCAGTGATGCTTTATACAACACTCTTGAAAGTTGGTGATGGAGCCTCTGATTCAACACTCATTTGACAACAAAACGTTTCTACTTTGTAAGAGTGCTTGCCTGCATAGCACTAAAGGGTTAAAAATAAACCAAAGATTATACCGAACTAAAATTACTGTCACTTCTACCCATTGTTGATAATTATCGGTGGGAGTTTTATTGTGACCGTTCACTCCAGCCAGGTAACAGTCTCCCAGGAATCTCATTCCAAAAACAATCATCTGTTTTCCGTTATTACACTAGTCTGGCAAAGTTTCCTGCCTTGGGGCATCCCAGCCTGTGTAACGGCTGCCTTGATGCTAACTCTGTTCACATTATGTGGCTTCTAATTTTCTTGAAGAACATTGGACAGCAAGGAAGGAAGCTATCCAGGAAACAATATCTTAAAATCTTGTTACGAAATAATGTCTAATTTCATCTGAACACTAATGCCTACTTATGCCATTTTCAAGTAACACATATTCAATTTCTCTGCTTAATTTCCCCAGTCTGCCCTAGGGTATATTTATTCATCGTCAAAAGTCAAATACTACTGAGTTCCTTTCTCACTGGCCGAGATAATCACTTTAGACTTTGAGCAACCTTCACGACCAGGTGCAGCACCACTGAATGGGTTTCCTTCAACTTTAAGGATTTAATGTCAAAATGACCAAAATAGAAAGAAAAAAGAGACAGCCTATTAAGAAAAAAAAATAAAAAACTGGCTTCCCCTACGACCTTTTGACACATTGGTATTTTCATCTCAAAAGATATACAAACAATAGTGCAGAAATACGGGGAACTATAAGCTGGGATAAAAGAATAAGAGCACAATGGCTGGTTATGGGCTGGTTTCTGGAACAGTCGGAAGCCCAGGCGCTTGCTAGCATTTTGAAAGTTCAACTGCACAACTTTCCATTTCAAATCAAGACTCTAAAAATCAGATAATTCTCTATTAGAAATGTGCTGAAAGATTAAGTTTTCCCTAGCAATTACCATTCTTTTTTTTGATGAGTCAATATTTTTACTCATTTAATTACTAGACCATTTTCCAACAAAGATCAGCCAGTTTGCAAATGAGTGCTTTGGCAACAGGGACACATACACAAAAGTTAACAGGACAGCTTTTGTTTTAATTCTGTTATAAAAATCAAAGAATAGTCTCTACTGATTATTGATCTATATCAGGAGGTGACCAACTTTTTCTGTAAAGAACTGGGCAGAAAATATTTTAGGGTTTGTGCGGTATGTGGTCAGTGTCCCAATTATTCAACTCTGCACTTATAGCACGAAGCAGCCATAGACGATGTATGTAAAGGAATGGGCGTTGCTATATTCCAATAAAATTTACAAAAACAGGCGCAAGCTAATTTGGCTCAAAGGCTGCAGTGTGATCTATATTTTTACTTTCCACGTAAATATCAATATGCTAAACTAAACACAAAATGGAAGAGATGTCATTTGACCAGTTAAATTGTTATTGTTTGACATATCTCGAGTGTCTTCTGTGGTATCTGCTATGTGCACCTAGTACGCTAGGCCCTATGAGATAAAGAAGGTATAAGAGGCCATGTTCTTGAAAAATACACAATATATTAAAAGCATAAGACAAAAGCCAATGAAATGAGTGTTAATGAAATATTCAGTATGTGAGTTATATGGCAAGAATGTAATGGTTTATGAGAAAAGCAGATTGTCTATTATCAAGGACAAAAATATTCAGAGAAGACATTTTGTAGACTGCAAGAACTGAACTCAATCATATTTTATTAGAATCAGTCAGTCTAATTGGAAAAAAGGTATTTATGGCAAAGAGAACACCAGAAATAAATGCAGAGAAATAGAGATGAACGTGCCTGAAGTAGAGAATGGATGGTATAACCACTTCGACAGAGAGACTGGTCACTGAGAAGTCAAAGTCCACAGTCTCTTACCCATAACCTCTGCAGTAAATATTTCAGAAATAGTTTTTCAGACTGTAGGAAATTCAAACAGGTGCATATGCTGTAAAATCATAACACACCCAGAACGACCTGGGGCAGCATCTTCTAATTAATCTTATCATTTCTGCAGTATTAATATCCACATGTGATGGGACCGCCTATCAGTTCATGTCAGAGTTGGCATCAAATGCATTTGGGCACTGAAGTTACTAATTTTTAAAAATTTTTTTTTTCAGAGCACTTTGCCTTTTTGAATTGCAAAAGAGGTTTAGACACCTAGTGGATTTTGCTGCCATAAGGCACTAAGCAATCCTGTTTTTGTTGCAATTTTGTCTAATTGGTTGTTACAGTTTTTTGAATGGCAGAAGTATTAAGCTTTAGAGATGGTATAAATTTCACCTCTTTTTCAACTGTAACGTATATAAGTCTTTTTTTAAAGTGTTGGACTGGACACTCTGAGGGAACCAGAGGTCCAAAGTGTATCTTTCTATGGCTGTAAAATAATTGGAGGCTTCTGTTTTTCGAGATACAATCTAAAAGCAGAGATTTACACAATGTTTAAATATATATTAGGTAATAAAAAAAAGGGTAAGTTTCTTAAAAGCTGGAAAGATTCATGGCTATGTCTGAAAATAAGACAATGCTCACTGTCTACCTCTGAAATTAAAAAGAACAACTTCCCATCAAATACAAGTAACTGTGCTCAGAATTGGCAATGTGGCACGAAAGGAATCATGGTGACAACATCCACTGGTTTGGAAAGTGGACGCTATGTAAATAACTACCCGTTAAGGGGGACAATTACCTAAGGAGTTGTCAATGTGATACACAAAGGAGATGCCACTGTGACTGAGTTCTCAATTATAATACAATAAGTGTAGCTGATGTTATCAAAGTTATAGCATTCCGCACATTGTAATAACATCAAAAGAATTCAGTGGTATCATTTGTGCCATAGAATGCAAACAGGGTGAATTTGTCTTGGTAACAGAAAAATTATGAATAAATGATGTTACTATAAAGATTTCTTTGGCAAAATTCTTAGAAGTAACCCATACTACATCATATAAAGATTTAAATTATTTTGCCCTAACTAAAGTTTATGATAATTAGCATTAAATCTTTCATTCCAAAACAAATTTAAACAAAAAACTAGAACTTATTTTGTACTCCTCATGTAGTTTTTAATACTCATAAGAAAGTTAATGAAAAACCATTTTGAAAATGGCTTTTAAATATGGGATGAACAATAAGCCAGTAAGTATAAGGATGTACTATGGAGATGTTTAACAAAGAATAACATACATAACAAAGTAAAAAAATAATAATAATGATTTCTAAGATACGTTGTGCTGAAGAGATACGGGAGCCTTCTCTCCTCATTTCCCTTTTCTGGGGCTTTTTGGAAGGAGTCAGGGGATGGCGTGAGCCTTGCACAGCTACACAGAGAAGACACACAAAGGCTGGCCTCTGCATGAGGGTTCACAATTGAAGCCGTGTTACTCCAGTGAAAGAGATTCCTGCACACAAGTAAAAACCTGTATAACTATTAGCAAGACTCTTGGAAACATTTCTCACCAGACACCCTTGTACCATTCATGGAGTCTCAGTCTCTTACGACCGACCACCAGGAAAGAAAAAAAAAAAAAGGCTAGATGGTAGAGCTGATGGTGGCGTGTCTAAGAGCACTGGAAAACACACAGAGGTTTTGTGTCCCTTCCTAAAACTAGGATGCTGTAAACTCCCTTCTTCCGTTAACTTGGACCCTGGGTGAGCACAAACTCTGAAGACGTTTCCCAGCCACTTCAGAACTGCTGAGCTCTGCTGGGCGCAGAACTATCCAGACCATTGAAACTCCCTCCTCCAGGAGGGAAAGAGTGCCAGTGTTATTTATCCTCCTAGTTCTGAGCGCTGGGATAAATCTCTGAAAAAGCGAACAAGTCAAAGTGGAACCTGAACCAGAGTACGGAAGTATTCCTAATTTGGCAAGCCTCCTCAAACTTCCCAACACGAAGAAGGAAGCTATCTAGTTTAAAACCATTGGCTATGGTACCAAAGAGATAGTTGTCCCCCTCAAAGGGTTTCTACGGAAGATAATTTTCAACCTTCATACATAGGTATGATCTACTGCCAGTTATCAATTACTAAAATTAGTTTTCCTGTACTATTGTCAAATCATCAGTAAAGGAGTAACAGTACAATAGTTAAAAATATGACATCTGGTCAGAGAACTCTAGTGGCTACGTTCTCTGCTAAATCTGCGACCATGTATAAAATATTAAACAACTCTTCCATAAAAATAGTCTCATAGGTTTGTTGCGAGCATTACAGGCAAGAATGAGCACACACGCAGCCTGGCAAATAATATGGGATCAATGAATGGTGGCGGCAGTACTCGTAGTAGTAATATGAGTAATGTTGTTGCCATTAGTAGTAGTAGTAGTAGTAGTAGTAGTAGTAACATTGTTGCCATTATTAGTAGCAGCAGCAGCAGCAACAGCAGCAGCAGCATTCCAAAAAAGGTAGGGGTAAGAAGGGAGAAGAAATACATCAAAGCCAATGCGATTTAATTTGCTATATTCTTCTAAATAGAGAAAAGATTAAAACTATTGGCCTATTTATATGCATCAATTGCCAATAATGCTAGAAAACTGAAAGCACTACTGCATAAAGCTAGAATATACACAATTATGGAAAATAATCTAAGTTTTATGTTATCTGTAGAGGACAGGGTAATTGTCAAAGCCTTTATGAAAGCAAGTATACGCATTAATTGCATATCTGTTGAGACTGGCAGACATTCCCAAGTAGTATTTATGTAATATGCATTTCCTCTAAAATGGAGGCCTAATTGCTTAGTTACTCTAAATTGCAGAATGGAAAACAAAGGAGCAGTTTTGGCCATGTGGGTAAACAACAGATTTCAAAAAGCTAATTATCTCTTTATTTAATAGACTGAAGTTGCACCAAATGAGACATTTAAATCTAATAAATAATAAACAAATTGTAACCTAAAGACTAAAATATAGAAGCTGCTCATATAGTTTTTATTGCTCCATTAAATAAGCTCTTATTTACTTCCCCCGCAAAACATAATTATACAACACTGGGTCCATTTCAAGGCCATTCTGATGTGCTATTTAGAAATTATGTGAATCGACTTACATACTCAGGAAGTCTTAAAGCATAATATTTGAATTCTATTATCAAATGCCCTATTCGTTTCCATGATTAAGGAACAGAAATGCAGTTTCAAAAAACTTGTACATAATCACATAAAATTGCTGTTACTATTTGTCTTACTAGAAATGATTACACATAAGAATAGCTATGCACTTTAAATAAATACTAGTGTCGGTATTTACTAGTTTCTATATCACATATTTAATAATTTGGGCATCTTCTAAATTAAAACAATTCAAATTTAAACATTAACCTTAGGAAATGTATTCAACATTCACATACTGATTAAATAAAGACATTACGAAACTGTAATTTGCTTGTTTATTTAGTGAAATATCAAATCATTCAACATAAATTACCAAAACTATATATGTGAATATTTAAGAGACCTTCAGGCTCATCATTTTTAAAGAAAACAAAAATGAGAAAAATGCCCTTTTAATGCTATAATACGATAATATCAGATGCTGTGCTTTTTTAGAATTTTGCTGCTCAAAAAAGATTTTTAATGCTTCGTTTTTATTCTTAGGGAAATGTAGCCCACTATTCTATATTTTCGCTCTATTCACAAAAGTTGCATTCTGAAATAGTAGTGATAATAAATAGTAGACTTAAAAATAATTTCTCCGCTTTCTCACCAAGGGCAAGTAATGATTGATGATGGCTGAGAGAGAGTGGAGATTACTTTACTATCTCAGGTGGTGAATGAAGAATCTGAACATCTGTGAAAAAACACAGGTCACATGTGCATGGTAAAAATACTAAAGTCACGAAAATATATGGAAGGAAGCTTCCTGTGGGGTTATGGAGGGATCATGTGAAGCCGTTTTTCTTCCTCCATCATGCAGGGGTATGTGTCCTACATGTAAAAATAAAACTAAAAGTTCCTGGTCCAGAGAAGTGACAAAATACTAATATAAATGCAAAAATTGGCACTTCTACGTTTTCTTTTCTTTTCTTTTTAAAGCCAGGTTGACAACTTCTACAAAGAGCAGTTCCGTTGACGCTTGAGCGACACAGGTTTAAATCCTGTGGGTCCACTTACGTGTGGGTTTTTCTTTCAGTAAAAGCCTGTGCTGTTTCTCATCAGTGGCTGGGAGTCCCCAGAAGCAGGGGGCCAACTGCAGGAACTGACCTATGCATCGGCGGGCTGTGGTATCTGCGGGGCTCCTGGAACCCACTCTTGCAAATACTGAGGAATAACTAAGTGTTTGGGGAGTCAAAAGTTAGACGCGGATTTTCGACTGCATTGGGGGTGGGGGCTCATAACCCCAGTGCTGTTCAGGGGTTGACTGGGCTATGTTCTATATTAAAATATAATATCTATGTGGAAAGGTAACATAAAGCTTTAGCTGATACTCACAATAAGATGTTCAAAAAAGACACTATTTGAGTACAAATAGTATATAGTATATAAACACGAGACTGGCTTTCCTATCAATTTCTAAGGAGCTTTATATAACCAGCATTGTATATTAATAAGTTTGATATACACTGATATTCTCTTTAGTTCTAAGACCAACTTTTGTCACCCCACTCCCCACCCCAGCCAGTCCCCATTTCTCTATCTCATTACCCTGTTTTATTTTACTTCGTATAACTTTTTATAATCTATAATTATTTTATACATGTGGTTGTCTGCTTCATTAGAATTTTAAACTTCATTATAACAGGACCTTATTCTTATTTATCACTGTAATCCCAACATACAGAAAAAAAAAAAAACCCAAACTATTTGTTGATGAATAAAAGAAATGAAGATGGCCTAGCTATTACATTTTTTTCTATAGCGATAAAATACTGAAAGACCATAGCACTTATATTTTTCATAAAAATACAGTGTCTTTATTGAAGGTGGTATTTGTCAAATATCAAAAATGTATATTCAGTGTATCTGTTAAATGTGTCAAAAAGTGATATTTTGTCTAAGAATATTTTCAGTAATTATGTGCTAATTAGACATACTGGTTTGTAACTTTTATTTCAAAAAGCCACAAATGTTATAAAAATTATGATTTGACATAAAGCATATTCTACATCTAATACGGAAAGGAAAGTGACTGCCTATTTATACCATTTTTAAACATGAAAAAAGGTATTAACAAATTATCAAATTAATTTGATAATTATCAGACTTACTGGGCGATAACAGCTATATTAAGAGACCAAATATTTTGTCTTTTGATATTAATAATTGTGTTATGCTTAAAGGAAAACTAAAGACTATTCAGAGGAATCATCATTTATTGGAATTTTATAATAGATCTTTCACTTTGGTGAGAAAATTACAGGTTTAGTAATGTGAAATTTGGGGTACATTCCTAGATTCTTTAAAATTCCATATTCAACAAGAAAAAAAAAGTTTAAAGTTCACTTCCAAAACATTCAAATGTTTCTAAAGGGGAGAAAATGTTTCAAAAGTATCTTTGTTTCTTCATAGCCTTCTGTTGTATCAAATGTTCTCATCTTGTATCAAGATGATTTTTCTGATTAAATTTTTGATTAAATCTATTAAAATATTCACACATAATATAGTGTTTATTTTGAAGTATTTATTGAATATCACTTATATAAATCAATGTTACCCAGACTATCCTTTGAAGAATACTCTCCCGGAAAATGTCAAAATGTATGGCACATAAGGACTTCAGAATAATAAAGGCTTTAAAGGGAGATCTTTACATTTATTTGATATCCGTCTATAATAATTTGCAGACGATGTTTGGGAAGAGACAGTATAGAAAAATTTTTATAAAATAATCCAATAGGTCAAATAAGATGAGTTCCATGATTAACAAATGATACAATAGAAACCTTTCCTTAAATTTATTTTAAAAATCAAAATATCCAAATCTACTTTAATAATTAAAAGTAACATCTTCAACATAAATTACCTTTCTGAAACCAACATAAATCAATTATTAACCATAACTGAAGGTTAAATTTTAGAGGTCTTGATAAAATTAAGAAACAGAGCTTGGTATAGTAAAATCTATATGTCAAATATATGAATGATTAAGGAAGAATCATAATAAATGAAGCAGAGTAGTATAAAAAAGGGAAAGCAGAAAAAATTGAAGTGGATATAAAAATGATGAAAGAATGACTTTGTAAACTTAAAGACAGAAAATCACGAAAGCAAAATATAATTAAACACATAACAAAAATGAAACACTTTTATATGTCAAGATATAAAAATAGAAAGTCAAACTGAGAAAATATATTTAAAAGTTAAATACTGATGCATAATGAGCTAACTTGTATAAATCAATAAGAAAAAAACTAAGACAACACAATTCACAAAGGAAGAAATACAAATACCAAGAACACTCCAAAAAATGCCCAACCTCAGTAGTACTCGAAGAAATGCAAAGATAACACAACTTTCTAATCTATTAACAAAAAGCTTAAAAAATGAGAATACTCAGCCAAGGCACATTCATGCACTAATATTAAGAGTTGGTGGAAATTAGAATAAGACTTTTGGAAATCAATTTGGCAATATGCATCGAAAGTCTTAAAATAATTATCCTTTTCTAGTCCACATCCTAATAACTGCAAACATTTTTTCAATTATTTATACATAAACGTATTTATCACATTAAACAGATGGAAATAACTATTGTTCTATGACCTCGTTACTAATGCAAGTTAAATGTGACATGACATACCCAGTAGATGCAATGACACAGATATGAAGAATTAACTACAAGTTAAGCACAACATGAAACAAAGTTCAGCAAAATAAAGCAAGATACTAAACTAGGATCATATGGCTATTATTAAAAAACAGAAAAACTTAAAACTGAAAGAAAAAAGCGCCAAAATATTAATGGTGATTCTTTAGATAGGAGGATTATGGGTGATGGTCTTTAGATCTACCTATTACTTTGTAGGTGTTTTCTATGACGGACGTAAAAGTGTTATATTTAAATTGGAAAATTAAATAAAATTAGAAAAAATAAAAAACATTAATTTTTAAAATTGGAACTTTCCTTCAGGAGAAATATAATGTTAAATAAAACTATAATTAAGGTTACTTTGGATTTGAAGTTTCATGAAAATCTTTGCTTCCTAACAGATTATAACTTTCTAGACTGATAGAACAGAAAATTGCTGAGAGGCTCTGTGTGATAGAACCTGGGGCAAAATGCACAACAAACAATACCGCCAATCTGCAATCAAGTAACTCATCTAGATGACACTTTACCCAACACTAAGTGAGCTAATGTTCCAACACCAGAATGTTTGGTAAACTAGGCAGTAATGGTTTTTAAATGACTTTCAGAAGCACATGTTAAAAATCAACGCTAAACCTTTCTGATCTCCATTTTTGTTTACACTTTAAGATATTTATGAGAAGACTTCCTGAATTTCAAGTGTACTCTTATAAAAAGAGATCGTACTTAGATGATCTTTTCCCCTGGAAGAAACGTGTGATATTTTAAGGTACTCGGTTTGCTTTATTAAAGATAAAATATGTCTGTAAAAATGAATGTAAAGAAGGCAAGAAGGCATCTCTGTCTACCCCTGGGGAAACCTCAGGTGAATCTGCAGCCCTGAATTATAAACTACGGTAATTTAGCAGTGAAGTTGATGGATTTTAATTAAAGCCTTCTGTAATCCTTAGTGGCTAGGAGCCAGAATTTTCAGGGGTGAAATATAACTACAATTTACTTAATTCTTTTGCTGTTCCTAAGTTTGTGGTATCTTTTAGCTTTGGAAAATACATATATATATCTCTCTCTGTAAAACTGTGATTTTGCTATTTTTTTCCTTTTAATTTTTCCAAGAGCTTTTAACTAAAGAAAAGTTTTTAAATACATAAAAGGAGAGAAAATAGTGCATTAAAAACAGTCTTCCCTCCAAGTATCCATCACTCAACTTTAGCAATTAGTACTTATCGCCAATCTTGTTTTACTTTTATGCCCATCTACTTTGCAGTCGTGCTGACTACTTTGACTGATATACCAAACGTTGCATTCTTTCACCTATAATATTTCAGCATGAGTCTCTAAAAAATACTTTAACACATATCCACAACATCATTGTCATGTCTGGAAGAAAAGTATTCAAAATCTTCAGGCTGCTTTTTTCTATGTTTGTTTGGACTGGAATATACTTAAGCTCCATTTACTGCAATTGGTTGATGTCTCTTAAGTTGCTTTTAATCATCAAGTTTCCCCAGCAACACTTTTTTCCTCCCTTAGTATATTTTGTAAAAGAAACCAGGTTACTTGGCCTGTAGAACTTCCCACAGTTCCCTATAGTTAATTGACACAAATGATTACAGATTAGTTGTTGAAATAGTAGTAAAAAAAAAAAATGTAAATATACTGGAAATACAGGAGTACACCAGAGAACCAAAATCACCTATGACTATTAGAATAGAAACACTACTAGTTAGTAACTAAAGGAGAGAAAGCCCAAAAGAAAACTGAATCGCTCTACGGATTAACTATACAAACAAGTAACCATATCTTCCTTTTTCACTCAAGTATATTAAACTGCTAAGAAAGTAACCAGTATAAATCTTGAGTGTACATAGTATAAACAGCAAGTTTGAGAGTACTCACCTGTCTTCATTTCTAACAAGCGCTTTTTCTTTTGTTGGCGTTCAAGTCTTTCTTTCTCTGCCAATTCTTTGGCTATTCTGGCACGTTTTTGTTTTTCCTCTGCTTCTCTTTTTTTGACATTTTCCTTTATTGCTTGCTATAAAAAATTGATTTTGAAAAATGATCAATTTTAATCACAGTGATTCCACAAAGAAAATGGAAATTATTAATCTGTAGAACTGCGATTAAGTATCTTTTAGATAATGGTTAGTCCTTATATTAGTAACACAGTCTTTTAAAAGATTAGCATGTGAATCTTGCTAAATATGTCACGTATCTATAAATACAACAGTTATGTTAAAAGCACCTGCATCTTAGTGGAATCAACTAAGAGAAGGAGGCAGAAACTAAAAATAAAAACCATTTAATTTACAAATCAAAACTTTCTATATATATTTCCAAAGGAATATCTAGCAAGTATATTAACCTGCCATACTTCCTCTGCTAAGTAACCTATTGAATACAAGTAAAATACTTGAGGAAATAACAAAAAAGCTGAAATTCTGTAATGGTAAACAATCGTTTAACAATTGTTCTCACATAGAGAGAAGTATCATGAGGGTGACTAAAGAAATAGTTATTTCAAAGGCAGGCCCTCTGATCATTAGAAAGAATAACAACATATAAACCATAAGAAGATCTCAATAGATATGTGATCAGTTAATTTCTTATTTCCTAAGTTTTATACAAAGCAAGAAATGTCTCTTACATAGCATTAGTGGGAATTAGCAGGTAAACATGGATATTTCTAAGTGCCAACAAACAGCGTAGCATCATAGTATAGTCTCCTACGGAGATTGTATTCTCAGTACCAATGAATCCAACAGGTTATCTAACTGCTGGTTTATCACTAATAGCATTAAATAGAAAAGTGTATAATTAAACTTAAACAAGTAGATGGCTTATGTTATTTTGGGGGTGGATTAATTCCTTTTTTGCTGTAATATTTTTTAACCCTAAAGATAGTGCAAATTTTTCATTAGGAATCAATTAAGTTTAATATTAACCAAAACGATAAAAGGAAAAGTACAAGGGAAAAGAAGAGGAATAAAAAGCACAGAGAGAATATTAATTCATCCATCCACCCATTCATTCAGTAAATACTGAGAGATTCAGTAGTAAACGGTACTATTAATGACTTGAGGTATACACATAGCTCTATACCAGGTTTACATTATGGGATAAGGTGGGCCAGGAGGCAAAGACAGACCATAAACAGCAAAAAGTTTAACACAGCACTAGGAAAAAACAAACCACAGGGTGATGTGACAGCGTGCATGGGAGCCACTTGACATTAGATGGTCAGTAAAGCCTCACTCACTGATTTGATTCAAGCTGAACCTTCGATATCAAGGAACTAGCAAGATGACGCTCTGGGGGAAGAACAAATGCAAAGGCCATTGGTGGGTCTGAGAGACTGAAAGGCAACCAGTAGACAGTGGCTGAGAGATCTGCTAAGTCCTGCTCATTTAGGATTTATGGTCTTCTAGGCCAAGATAGGGCAGTTGGATTTTCTTTTAAGGGAACTAGAAAACAACTGGAGATTTTCGAGCTGCACAGTACAAGACTAAGTACTCTAAGACGTAAGTACGAATCAGGAACCTTGGTTTCGAGCCATCTTTTTAAGGATATTTGTATAATGAACAGTCTTGAAGGATAAGGATAGTGTCTCCCTCTTAAGCAAATAGATTTGTTTGATGTCCAATATGATAAACTGGAGAGAAGGTTGGGCAGTCTTATTATCTCTTTAAAAAGACTAGGTTCCCTAAGTTCATGGTTTTTCTCTAGTAAGATAAACTACTGTGTACTCTGGAGAAATTAAACCTGGCCCTCTTAACATTGCCTTATGGGAATTTGGACTCAAGAATCTACAAAATTGTTCACTGTGGCTACTGCTATTGCTGTAATCGACTGTTCTTTGTCTCTGACCCCACGATCTTGTGTCCTCTGCCAACATGCATGGAATGGTGCCGGGCTAACAAAGTAAATTCTCAAACTCCTCATGGTTCATGAAATATATTAACACATTATTGCTAAGCTATGAAATGCCAGCTGTAATAATAGCTGCTTTAATGTGTAACTCTCCGATTTACAAAACAGATTCTGCATTCTCCATTCCAGCATGGAATGGTTAAGAACTGGTCCAATATAAGGGAAGTAGGAAGAGGCAGAGGGATGATTTGACAACTCGCTATCATTTGTTTTTTCCTACCGTGTGACTTCATATTATGTTAAGTGCTAGCTATAAGACAACAGCTGCTATAAAAATCAACGTAAGTTAGGAAGGTAGGAGAAGGTGACATAAAAGAAAATAAGCATGGTTTCAAAGACAAGTGTGTATATTTGTATGTGTGTATGTGCATATGTACCCATGTATGTGTGTGGAAGGGAGACGGTGTAGGAAGAATGGATGGCAGAGGAGAAAAAGAAAATATTCAGAAATCAAAACTGTATTTCTTGCTTGAGGAAAGTGAAGAAGAGACACCTGTGATAGATACAAAATACAACATGTGGTTTATTTATGAAACTTATTAAAGCACACATTTTTCTGATGTGGACTTTCTACTTTAATGACTGGATGCCTTTCGATGAGAGTATTTAACAGACTACATATTACCAAATATAATTGCCACACCTTTTTGGTATTCCACTGGGTAATAAAAAATTAAAATTACTTCCCAGGACCTTTAAAAAATGTTTATATTACAAAATGAGGTCTGAAGTAATTCTTGAAGTTATTTTGTTTTATGGAAAAAGCACTATTGATTTTCATTTAAAAGCCTATCTCGTTTAAGACATAATTTATTCTGACATTAGAACTATTAGGAGAAGAACTTTAACTGAAAAAATACCAACAGACAGCATAGAAATAGGTATTTAGTCTAAAACTAATATTCCAGTACAAATAGTAATTTAGGATTTTCTTTTATTCTAAATGTTGAAAAGTAAAAGTAGCATAAAATAGGAAAGCTGAATAGTTAGAGAACCAAATTATTCTAGATAAACTGCCTCTTAGTTACTTTAATTCTAATTCCAAAGCCAGAAAGGAAAAGTTAAGGGTGAGCTATACAGTCAGCTATAAGAAACTGATTTTTTAATTCATCTTATTCTTGACTAGTTTTCTGTTTATTCGATTGGCAAATAAACTGTATTGCCACCAATCACGTTTGACTATGTGATGCCAGAAAAAATTCTTTGAATGTTTGCATAGCCTCTCAGGCATAGGCTGGCATATGTCTTGTCTGAAAGATCTGTATGTAGGCTTACTGGTCACAGCAATGACCAGCGGGTTTCGAAACTTCAGTCGCATTTTTTACTTTGTTTCAAAGGCATAATCAATAATTATCTGAGTTCCTAAGGCCCACGGGCTTTATATGGTGGAACTAGATCCTAGAATATCTATGTAAAAATACATAGGTATATTAATATATGTATACAAAAATATAGAGAGATATGTTAATGAATATGTGTGTATGTGTGTATGCCAAAAGGAAATAAAATATATGAGCTCACGATTATTCCTACCTATAATTTTTTCTACACAATAACAAGAATTTGTCATAACTAGTTTAAATATACAGTATAGCATTATACAACATATTTTCCCTCAGAGTAACCAACATGACCAAAACCCAGGAAATTTAAATGAGTGTGTGTGTGTGTGTGTGTGTGTGTGTGTAAAATTTAGAACAGCCTAACACAGTGTAATCCTCCATAAATTGTGATTATCATCAACATTATCTTTGAGTTTTTTGAAAACTGCATTATCATTATTATAAACTCTTTTGACTTGCTTTTGTCACTCAACATTGTTTCTAAGATTCATCAATATTTTGTATAAACTGCACCTCATTTTCATTGCTTATAATATTGTTTTATTATTTATTCTCTTATCAGTGGATTTGTGTTGTTTCCAATATTTGGCTATGATGAACAATACAGATGTAAACATTTTGTACATGTCTACTTGTGTATATATGTAAGAGTTTTAAAATGGTAGGTCCCATCAGTTGGTTCTTAAATGTCTAGAAACAAGTGACAGCCACTCTTTAAGTGAAAGAGAACAGAGTATTTTAGAACATAACACAAACAATAGGGATAAGTATTGTTTTTGAAGATTTTCTGTTCTAAAAACACATATACGTAAGAGTCCTGGGTCCCTTTTACAATTTTACAATGTGGGTTATGGTCAAAAGTTTGAAAACCACTGCTCTCTAGGACAGAAATAAAGTTGATGAATAAAAGGAGAGCTTCAGAACGACCAACAGATATATGAAAAGATGATCAACCTTCCTAGCTACAAGGGAAATACAACTCAAAATCACAATGAGATACCACCTCACACCTGTCAGAATGGTTACCATCAAATGGACAAATAATAACAAGTTTTGGAGAAGTTGTGAGAAAAAAAGGAACCCTCATACACTGCCAGTGAAAATGTAAGTTGGTGCAGTCACTGTGGAAAACAGTATGGAGGTTCCTCAAAAAACTAAGAATAGAATTGCCACATGACCCAGCAATCCCTCTTCTGGGTATCTACCCTAAAAAGTTGAAAACATTTATCCAAAAAGATACACACACTCCTATGTTCAATGCAGCATTATTCACAGTGGCCAAGACATGGAAACAACTGAAGTGTCTTTCAAAAGATGATTGTATAAAAAAGATGTGGTACATATATACAATGGAATATTACTCAGCCATGAGAAAAGATGAAATCCTATTGGCGACACACAAATGGATCTTGAGATTATCAGGCTAAGCGAAATAAGTCAGAAAAAGTTGAGAACCATGATTTCACTCAAATGTAGGGCATAAACTGAAAGCAACAATCAAAAACCCATAGACACAACAGACAACAGTTTAGTGGTTACCAGAGCGGGGGAGGGAGGAGGGTAAAGGAGGTCAAATATATGGTGACAGGAGATTTGACTCTGGGTGGTGAACACAACGCAAGATACAGATGATGTATTACTGAATTGTACAGCTGAAACTTAATTAATTTTATTAACCAATATCTCAATAAATTTAATTTAAAAAGTAAATAAAAGTATATGAGAAAGATGAGGAATGCACTAAAATGCTATATGTGGTAGTGAGACAGGATTATGAAAATTTTTTTTTCTAAATTTATGTAACTTTTACAATAAAAAATATACAAAAATCAGATTTTGCTACCTTTGGGAAAAATGATTCTTCATATTTTGTAACTAATTCATATTTTATTCCATTGATACATATAATATTCCATTAATAAAATTCCTTATTTCTAATAATTTTCCTGTAGGTTCCTTTTTGTATTATTCATAGACAAACATAATGAATGGTTAGTTTCTTCATTTTCAATTTCTCTACTTTTCATTTCTTTGTTATCTTGCTGTACTAGCTAGGAGTTAAATTCCTATTCTTAGGTTAAGAGGGCTCCTGCTTTTTCCTAATTGCCTACTTAGGGCTAAAATATTCAACCAGTTTGTTCAACAAGTTTGTTGTCTTGTTTCAAAACATGATCGAGGGTGGAATTTTAGCAAATATTTTTCTCAATCTATCGAAACTCTTTAAGTGGTAAATTATATTTAGGAATATTCTACTATTAAAGCACACTTTCATTCTGGGATGAACTCAACTTGGACATGAGTTTATTTCTTTGAACATTTGGTCATTTTTTTTTTATACTCTATTAGTTTAGAATAATCATTTCATTAAAATATGGTAAAACTCATCTGTAAAACTTTTTGGGCCAAGTATTTAGTTTGTTGGAAGATTCAAAATAAATCATTAAATTAAAAATTAGGTATAGGCTTATTCAAGCTTTCTATTTCTTTTAAAGTTAGTTTCAGTATGTATTTTTTTCCCCTCGGAGCTTACCTATTTCATCAGCCTCTCCAATTCTGGCCCACAAATTTTTATAGTGTGTTCTTCTCTTTTTGCTGTCTTCTGTATCTGTTACTATATTCCTTGTTATAGTCTCAACATTATTTTTTTCTTGATTAATTCTTTCATAAGTTTATCTAATTAACTTGTCTTTCAAAATAACCACATTTTGGCTTTAAAAAAAAAATTAACTCTTTCATCATTCTTTCCTTCCTTTATTCCTTCATTTCCCTCTGATTTCATCTAGGATTATACAATTCCTTTTGTCAGATGCTTGCTTTAATATTCTGTCTTTCTGATCTAATAGAAGCACTCAGGATGTAAATTTTTAACACTACTATTACTGCGTCTCAAATTCTGATGTGGAATAGTTTCAATACTGTTCAGGTCTAAATTTTCTTCTATGATTTCTTCCTTGACACCGAAGTTATTTAATGTGTTCTAAAATGTCTTTCATGGTCTCTAGTATGTGATTAATTTGATGAAAATTCCACTTATGATTGAGAAGAATGTGTATTCTTTAATTGCAGCTGGGTTCTGTGTTAATCAAATCAAATACGTTAATTGAATTGTTTATAGTTCCCATATCTTTAATACTTTCCTGTTTGATTTATCAGTAATTAGGGCTAATATAATACTACAGCTATCAATTTATTTTTAGAATTTATCAATTTTTACATTTATTTTGGAGCTTTGTCATTATGCAAATTTTAGAATGTATTATTCTGGTGAATTAAGCTTTTTATCATCATGAAGTAATATTCCCTTAAGTCTACTTTATCTGTAAATAACATAGTTTCCCTCTTTCTTTTGATTAATATTTGTCTTGCAGTTCATTAACTATTGTTACTTCAAACTTTTCTATATCCTTGTGTTATAGGTAGGTGTCAAACAGCATAAGGCTAGATTTTCTCTATCAAATTTTATGGTCTTTAAAATTTTTAATTGTGATTTATAAAATATTTGTTTCCACCACCTTACATTATATCTTCTATTTGTCCAGCTTTATCCATGCTTTTATTTTTCCTGTTTTTTTTTTTCTTTGCACATCTTTCATGTTCTACTTGTTCTCTTAAAGTTTAGAATTTTTCTAGATGTCTATCCTCTTACTGGTCATCCTTGTAATTCCATCACACAAATTAACAAAGCCTAAAGTTCTTAATATCTTTACCTCTGTTTCTCCCTTTGAACAATACAGAGTTTGAACATAAAACACCTGAATTCCAAACATCTCTTTTCAATTCATTTAATGGTGTTATCCGATAGTTAAGCTCTGCTTCCTTTCTTCTACAAAACAAGCTACCTTGTTTTATTGTATACTTCATTTTTTTACATTTAGTTTCATGGTGGGTATGCTATCTTGTCTCTAGAACCTTTCTTTTTTTGGGGAAAAAAAAATTGCTGCTTCTTGAAATACACCCTGCAGAGCCGGGATCAGCAAATTATAGTTCTCGGTGGGCCAATCTGCTTTTGTAAAAAGTGTTTTGAAACATAGCCACACCCACTCATTTACATACCACCTATGGCACAGCTGAGTAGCTGCAGCAGAGACTGTATGTATGGTCTGCAAAATTTAAATTTTGACTATCTGGCCCCTTAAAGAGTTTGCTAATGTCTGCTTTAGAAAATCCTTTAACAGCGGGATGTTTGTGGAAAACACTCATTATCTGCTTATTCGCAAATAATTTTGCCCTTGTTCTAGAAAGAGCTTATGCTCTTTATTTCTCAACACTTGAAAATATCTTTACTCTCTTTTTTGGCTTGCACTTCTGCTGATGAGAAGTCATTGTATCTCATTGCTGCATTGGTGGTCACATCTTTTTTTGTTGGCTGCTTCTAAGATTTTATCTTTAGTGTTCCACAGTTTCACTACGATGTTTTTTTTTTCAAATGAATTTGATTTATTTATCTGACTGGCATAGGTTGTACTTCCTATTTTGCAGATTCTTGATCTGGAAAATCTCATCCATCAGTTGGAATACTGCCTTTCATTCACTCTTTTGAGTGTGTTCTTGTAGAAAGCTGACCAACGCATAGATCTTTATTTCTTAAATACTTTTGTATCATGTGGCAGCAGTTCTTATACACTACATATTTTTCTAAGTATCTTATATCTGTGTTTTAGGATCTGAAGGTAAATGGTTTAACATTGGACAGCCATATAAGATCAGTCTTAGGCAAGCACTCAAAAAAGTTTGTTAAATTGACAATCAAGAATGTTTTAAAAAATACAATAAGTATGTTGAAATACTTTGAGAAATTATTCTTTTTAAATCTGTATGAGTTTATCACTGCATATTAGAAAGACAGTATAATGGTTAAGAAAAAGCAAGCTGAAGTCGTATTGTCTTTGTCTGAATCTCCACCTGGCACTAAAGAGCTGTATGACTTGTCTCAGTTTTCTCTTCTAGTAAAATAGGCAAAACAGTACCTACTTTATGGGGATATTGTAAGAATTAAATGAATTAACACATATAAATAGCGTACAGAAGTGCTGACACATAGTACGCCCTATATAAATGTTAGCAATTATTATAATTATATTATTACTAATTTATAACATCATTTTCATTATTACTATATCATTAATCAAATGCCTCAAACACACAATGATTTATCTAGCCACAAATCAAGGAAGACCCACTTTCTAGCATGTATCAATTATACCTGTGTCTATTATATTGGAGAAGTGCCAATTTTCATAATTCCTATGAGAATATAAATGCTTTCCATTCCAAGATGTTAGAATATGATTGTACACTGAATTAATAGGAAGTACCATCAAAGCATGCAATCAATGCTGTTGGATTGCTTGGTATGGAGGTGAATTAGATATGGAAGGCAACATGTACTCTTGACCTCAAGTCTAGTTATTTATCTCTAAAGATTTAACTTACATGTATATATAGAAACATTGTTTTTAATACTTCTAAATCTAATATGCTTTATGAAATTTTATTCTAGAAAAGACTTGGTTTAGTTTTCTGTGTTTTCTTCCCCCCAAATCTTGCTTGTGCTTAAAATTAGACATTCCTGATTAACACTTTATATTCCAAATATGCCCACTTGAAGAATTCATTAGTCTTATTTTGTTATAACATTCTAATGAAATATGAGTATAAAACACAAGTAAGATTTCCACAGACACTGACCTTTTGATCATACTTCATACCTCTATTGCTGAGTTTTAGCCTATTTAAATAGCTTCATCTATCCTACTCAACATTTTTAAACATATGATAATATCCTGTATATTTTTGTAACATAGAAAACTTGTGGAGATTTTATTATATGGAAAATAAGGTGAAAAAGCTTACGAATGTCTTCTTGTTCAGAGTTATATTTCTTTTGACATTAATGGATATTTAAGCTCCATAAGCCAGGGATCTCTTTAGTACTTTACACTAAAGTCAAAAATCTTTCTTCTTGCCTAAGTATTCAATTTTTGTCTCAAGTCTCTAAAATAAGATTAGACAAACTGAATTTAAATCCACATACTTTCGAAAGTGGTGGGTGTTTGATACTATAAAAACATAGGCTAATTTTTCTCAAAGTAAACAACCACATAGGAGTACAACACATTCCCACTAAATGCTTTTCTAGGAGTTACTTAACCTTGAGAAGAGGCTACATCCAACCATCCTAAATGACTGCTTTCTAGAATGTCCTGATGAGACATTTTCAGGAAGAAATAGAAAATATTTTTAAAATCCTTAAACATGCATTCCTGCACTCCTATACACATTCCTATATTGGAACATGAAAGAAAATATTTTTTAAATAATACCAGTCACGAAAGTCTTTAAGAATGTAAAAATATGTGATCTATTTGTCAGTTTTCCATCAAAATTATTTTCTTTTGTAACTAAATATAAAATTTCCCTCTGCGTGTAAAAAATAAACAATGGATTCCAACTACCTCATTAAAAAAAAAAGACGTTTATTCTTAGAAACCCCTATTTGCAATAATTACAGGCTAGATGCTTTAGGAAGAAATCTAGATAACATAAAAATTAATCAAATTAATTTCTCTGATATTACCACATCCAATAAAAAATGCTATCAATGAGAATAGAAGATCATGATATACTATACACTAGCACAAACAATTTATCATCTTAACATTCAGTACAAAGTGTTATTAGTTAAAATTTTTATGACCATAAAACTTATGAAAATGGGACACTATCCTTTGAGAACGTCCCAAAGGATGTGCAGGTGATGATGATTAAACTGTTTTACCTCCAAGTTGCTCTTTATTGTAAAGTCAGTCTCAGATGAAACAACAAATTACTTACTAGCCCATCAGAGACTTAACATTACTGACCCGTCATCACTATGCTATGAGTTTGCTTGCAAGTCCTTCACTTTGTATACTTCTCAAACAAATGACCTATTTCAATCTAGTCAATAGCTTCTTTAATAAAGTATGAGATGTTCATAATTAAGGTTTTTCCAAAGTAGAACTTGCTTTCCCATTAAATGCATTCTCTCCCCTTGCGTTCTGAAGTGATATACTATAAAAATATTCTTTTTACTTCCAACTGTGAGACTAAATAAAGGCAAAGGTAAGCACAAGATGGCAGCCATGCAGAATAGTACTTTAAGGTAAGCCTGGTAATAGGACAGCATTTTTTTTTGAGCTACTGCTAATCATTTCTTCAAGGAAAACATCCAACTAAAGCCTCTAAATATTCCATGTGAACCTCGTAATGTTTTAAACATAACACTAAAAAGTAGCCTTAAACGAATAGTATGCCCAACCCCCTCTCGATGACAACACAGAAGACCAGTATATTTGATATGCAAGGAATATGTCATTTTATTCATTTTTGTTTGTGGCATCCTAGTTTAGTGTTATCTTTTCAATTACATGGATTAATATACGTATGATTATGTATTAATTATTTAATTTTTCTCTCCATCATCAATTGTTATTCTCCTTATTGTATTAGAATATCCCAGTCTTTACCTTTAGTGATAGTATTTCAGTGAGCAAACAATATACTTAAAATGTAAAAGGAAAATACAAATTACTAGTCATTTAATCATATAGAACCTATCAAATGTATTTATTACCCCACTGAGCAACGTATAGTCAGAATAAATCTTAATAGTAAAGAGAAAAACTAAGCCAATTAGTCTAGGTGTGTTTTTGTTGTGAAAAACCTAAAAAGAATAAAGATTAGAAAAACCTATTTGGATTAATTTGCCAGCTTGCAAACCCAAAAAATTCAGCACCTGCAATTAATCTAATTCCTTAAACAGATACCAAGAATAAGAAGAATATTAATTCGTCCTAGGTTTGGAGCTTTATACCTCCAAGTACGATTTCAGAATAACAACAGTACCAGTGAAGACAATTTTCAAGTTGTAAGCCCACCGAAATAAGCAAGGATAGAAGATATGTCCTATTATAATTACGTAAGTTGACTCAACATCCAACCACAGGACTTCTACATGATTTTATTTTCTCTGATAATATATAATGAGTTAAGGAGCACAGAGAAAGTGCTTAGTGCCTTGGAGTTCCTGCTAGTCCACTCGTTATCTGTATAGCAATCATGAGAAATGACATTTAGAGTTGACGAGCATCAGATTTGTATATTTAAATGATTTGGCAAAATGAGTTTTGTTCTGGCTGTCCTCTGAATGGAAAAAAAAAAAATTACACTAAAAATACCCTCTCATTAAATGAATTCATTTTTGTTTGGCAAATCACTGCGTTAGTCTGAGTATTCAGTAGAAGAATAAATTGTATTTGATCAACACATGCAGCAAGATCAAATGAGTTATAATTGATTTCACATTTGTTCACTACACGGTATTATTTTAACTGTACGAACCAAAAATCAACTTAAAGTCTGCAAATAGCATGAATGACAAATCTTTAACTGGATGAAACATAACTCGAACAAATTTTTAGAAATAATCTAAAGACAGAACTATCAATGAAAAATAGGTAGCTATTTGGTTCAAAGTATTCTATATGGAAGCATAGAATAAAAAAGGGATAAAATACTTACAATATCGTTCTTGTTATAATGAGTTGGGAAAGGTGAGAATTACTATGCTTCTATTCTTTGTAGATAGCTAACTTGTTTTGAGGGTATGTATCTTATGTCTTTTGATCTTCAAAATGTAACATCCCTAAGAAACACATGCTGAGGCTCAGTAAGGTTAAGTAACTTGTCCACACTCATATCACCCAGGGTTTTCTGATGCCAGAGCCTGCACCCTCAGCCACTACTGCCTTCCCGATAATGAAGTACACAGCAAAACATCACTGTTAAAAACAAACAAAGAGGACGAGGCTTCTCGTAGGCGGAATTCATAAATCTCTTAAGATGTGAAGAAATAAGAATCTTTTCTCTTTGTCATCACAGAATTCAGAAGGGAGGCATATATCTGGACAACAAAGCTGAAGGAGGAACAGACTGCGCTTTACAATTAGAAAATAATAACTGCAAAGTTTAGCACTTTTATACATCTAAACCTGGGGACAAAAAAAGACAATACAAGGCTTCCACTTTTTGTGTGTGCGACAGTAATCCCTTTTTAAGGCAGGGGCTGCCTTCAATTGTAGAGTTAGGTGTCCAGACACGCAGGGTCTCAGGAACTCTAAATAAAGATGCCCTGTGATCTTCCTTGGTACTTTCAAATCCTAATAGAAAAGGTGCATGTACTCAGAAAAAAAAAAAAAAAAAGCTACATGAACCAAAATGTCTGACTTCTTTGAATATAATCACATCAATTCTATAGTGGAATGTGTGAAATTAGAAACTCAAGAGGTCTACATAGCAGTTACATATGTCTAATTAAAACGAAAAAATGACATTCTTAAGAAGCATAATTTGGTAGAAAAATTGTTTCGAAACATGTTATCTAAAAGGGACAAATAACAAAGGAGTCCTAAGAGGAGAAAATATTTGGAAGTATTTCTCTAAGATTAGATGGTGAAGCAAAATAAATAAGGTGTCAGATGAGATTAGTGTAAGGAGTTAAGGATGCTATTGCACAGCTGATAGTTCTCATTAAAGAAAGAGAACAGCCAAAGAACCCTCGATGATTAAAAAAATCGCAGCAAAAGAAGTGAGAGTGTTAAAGAAAAAACCATGCATTCAGGCCTCTGTGAGTAAAAGCAGTTTAAACAAAATTCTCCAGTATGAATACGAATGGGAAGAGAGACCAGGCCACACGTTATGCTTCGAGGCCACAGTGACCAATGAGAGACACAATATTAGGTTTATACTCAAAAGACAAGCATGAACTTGCTATAGCGGTTGGCTAAGAAAAAGTAAGACGGGGGCTTCTAGCAAGATCCAACAAAACTTCCATAGTGAGCTCCAAGCGCCCTGCAGAAGCATGAAATCTCTATTAGTAACAGGAACATTGGTAATACCTAAAACCAGTCACAAGTGGAAAACGATGATTATGGTTATGCAGCACCATACAACTAAAGGCATGAACTTCGCTTGGTGAAGCTCGGTGCCTGGCGGGCCACCAGGTTACTCGGCCTACAGTGTGAGGTCAAATAGTTCCACCTACTACCTCCAGTTTGAAGTTGGTCCTACAGGAAATAAAAATCTATTGACAGAAAGGTGCTGACTCTCTACCCTTTATCTTAACCCTCACCTCTGCCATTAACAGGCCTCTAATATTAAAAGAGCTTTTATGCTTTGAAATAAAAAGAGACCTGCAAACACTCTTTCAACACGAATCCATCAATGTAAATGCAAAGTTAATAAAACAAGGAGGGAGGAAATAAATATGCCTTGTGCCGATTCCCTCTAGTAAGTCATCGGAAAAAAAAAAAAAAAACACTTAAAAAATTACATTTGACTTTTCTTACACATGCTCTGAACAGCAGTGTATCGGGAATGTTTTTAAAAAAAATGTCCAGGCTTTGGAGCCTGGGAGGCCTCCATCCAAACTCTAGCCCCTACCAATTCTGCAAAGGCCGTGAGGTCCTCCATGCGCGGTTCACACGTGGGTAATGTTCTGTACCTTGCAAAAACGGTGTGAAGACTACATGAAACACATGGAAAGCACGTAGCACAGGGTCTAGCAAGAAGGACACTATCAGTGTTATTGGTTTTGTCCTGCTGAAGATGGTGGTAGAAATAAAACTAAGTAGAATCAGTATAAACTTACTCTCTAGTTCTTGGAAGTTGATCAATGGTTCTAAAGAGAAACCAGTCCCGAGGAGCATAGAGCTATGGTAGATTAACACAACAGAGGCAACAGCAAATCAATTCCCAGCTGAGACCCCACCCAGGGAAGGAGCTGAACTGCTGTCACAATGAACAGTGCTGCCTCTGAGGAAGGGACAAGGTCATGAAACTCCCCCTCCACCCACCCACACACCCCCGTTTATCTACATGGCTTGAGGCAGCAGACTAGAACAATATATTCCTTCTTTAGCTATGGTAAAAAGGCAGAGAGAGAGAGAGAGAACAGCTATATCTCTGCAAATTAGTTGTGTGATCCAACCTAGTAATGCTGGTGAGAGAGTGTTGTATGAATTAGTCAAAAGTATAGCCAGGGGCTTTGAAGAACGGTGAGCCAGTCTTTAATTGCCTACGTTTAAAATCTAGGGCAATCCTAAAACAAATGTTTTTGGATAAATTATTCACAAAATAAATTACTATTAAAAATAAAAGTGAGTACTTTTTTTTTAGGGGGGGAGGAGTTAGGTTTCAAGTTAGTCCTGTTAATCTATGAAATGTAACTCCTATGTTTAACAGAAGTTAATAGAGTTCGGTCATATATGACAGACTCTGCAGTCTCCCCGGGTCAGCATCTCAGCTGTCACTCGCTAGCTAACAACGGGCAAGTCACAACCTCTTTATGCCTCAGTTTCCTTATCTGCAAAATGGGAATAACAACAGTACACACACCACGTCTTATTGTTCGCAAGGATTAAATGAACGCATAGAGTGCCTGGCATTTAGCTGGCACTGTATGTGTTAACTGTTAAAGCATGTCACCCATTGTGGACGGAAATATCAGTTCCTCAATAAATTTATCTATTTATTAAGTGCCATGTATTATACTAGAAACCAGAAGGGTGAGTATGTTAACTTAGCCGGGAAAACACGGAGGGAGTGCTGTAGGCATAGGGGACAGCAAGGAGAGTGGCCTGAACTCCATGAGAAACTGCCGCACTGGAAGGCAGGTGCGGAACGAGGACAGTGACCCAGCTCCTCATATGTAACACAGAATGGACCTTTGCTTTATGGCAAATTTTGCTCATTCATGAGGAGGATTATCCCTAAATGCCAGTAGACGAAGTAACAATGTAAATGTATTTTAACAGTATTTTCTTAAAAAGAAAAAAAATTCTTTTTGCTCGTTAATGCGGCTTTCCAGAACAGACCTTCCGTTCCACATCTATGGCTAATAATTTCACTCTGGCTCATGGAAATTAAAGTTGAATAGTATGGAATTAAAATTGAATAGTATGGAATTAAAAGGCAACCTCAGAGATCAGAAGACTGACAAAACAGGACGTCTGTCGATAATTTCTGTCGATATTGACACTGTGGTATTTTTTAAAGATATAGTGTCTACAGTTCAAGCAGTATAACCATATTTACCAGAAAGGAAGAATAAACTGTGTGTGAAACTGCATTTCTCTTTCACTCTTCTTTATGCTTATTTTCATTCTAAAAAAAAATTTCTCTCCAAGTTAGATAAAAAACCATATTTTTTTTAATATTTGGCTGTAATAGTTTTAATTTAATGCAGTGTGTCCAGTGTGTGTGTGTGTGTGTGTGTGTGTGATAGCGGCTACTTCCAGGACCCATGTGAACTATGAAATAAACTGAGTGTAGCTGTCACTCTATTACCTTCCTTCTTTGAATCTTTCTCCGTTTAAACAGTTTCTCCCTCTGCCCACCACTTAACAACAGAAATGCCAAGTTACCCACAGAATGCCGCAAACTCTCCAAGCCTACCGGGTTTCAGAAAGTTTTGGAATTAGATCTGGATTCAAATCCCAATTTGACCACTTGCGAATGACTTGTGCTTGGTCTCATTAGGAAACACTTCAAAACCACTGTTCTTATTTGTGAAATGAAACACAAGCTACAGATGTGGGTGGCAGCATTTAAGAGCACAGGCTCTGGGAGGAAGTCTATATAGGTTCAAATTCTAGCTCCACCATTTATGCCTATGTGACCTAGAGCTAGATATGTTCCATCAAATGTGCCTAAGTTTCTTCATTTGCCGCAAAGAGATAGATGGTAATGGTGAAAAGATGTAGTATGATTATGAAGACTAATTGAGATAATATGTGTGAAGCATTTGGAAAACTGGTTCACAGAAAATTCTCAATATATATTGGGTATTATTTTATATATGCATTTTATACTTTTTTGCATTTCTGTGCCGGGATCCCCGAGACTACTCTCAAGTTTGGTAATTTGTTGGAAGGACTTGCAGAACTCAGAAAAGATGTTTTACTCACTGTTAGTTCATTACAGCAAAAGAATACAGATTAAAACATAACTGTCCTCTCCCAATGAAGTCTGATTATTATAGCAACAACGTGTGACAACACATATGAAATACTGCCAACCAGGGCAGCACGCCTAAGCCTTGGTGTCAAGAGTTTTTGGTGGGGTGGTCAGGCATGTAGGCACGGACATCCCTCATGAATGACCTTAGCTGCTCAATCTCCAGTCCGCAACAGAGGACAAACTGGCAAAGTGTGGCATAGGGTCCTAGGTGAACAAAAACAGGTATTCACCAAAAATCACATTTTTAGCATAAACTATCCAGCTTGGCCCAAGGCCCCAGGTATACAAAGACACTTTCATCAGGCAGAATATTCCAAGGCCTTAGGGTTGATCTCCCAGGAGCCAGTCAAGGGCCAGTACTTTCTTTGGAATGCTCAGGTATGACTACTCAAGCTTGCTGGGCTAAGGCTTTACTGTATAATAAACAACTACCATGTGCGAAAAGAGATGATAAATACTTAAGATATTTATCTCCTTCAATATTTTAACACTCTTACGAGAAGAGAATTACCATCCCTTTTTACAAATGTGGAAACTGAGGCTCGGGAAGGATAAATAGTGTTCCTTAGTCACACGACTAATGTGAAATCCAAACCTAACTCAGACTGCAAAGTCTTTGCTATTGACACTAAGCCATGTTGCCTCAAGAAACACTATAAAAATTAAAATAATATATTAATCAACGCATCATACACATAGGCACATAATGAATATATTTAATAACCAAATTCACTTCTGGTATGAAAACATAATTTAATGAATCACTTTGAATTTGTGGAGGAAATAAACTAGACCTGTGAGCAAAATGTTTATTTACTGTAGACGAGTTTTCCTTTAAAACAGTGACTTTTTTTAAAAAAGGCTATCTAATCATAACCAAGTGATTATAATCAAGTCCAATAAATTCAGCAATAAAGTTTTCCCAAGATTTAAAAAAAAAAAACCCAACTCTTTAAATTCAACCTTTTTTTCCCATTACACTTCAAAAACTTTTTAATCCTCTCAAACATCTGCTGAAATACAGAAATGACTTATCTATCTATTAAGAATAACATAATTTTTCGTTGTAGAAACGTTTATTGCCAGTTCCCTAGAGAGGCAACAATGCTTTCTCACTTTAATACGTGTGTGGTTTTTTCCCCCACCTAATCAGCTAATACTTTTCAAAAGATCTTTTTAATGCCTAAATGAAAGGATTCCACATCAAAGATCTGACCTCCCTATTAAAGTATCTAAAGGAAACCCTAGGAATCCATTCAAAGGCAAATCGCAGGTAGCTTATTGTACAGTGCATTAAGAAAAGAAAAGGGGAGAAAAAGCTTCCTAAGAGCTGCACAGAATTTGGTAGAATTATACCACAGAATACAAGTTGATCTTAAGTATAAAGAAACAAATTCATAGCCAAAAACTTATTACAGAAATGCTCTGTAATCAGCCAGGAGGGGAGTCTTTATGAAAAACTTGGGAATTTGTCACTTTTTCAATCAAAATTTCTGATTATAGCTTAATGTGGAGAAGGCTAAAAAGAGAACAAACCACACATTTTTTAATAGATTTAAAATCTGAAATTTTTAAAGCTAACTTTCGACATCAGAAAAGGTAGGTTTTTCTACAGATAACAGGAATAGAATGAAGTAAAATTAATACTAGATAAGATAGTACAGATACAAAGACTTTTTTAAAAAAACAAATTAAATTTTTTAACATACCATGAACGTGGTTCTGAAGTTATTCAAGTCAATCAAGAAGTCTTCCACGGACACCTTCTTCACATCGGTGGCGTAGTATCCCATCATGCTCTGGTACAGCTTTTCCATGTTTTCATGTAACTTTAAAAGTTTCTCATATTGTTCCTTTGCACTGATAACGAAACTGTATTATTATAGTTAAGGAATTCTGACATTTACAAAATAATGTTTTGAGGAAAAAAAAAATCAAAAAACCCTCTAAGTCCAATGCCAAAAGTACCTCTGAAAGTTAACCATTTTAATAATGTAAGCTATACTGCACAGCGATAAAACCTTAAATTCAATTTCTAATTAACTGGCAAAATTATCAGAAAAGTTAACTATCTATATATTTAATACTTCTCTTTTACAATTGAATTCAAGGAAAATTTTTTTCCAATTCGCCTGTCTATATTATTCAGATCATGCAATATGATTTAAAATGATGGTTCAGTAGTTGTAAGTGAGTATGTTCAATGATACTTGAAATCACCAACATAGGCATTAAGCACAGAAGTTAAATTAGACAACCTGGGGTCAGTTTCTAGCTCCTATGCTTCGCAGTGCCATGCCTGTGGGTAAACACTTTCATCTTTCTGTGCCACAATTTCCTCACCTGTAAAATGGAAAAAATAATAATATCGTCTATGTTACAGGGCTGTTGTGAGAAGTAAATGAGTGAATATATGTAAAATTCTTGGAAAAATGAATGGTGTTTAATAGTACATGTAAGTACTTGGTATTATTGTCCACTTATTCATTTTAAGTTTTGTTTTAGGTTCTAAAAGCAATCGAAATAAGAGTTACATCAAAAACTTCTTACATAAGTAAATTCGTGTTTTAACTTCTCCTTTGGAAAATGGGTACATAGTTTCTCCGATGCATTACCTGATTTAAAATTATGATTACAAACATACACACACACGCACAGGAACACTGAAGTGTTTCCTCACTTATGACAACTGAGTTCAGAGCATACAAGATTGAGAAGACTAAATGTGAATGTGGCAGTGGCATTAGAACACATTTTTTAAACAAACCATAGAATTCTTTTGTGGTGTGACAAATTGTTGATGCAGTCAGATATAAAACCACTCCACCACATTCTGAAAAGATGACTGTCAGAGAAACAATCATAATTGTCTATGGATCTTTTAAATTGGGATATTTGAAGAAATGTAACATACAGAATCAATCCTACTAAAGTCATTTTATCTTCTCTGACTCACACAAAGGATAAACGGACCTTAAGCACACTTTTCTTAAAAACTCAGCAACAAAATAAGAATAACTACATTCAGACCAAGAGAAAGAAACAAAAAATAAAATGTTTCTATTAAAAAAAATGTTTTTTTCACAATTTCAAAAAGATATGGTTCCTCTGGTCAGAGTTCCCAGTAGAGGATAAAACAAGGAAAGTGATCCAGGTCCTTCATTTTGAAAACAAAAAATGAAAGACCAAGGATGAAATAGGTAGCACTGCTTCAAGACAGGTGGCAAACGCAGGGGGCACAGAAGATTCTGACGATTAGAACTCAGCTTCCCCAAAGGAACCGAGACATCCCAGTCCATCACAACTCACCTGTACCCACGTCCACAGTCAGCCCGCAGATTACCTATTACCCTTCTATGCCTATGTTTTTTCATACTATTTTCTGCTTAATTTTCATATTTTATAGAGAGAGAGTATTTTTGAGGAGACTAAAATACAGAGAGTCTGGATTCTAATGTAAGAGCTGATTCTTTTTCTAATAACTTTAAGAAAATCTATAGATCTTTTTGTGACTCAGTTTATATTCGACTGAATAGCAAGATGCCTCCTTATACTTTCTAGAACCTAGATCATAATAGTATCAGTGGTTGATGCTCCTATATGTGGTATCAGTGTTTAATTCTTAGATGAACAAAAGATTTTGTATAGTCCAATCACAAAATCGCAAAAAATTACAATATAGTCACATGTGAGAGGTATTACAAAATATCCATATTCATGAAATGTTATAGGTAAGGTGAATTTATGTAAATAAAAAAACTATCACGAAATGGAACATTTGGTGATTCATTTGTAATGTGAAATAGTCATCCCTTCTATCAATCCCTTCTATTTAATCTATAAACTCGCACATAAAATTATTTATACCCCAGAGAGAGACTACATCTACATGGATTATTTATATATCCTTAACTCCTGCCTAAAAGAGAAACTTTTTTCTGCCTCTGCATGTCCAAACCTACCATTTAAGGCTTCGTTCAGTTCTTCCTCTTCCATGAATCTTCCTTCTTTAATCACTACAGTTATGAGTGATCACTTTTTCCACTGAATATGTATAGCATTTGTAGTCCATCGTACTCATCATTCGCGATGTGAGATTTCCCTTCTAGTTCAATTCTCTCGCAGTGTTTTGTTTTTGCCCCATTTTTCGGGGGGCGGGGGGGGGTCGTTACTGGTTGTCAGCCCCTTCCCTAGATGCTGTGTTTCACCTTCTCAGCTGTATTAAATCTAAATCTAATCTACCGCAATTACACTGCTGTCAATGACTTCTTTCAATCTAGGGTCATCGTTCTTAAACTTTGGTAGGAAGGATAACAGGCTTCCTCAGAAAAGTCTGAGGAAAGCTGTGGAACTTCATAAAATTGCACGTCTACACATTCATGCACATACACACAAACAATTCGGATGTAATGCGAAGAGCTAAGAGACTCCCTGAACAGTAGCTATGGTGGACAATAGGCAACACTACTTTGGTGGGTATTTCTAACTGTATGGTTCTACAGCTACTTCTTTTCTGCCCTTATCACTGCTTACAAGGCTTTGAGCTTTAAATAATAGGTACTTCACAAATCCTAATCATTTTATTCTAAAACCAGGGAATATACCCATTCTCAAGAATCAATTTGGTAAATAGGTTAAAATAAAGCTGTAAGTATTATCCAATGACATTTTTTAGATTTTTGGGTAGGACTCCAAAGTTAATTAAATATCAGAAACATGCCTGGGCATACTTAGTAGAAAACAGTACAATTCTATTAAAAAATGAGATGGAAAAGACCAAGAGCCAAAACCATGGCAATTACATGGTCTTGTTCTAACAGCTAGAGAGCTTTGTAAGTTAATTTTCCTATAATTATCTGTGAAACAATTTGCTCACAAACGACATGAAGGAAAGCTTTGAATAACTGGAATTACCCACAAGAATGGTAAAAGTGTGATTAAACTGAAACAATTTTGGAAGTAGCCAAATTCTCAGAAGTTTAAAATGATTATCTAATAGGATGGAATAAAGAGTTACATTAATGAAGCACTAGACATTATTATTTGTGAGCTGCTCATTAAGGAATAGTGAAATGTTTAGATAAAAAATCGTCATCACACGTAGGCATTCTTATGCCAATTGTTAAACTGCAGTTGAAAGTCATGCCCATCTCAGTAATAGTAAGGTTTTATTTTTTTTCCCCCAGCATAAAGTCCTATATTTGTAGAGCTTTAGAGAAACAGGTGAGCTTCCCAACAAAAACAAACATTTGATAAAATTCATTACAAAAATATTGATGTTTTTCTAATTACTTGATGTTTTGTGAAATCTATTGTCTATTCCTTTACCCGGAATAAGGCCAACTTCTCATGAACCACTGTAACCCTCCCATTTGAAAGGGACATTGACAACCAAATCTATGTTCACACATGATGAATCACCAACATCTCGTGCTGGCCAACTAAGTGGCAAGACTAAGATCTGGGATTCTACTCCTCGTCAGCAAATATTGCTCATTTCCAAACCACCCAGCACCAGTACATTCTCTATTTACTCATGTCTTGTCCTCATTATTGTACTTCCTCCACCAAATGTCTATTAATACCATTAACGCATCTGATAAAGATCAGCTTCAATCAGTCATACGTGTCTATTATCTTTTATAGATCCTAAGTACCCAGGATCCAGCTAGCCAGCCGATCTATAAATATTTATTGAAGTCCAGTGTATTCCCCTCTCCTCTCTTCTAGGCATAAGGGAAAAGAGTAGATAACAAGATAAGCAAAGATCCTGCTTTTATAAAACATACATTCTACAGTGGGATGACATATAGAGTGGAAAATGAATGAGATATTCAGGCAGTGATAAGTGTGATGAAGGAAATACGATGTGTGATGTTATACAGTGACAGGCTAATTTCCATCGGGTAGCTAGGGAAGTCCTGGTTAAGACGGTGACAGTGGAACACTTGAGGCCCGACAGGGAACAGCAGTGAGCACCAAGCTGTGCAACCACCTTCGTGAGCGTACTAAGGCTTCAGAGAAGGAAAAGATCAATATAAATCTGAGGATTCGTGGAGGATGAGGAGCAGGGTATTTTAACCCAAGTCTTAAAAAATTGTTCAGAATAGGTTAATGGAAGACAGGCAAGAGAGAAAGAAGAGAGAGAGAAGAGAGAAGACTAATTCAAGATCATAAAAAGCTGCTCTTTCAAATCACCCAAGTTACCCAACTTCTTACTCCTGCAATGGACTATGCATTATACGAGTTTACATTTCGCCCATCCCACTCTTCTATTTTAAGTCCTAACCGTAATTTCATTAAAGAAAAATGTACTGAATTCCTTTACCTAAAAAATGCTATACTTCATGAAGCGTGGAATATGGATAAGATGTTAAGTCTTTCAATCAAGGAATTCATTGAGATAGTTTTAGCATCGATGTAGTACTTTCAGAAGGGACTAAAACATCGCTATACGGTGGAATAAACCTGAAAGTGAGAAAATAAAGCAGGATTGCAATGAGGGAATTTAAAGCCTATAACATAGGAGTCAAGTAACTTATGACATAAGATGTGATAAATACAAAAATATGTAAAAGTCTAGCAAAATGATTTTTTTCCTAAGAGACTTGGGAGAGGGGGAAGGAAGACAAGAAAATAGAAAGATTAAGGCTCATGCGATGCTCTATGAACTATTTATTTTTTCTCTTAAAATAGGAAATATTCCAGAATTTAAAGGTCAAAATAAAGGAACAAGCACTAAATGACAAAAATCCTGTCATTTTCTTATCATTGATAAGAATTTAATGAGTATATATGTACATTTCACAAATAATAGTCTATATATAACAGTATTAATGACCCTGCGTCAAATTTGTGTTACACATTTTTCAAGCAAATATTTACAGTGGCAGTATTCATCGCTAATTATATTTCTGACCAGTCGCGGCAATTGGAAAGTAACATAGCTATTACTAAAAGTCAGTGTTGTATTTATGAAGCGATTGTGCATACCTTTTAAAGGATGTCCTAAATTTACATATTTTGATATTAAGAAGTGTATGTAAAGAAAGAGTGTGTACTAGGGGAAAAAATACAATATATAATAGTTGAACACTATTAGTGACATTGCATATTATAACAAATATTGTATCATAATTTAAGTCAATTCAATTAACAGATTATTTAATAGTTCACTAAGTTATGATTGCTTACACTAAATATCTACTTGTAAAAGTGCATCCTTAACAACTTGGATAATACACGTATTCTTTCAGAATTGGTTGATGAACCAAACATTTGATATGTGCTTCAACTAATAAGGTCTAAAACTTAAAGTTTGAGCATTAATAATCCAAACTTTAGTTAAGTACTTTTTTATTCATTGTGCATTTTAGTTTCCAAATTCTTCCATTTTCTAAGATCTAAGAGACTCACAATTTGCCATTTTAATAAGATTGGTATAAATGCATTTAATATTCAAGATCTGACTTGTTGTCAGTCCTAATTAAAGTAAACAAAGCTTTGCGATGAATGAATTTAATTACTCTGAAACTAGTATGTCTAAGAGGAAAAGCAAATGAGTGCAATCTAATCTCAGCAAAGAATATTTATGATCATAAGCTTTGTCAATAGCAAAGTGCACCAACTGTTCATATATCTGACTTCCAAGAGATACATGAATGCTAATCAGTTCATTAGAGGCTTCTAGGTGGTGATATTTAGTGACAGGATGTAGTAGCTTTCATGTCCATGGAGCCTAATTGTACTCAAAATGAAAAATTGTTTCCAACAAAGCATCATCTTTTCTGTTTTTGATTTCCTGCTAGATGCTTTTTATGAGCTGTATACCTTTCAAGAAGCCAGCATCATTCAGTTTCTTGTGTCATATGAATACAAGTATTGATACGTCCTAAGATCATCTGCTGAGAACTTTACAACCTTTACTCTAAGCTCAGGAATTTATCTTAGGTTACATGTTCCAGAAACCTGACCTTCATAATTAGAATACTCACACTGTATTACCAGAAACCATACGCAAGCAAAACCTTTTCTAAAATGCTTTCTATCTGTAGGGAACAATAATAAGTACTTGAATTGACAGTACTTAATGGTTAAAATAAACTGTCACATATGAATATTTTAACATGATAAAATGATTGAGGGAAAAAAAGCTAAGAATGGTAAAACTAATACAACTCTACAAGAACGAATTTAGTTTTAAAAAGCATACTTTGCCAAATGAGGTGATGAAAAAATATACCTTTGATGAATACATATAGACTTCGTCTTTAGTTAAAAACAAACAAACAAACAAACAAACAAACACCCAGCCATCTCCACTGCAGTGAAAATGGCAGCCCACTTCATAAAAGAAGAAACTGGATGGGGAGGAAAGATACAAAAGGAAACAAACACATTAGCCTGAATTGATTATTGCTGGAGTGCATTTTTATGATATTTCCCAAAAGGCACAGTAAAGAAAGCTAAAATTGAACTAATTCACAATTAAGCTGAAAGCATATACAATAAAATCTATGACAAGCCCAATAATAATTTTGTGATGTGCCTAATCTCGGGGGAAAAGTGATAGAAAGAGGAAATGTGGTTGTTTTATTCCAAGTAACTCAGTTTAAAATAAAACATTAGGAGTGTCTATAAGAGCTCGTTTTGAAAGCAGGTTACTCTTTCATGTAGAATTCTGAAGTCCATATGGGATTTTAATAATGCACAGTAGTAATACTTTATTGTAACACAAAAGATATCAGTCTCTAATTCCACAGAATGGTTTGCAAAGCAACTCAACATTAGTTTCAGGAAATAAAGTTTATTACTTCAATTACTCATTAGAGATTAAGCCACAAAGTTGGCAAAACCAAAGATAATTGAATTCAAAAGAAACCTTAAATTAAGCAGAACATAAGCCTAATGCTATTAATTTTACATATACATATGCATGTGTGTATATATATGCACATATATCTGTCAATTTTATTTTAGGTCCGGAGACTACCTACACAAGTAGTGATAGTGACAAACTCATTTTGATTTTGGAACTATGTAGTATTTCTAAATAAAATAGTAAAGTTTCTGGAACGTGAGTTAATTTTTAATATATACCAACCGTTGAAATTAAGCTGATTCATCACACCAGTTTATAAAATCTTTATCTGTTTCCTGAAACATTTCAAAATACCTAAATCACATTATGACTTTAGGCTCAAACTTCCTCACATTGAGTTTTCATCTTTTCAATTTACTATAAACATCAGAAGGAAATAGGGCAAGTAGAAGGGAAAAGATGAGAGAAAATATTATCCAAGTTGATAGAAAGGAGAAAAAATTGCAATCAATGGAATACACTTCTGTTATTATTCGTGATAGATAAGCACTTTGATAAATTTCCCTGTAAGAAGGCAGAGGTTTAATCTAAAATTTAGCCCTACGGAATGATCTCTGGTTGTGCAAGTGTACTTAAAATGTTAAATAATTTGTAATTCTGGTTGACGAGTAACTTAAGTTATTTAGATATCAAAAGGATATGGACATCTTTGTCACAAACTTATCGTGCAAATCCTCAGGATGGGGAAAGGTTTCCAAGTCTTTCTCAAGCTGTTGAAGCTGCCTGCCCATCTGCTTCAAGTTCTTTTCCAGCGTCTCTACAGAGACTAAAAGAGAGTATATTAAATGCCTTGAAAGGACAAAATTATAATATATAAAAGGTAAAACACTGTCCAAAGAAAACATTTGTGAAAAATTTTACAATAAAAAAAAATCACTATAATAAAGAAAAGGTAAATTTCACTGTTTTTTTAAACCTTTCCATTTTTAAATCCAAGAATAAAAGAAATTTATTGTCTTTAAGACATTAGATGAAATTTAGAAAATGCTCACATGAATAAACCACATTTAAGAAATGATTTTTTAAAACTAGAATTCTTGACCTCTATTTATAATACAACATAATCAATCTATTCAGATAGAGAGGCAAAGAAAGACTATGTTTTTAAAACTAAACCCAGTTCAATATAATTTTAACATTTTTCAAAATCGTGATCTCTTTGAGAGAGAACAGCAAGTATATGAAAAAGATGAGCAAAGTGCAATAGTCCGACCTGATCCACAACGAGACAAAAGGCATCAAGGCTATCTGAGTAACACGTGGAGCAGATGTCAAACTTTCGTTACTGGTACCCTGAGCACAACCTGTGTGTTTCTTACCTAATAAAGATTTTCCTTCTTTGACTTAGTTGTTCTCCCAGTGCACATGAAGGAAGATACGGTAAAGCAAGGCACTATCAGAATGTACTGGCCACCCAGCGAGACTGACATTAGGTATCACTTCCTAATAGCTTTGCGTAGTCAATTTTAGATGATGTTAGGGAAAGAATTAGCAAAAGAAGATACAGTGGCCCAAACCAAATTTTTGGATATCTGCTTTAGGTTCAAATAAATTTTAGTTAAAATTTCTTTTGAGTCTCACTAATGCTAACTATACAAAATGATATTTAAAATGCAATTATATAATAATTCTAGGTACTCTACCATTTTCGGGCTTCAAATTAATCCTGAGGAAGAGGTGTAAGTCAGGTGTAAGGAGGGAAATACTCTTGAAAGCAACTTAATTGCCCAACCAAATGGGACTGTGTTAAAAAAAATTTATATATATATATATATATATATATAGGTTGTAAACTATATATATATATATATATAGTTTACAACCTTAGTTCAATAGAATGGACTAGAAAGGAGGCCGGGGAAAATGTTGCATAAGAATATGGAGTAATATATATTTTTTAAACTGCTTGCACACAAAGTAACATTTGCCATTCTAATATATTGATAGCTGTTAAGAAAACCTTAACATATTTTTGTTGTAAACACAATTAGCAAGCTAATTCTCAGGTACAATGTTTAATGAATCCAATGACTGAACTCTTCAGAGAGCCACATATGACAGTTTTTTGCGCCTAAAGAATGATGATACTTTAACCTTTGGCTCCCACTATAGAGAAGCCAGTCTGAAGTTATACTGGGACATAGCTTCTCTACAGATTTTTGCTACTCACATTTTCCCTTTCTGTGATCCTTAACATTGAGACAATAACTCAGAGAACAGAATTCATAAAAATTTCTATCATGACAGCATTTAGTGTGTTAATTAATTCAATGAACTCATCTCCCCAATATATCTTGCTATCAGTAAATATGTACTTAGAAAAATATATAAGCCATACAAACACTTGATGCTATGAATCAAGTTCAAAAAGGAAGTGCGCTCGTAGCATAATAGAGCATGTAACGGTGGTAGAAGTTCTAACAATAGTAACAGCTGCTGAAATTTACTGAGTGCCTATATATGTATGGCAGGTACTGTCTTAAGTAATCCATATTAACTAATTTTCTAAATCCTCACGAGAACATTATGAAATAGATATTATTATGATCCCCGTTTTACAGATGACAAAACTAGAGTTGAGTGGTCGAAGTAAAAGTCAAACAACTAAAAGGTGGTGAAGCCAGAGTTTGAACTCAGACGGTTTAATTCTAGACTTTATTTTTTAACCATTTGGCTACACAGAAATTATTAATTACATTTTATTTTTACAATGCCTATCTACTTATCTATAACAACAGACAACATAACTTTTTTGGGTGTATTCTTGCCTAGTGTAATACCAAGTAATCCGCACGTGGCTAAAGCGAGCATTCTCAGTGGATGGGTGAACGGATGGATGGATGACAGATAGCTATGCTACTTTGTTTTCTTAAACGAACATTTAATGTTGTAACATACCACTGAATAAAACCACACACTTTAAGTGTGATTTAGTATGCTGATACCATTTTATTATGCACACGTTAAATTTGAAAAAGACCTAGAGAAAGGACAAATAAAAATCTGAAGGGCTCCCATGTAACAAAAAGCACATGCCTAACACTGAGACGGATCATAGCTGGATTGTTTTCTTCTGAAACAATATATGACATAATATATCATTCTAATACCTACCAATTCTCTAACACCAACTGAGTGCCTTCCAATTCCAACTCAGTTCAGACACTACTGGGAGTTAGCACAAACACCCCAAGTTTAAGAACTGAGTCCCATGAAACTGCCCTCATTCACACAACGGTCACAAGTCCCAACGACCACCCATCCTTCTGACAAACTGGCTATCAATCCTGAGGTTCCCATGCCCCCTCCATCTTATTTTCCACAATTTGTAGAATGACTCAATAGAACTCAGGAAAGTACTATATTCACTATGACAGTTTTCAAACATAGAATACGATTCAGGAATAGCCAAATGGAAGACAGCCAGGGGATAAGGGACAGGTGGCACAGGGCTTTCATGCCCTCTCCAGGTACACCGCCCTGCCAGACATCAACGCACTCACCAAGACAGGTTCCCTTAGCTGGGTAGCTGCAGGGTTCTTACTACAGCTGCATTACAAAGATATGATTGATTCAGGGCAATCTCCACCTGCTTCCCCTCCCTGGAGGTCAGAGGGTAGACTAAGAGCTCTAACCCTCTAATCACAAGGCTGGCAGCTCTCACAACCAGCCCCCCACCCATCCTGACACGACCTAGGATTCCTCATCCTCCCATCCACAGTGGCATCGTCTCACTAGCATACAAAACGCACTATTGTTTAAGAAGCTTCAAAGGTTTTAGGAGCTCTACGTCAGAAACCAGGAAACCCATACTGTTTACTATACCACGTGGACACAGAAATGTGTGTCTGGTCAGAGGGCAGAACTCCAGTACCTGTGAGGAGGTGTGAGAGGATTCTGGTCCTTCTCAGAGCTGTCTAGCATCCTGCACTGCCCTCAGAGGAGGCCAGCTGCTTGTAATGGAACACAGAACCACCCCAGTGAGCGAGCGCTTCTCAGTGGGATGGGAGGAGGGCTTAAGGCTCAGATGAAAGGCATGGTGGCTGATCCTTTGAGCCTTTTCCAACTCCTAGGCAGCCAGTGGGTCAGTTACTACATCCGACCGTTGTGACTTGAAGCAATGTCCCAATGGCTTGATTTCCACATCAGTGAAATGGGATGGACCCCATCTCATATTTTAACCTCACAGATAATTCGCAAAAGATCTAATGCTATAACACGGGGTGAAGAATTTTTTATGCGGTCTTATTCATTCTTAGAACTCGATAAGAAATGAAGAGCTTAGTGACTGAATGAATAAAGAATGTTAGAATCAAACAAAACATAAAGAAAATCATCATCATCGCCTCCATCATCATGACGTGAGAAACAGTGTCATGAGCATCAGGCTAAGAAGAAAGTGGCTAATTTCAGAAATGAAATATTAGAAATGTTTGGGGGTGTATTCAAACATTTAAGGTTGACATCATAAAGAGTAGGCAAAGTGTCTTAAAACATGGTTCTGTGATTACTCTACAGATGGAACCCCTCCCCAAGCCATGACTTATGCTTCATCAGCAGTCTCTCAATACATTATCTGTACATTACAGCTAATAGGATTTAAGTGCAATGGACTTTGCACTGATGGTTTTTAAATAAAGACCAAAGCACACTTGGAAGAGAGAAAAGCACGTGCAAATTCTAGGCTAATAGAATATAATCCAATCTTTGGGTAAAACAAAAGAGCATTTAAGAATTTTCTTGATGATTTTTTTTCAGCAATTATATTTCTACAGATAGCTCCTTTATACATCTTCGAATATAAATAAACATAATTTTACCACACTTCACCCATGTCAAGTTCTTGAGGTCAGTGACTGTATTTTTTTTTATGTCAGAACTACAATGCAGGGTTTAAACTCTATACCCTCAAAGAGGTGTTAATTTACTGGAGTGTCTGTATGTGACCAATGCATACATTTTTATCTTTCAACTTTATTTATTTCCTGACCAAGAAATCAAGCTTATTTTTTTGTTCTTTTCATTATTTAGAAGTAACAAAACATGCCATCATCAAACAGAGTTGATTAGATAATTTTAAGGCATTTTCAACTTTTGCATTCAGCTCAGTTATTATTTAGTCATATGGAATATCTGTCGGTTCAGACATCACGTGTCTCTGCCCACAACCGCCTGCCCGTCTGTAATCTGCACACCTCGGTGGCAACAGAACCATGAATTCTGCTTCCTGTAACAGAAACCTGCTAGTCTCGACCCTCGCCTTTCCTGCAACCCTCAGACCTAAACAATCACGATGTCCCTCATATTTGACTTGACAAATAGCGTCCAATTCCCTGCTTGCTTGGACGCTGTTCAAGTCACCTGAAACACTTTGCTCTGCTGTGCTCTCCAGACTCCTGTTGCTTTCCTCCAGTGCCTTCTCCACACCGCACATGGGGATTTCCAGACAAACATTAAAGATGTGCCTTCCCTGCTTAAGACCAGCCAGTGGTGAACTGCTTACAGGACGACAGCTGAGCTCCACCCACAGCCTGGCTGGGCTCCACTTCATATTTGCCCACAGTTACGTCCAAAATGACATCAGGCGTGCGCTTTCCCTGCCCTCATCCCTCTTCATCCATTCTGTACCTGATGCGGGAAATATCGGCCTTGCCCGCTCCGCCTGAGTCATTCCCATTCACGCTTTATAAAAAGTGTAAAAACTCCAGCCATCGCCTTGGTGAGGTACCCTCCCAAACCATCGTACCTGATAATTATCTCATCTGTGAGATTACTACACTCTATTACTTTCATCTTTTTTTAATGTGTCTTTCTCTCCCAATTGACTAGGAATTCCTTAAGGGAAGACACCATATTTTACCCATCTTTGCATTTTCAGTTACATAGCACAAGCGCAGATGCTCAAATGTTTGCTGAAGAAGTGGGTTCTGGAATTAACGTTAACCCCTCGAAATAAAAGCATTAAAAACGAAATGGGAAAATACAATGGATTAGATATCTAAAACCTTACATTCTAAGACATAGACTTGTCTCCAAATGCCTTGTCATTATGATAATTATACACTAGAGGTGTTAAAAGAAGCTTTGAATAAAAGTTAAAAATCACAACTATAAATATTTAAGCAATCATGAATATAGGCTTTCTGTATTACGATGGCTTCTATAATTTACCAGGTTAAGATTTCAAATAAGAAAGGAGAGTTGAGATTACTATGTACATTTAAGAAACCCTTGTAATTAAATAATAACTGTGAATATCTCCTAGAGTTGTTGGTCATTATTTCCTAACAAGCTTACTAAAATGTCACATTCAAATCTCTTACGTATCATGATATATTCCAGGGAAATTCATTTCTTCAAAGAATGCTTAAACAACAGCTTATTACCATAAAACAATATAAACATTCAACCTAAATTAACCTTCCTATACTCATGGACTCAATCGCTTTGTGAGGAAAACTAGAGGCTATAACAATTCAGGCTCCCAACGAAATAATTTTTCCTAGACAGTTACAGTAATAAAACTATAAGAATATCTTACAAATACAAGTTAGAAATAATAAATTGGATGGACAAAGACCTCAGTGGCATTAAAAAATTCTTAACATTAAGTAGGCCTATAACAAAATCTAACTTCTAGAATACCATTATAAAACCCATTATTATTCTGAAAACGTTCAAAACTGAAACAAAATGGAAAAAAGGCAGGAACTCAAAATAAATTGCAGCTTAGTTCATCACAAGAAAAGGTAAATTGAAAGAAGCAATGCTAAGCGAGTAGCCATTTATCCTAAGTGTCTTACCTTTCTCTGCTCAGCTTTTCTTCCCATTGTTCTGATCACTGATGGACCCCATATAATAATAAATTCTAATTTACATTCCCCAATTAATTTACATATGCAGCGAGGGTTTTGCTGTTATTCTTAACATCGCACCGCAAAAGAACTGCCTCCATTTTCCATGGAACCTGGAAGAAGGTGGAAGGCAAGCAGAGGAAACTACGAGCATAGCCAACGACAGGGCGCTGGCCACTCTGCTGACCGATTTCACTCACGCTGGGCGGGGAGAGGCAGCAGCCTTGTCTTCCACAACTACAAAGAGGGTGGTCAAGGCAAAACAGCTTTTTAGGAGGGAAAATACTATCACTAGAAGCCTATTTAACAGAAAATCATGTTTACCTGTAAAAATTTGAGAATTCCATTTCTATAGATGAGATGTTCAAAACCATGGTAAATATCAAAACCAGGTCCATAGTAGAGATATTTGCAACAACGTTCAAAATGTTCCTTCGGGGTAAAGGTTTTGTGTGGGTGTGTACAGGAGGGAGGCACTAGTGCTTTTGATGTATCTCGTGGTAAATATTAAGGGTAGACTGACCGACTTGTAAATTATGGGGTGAGTTTTCACATATGGTTACTGGAGACCGTGCAGCCTGACAAGCCCTGGACTGTTCATCTCTGGACCTGAAAAATTCCATTTCTTTTATCAAGATCTTTTTTATCCTTTTTTATCTTTAAGATTTTTTAACCTTTAGATCTTTCCCCTGAACTCCAATTGCCTACTGGACATCTTTCCTTGATGTTTAATAGGCATCTTAAACTCATATTTTCACACTGGAACTTCTTACCTTCCCCCTCATCGGCTCCTACATCTCGGTCACTGACTAGTTTTACGACCCCCCTCTTTCGCTCATACCCCCCACACTCGATCACAGAGGAAATCCTGCTGGTTTTACCTTCTAATAGATTCGCTGTCTAAATCTTTCTCACCAGCCTTGCTACCGCCTCCTGGTTCAAACCAACTTTACCTCCCGCCTCGATTACTACAGCTTCTGAGTGGTTTCAACTGCTTCTGCCATTTTCTTCTCGTTTTTCTTGAAAACGCAAGTCAGATGTCACTCTTCTGCTCAAAAGCCTTCCAATGGCTACCTCGTTTATCTTAAGTGTTAGTTCATATTTCTATATGGCATTCCTTAATAATTCTGGCTGATGAATTTGATTTTTAAATAACATGCAAATGCCTCCATTAAAACAAAACAAAACAAAAACATCTCCAAGTTGTTGAAGAGTTGCAGGAGATTAGTTGTTTTTAAAGACTGTTTAGTAGTAGAAACCTTTTTTCAAAGGAAATCTTATATCAAAGTTCAAAATATGAAATGAAAATAGTGTCAGGCTGAAGCATAGGAAGGAAAATAGAATCCATTTTTCCAAATTTCATTTGCTGTGCTGGTGTGTCCAATCGGTAAAAATTCATTTGAGCTGTACGTTTATGATTTATGCAATTTCCTGTATGAACATTATTCTCTAATTTTTAGAAAAGTGCAAAAAAGTTTTCAATAACATAAATCTACAAAGTTATTGGGCTTGTATTCTAAAGTTTGCATTAAGTCTGATGAAGAAACAGTTAGAATCTATTCAAATAACTTGAGTCTATATAATTTCCATAATAATACATTATTCAGACTCATGTTTACCTGCAACATTAATGACACCAGAGGGAGATGTGTGTCAACAGGAAATAATCACTGAAAAATAACAGCAATAACAACAATAACAAATGTTAAGAAATGTTAAGAACAGTGCTTACTAGGTGCTATTTAAGCTTTATAAGTATTTACACATATTAACCTATTTAATCCTCACTATAAGCCTCTGAATTAAATACTGCAATTATCCCCATTTTAAAGGTAAGAAATAAAGACCCAGACAGGATAAGGAACTCATGCAAGGTTATACCTCTACCAATGGGCAGATCTGGAGTTTGAATCCCAGTTATCTATCTTCAGAGTGAAAACAGCCTTTCCCAGAAGATAATGCCTCTATAACCTAACTGGATCCCTTTTTTATTTAGCCATCTGAAATAATTTACTGGAGTAATTGTAACTGTCACTGCCTGTTAATAAAAATTCCTTTAATTCAGAGGCAAATAGATACATTTTGGTTCTAACTGCTTTAGTATTTGCATTGATGATATAAGAAAAGGGTGTTTTACAAGCCCACCATCAACGACTCTTAAGCATTAAAACATTTCACAACATGTTTTCTACATACATCTATCAGTGTAATTTTCCTTAACTGTTTCATAATACTCAAAAATGATGGGGTTACCTCCATCAGTTATGGGAGAGATGACAATGATGACTGTAGTGGGTTAAATAGTGTCCCTCCAAAATTCACATCTACCCAGCACCTCAGAACATGACTTATTGGGAAATAGGATCTTTGCAGAGGGAATGGGTTAGGGAACCTCAAGATGAAATCGCCCTGGGTTTAGGGTGGACCCTAAATCAAATGACTGGTGTCCTTAAAAGGCAAAGTGAGGACACAGAGAAGGCAATATGGAAATGGAGGCAGAAAAACGCCAAGGATTGCTGGCAGCCACTAGAGCCTAAGAAAGAGGCATCGATGCTTCTCCCTGAGAGCCTCCAGAAGGAACCAATCCTACCGACGCCTCGATTTCAGACTTCCATATTGCTGAACAGTTGAGAGAATAAATTAAAAAGGGACCTAGTGTGTAGTAATTAGTTATGACAGGCCTAAAAACTAATATGCCTACTAATTCAAGATCTTGCAAGCTGCATAAACGTAGTCTGGTTCTGGGGAACAGGTGGCAATTCTACCTGCAGCGTCGGATCAAATCCATGCTTCTTCACCCATTCAGTTCCATGTCAACCTTGTGAACAATGGGATTCAGCAGATGGCCATAAATGTGTTTGGTTAATCCACTGAGGTTTCTTTAGAGTACACAGATTTGCTATGTTAAGCCATCCTTCAGAATCCTCTCATTCTGAAATTTTCTTTCATCTACCTTGTTTGTAATTGTCCACTGAGGTGCACTGAATACCTCATTAGAATCAGAAGTCTAAGAGAGCTCCGAGACCCTGGTCGTCGCGGTGGATCCTGTCCTGTTCCTTGAGGTTAGCTATGGCTCATAGGTGACACTGACAGAACTGTTCAAGTAGCTATTTCAAATCTGTAGCCGGCCAAAAATCTGCAAACACTGTAAACTGTTAGCTTCTCGAGAAGATTAATGCTGTATTGATGCCACTTTCCTTCTGCTAACCTCCAAAAAGATATAGCGGTCTTCCCAATGTGGTTTTCTTCTTCATCATCATCTATCAGCCCAAGCAGCAGCCGACTCAGGAAATGTTCCTAGCTTGGTGTCGAAAAAAAATAATCTTTAGCTCCTCCATGCCCAGCGTTCTGCAGTGTCAGACTACAGAATCCTTCATCTTTCTAGGGATTTTGGCTGTCGTCTTTCTATAGTCCGTTCTGATGCTTTCCAAAATAGTTTATGTTTGCAGTATAAAATACTGCACGGAAGTCTCCAACTTAAACTTCTGATGCCAACTCTACATAAATAATCCCTGAAAATAACCTGGCAAGATTTAAAACAAAATGCTGTTCATCAGACCACTAGGACCTTGCGGCTCCTTACCAGCACATCATGCTCACAGTACACTGTAAATTGTTTTCATAAATCCTGTAATTACCTTGTGAATAGCCCAGTTATATTTCATCATACCTTTTTATGCTTAAAGTGGTAACTTTCAAATGTAAAAATTTTACAAATACTGCCCTTTTACTAAGTACATGAAAATCTATATGTGAATTACATTTTTAAAAAATAAATTTACCTTTTCTTATATTTGACTTATAATATTAAATTTATTTTGTGATTCCTAAGTATAGTTATTAGATAGCTACAGATCATCAAATTAGATCATTGAGACCTAACTCCATAGGAATCTCATAGATGAGCTTTACAGACCCAGCTCGTCCCTCTACCATCTACCTGTAGAACCAATGCCACACAGCTAGGAGACATGAAATGTTTACACTATTCAAAAAAAAAAAGGCAAAATCTTCAATCTATTTCTTCCCTTTGGAAAAGTGTCAACAGATAATTCAGCGTTACTAGCCTTTATCGGCTACTTGCTTATAATAAAATACAACCATTAGGGTAGCAAAACAGGAATTAGTGGCAAATAAATCTACATAGGGATAAAGAAAAAAGAAAAAAAAATCCACCAAATTTAATGCATTCCACTGTAAATGAATACATTCTAAAATAAAATTTAGGAGATGCCATAGATCTAACTCTGAAATTAAATGTAAATATTCATGAATATATTTATTTAGAATGCCTCACTGTTTCCCTATACATGTACTAATTTATATGTCATGTCTATTCAAAAAAGGAATTGACGCATGCTTGTAATTATTTAAAAGCATGTGATAATTCATGGTTTGCAGAAGAACCTCTGATAGTCTTTAATTGATTGCTAGTGAGTGAACATTCAACACAGCAGGGCTATGACTTTCTTCAACTGATCTGATAAAGTAAAACAACCATTCAGTACAGGCTACACTATTCTATAGGCAAAAACTCTAAGCAAGACAAGATAGCGTATTAGTTTGGTAGGGCTACCATCGCAGATTACCCCAGACTGGGTAGCTTAACCGACAGAAATCTATTTTCTCACAGTTCTAGAGCCCAAGATCAAGGGGTTAGTAGGTTTGGTTTGTTCTGAAGCCTCTTTCCTTGGCTTACAGATGGCCACCTTCTTGCTGAGTCCTCATGTGGTCTGTCTCTATGCGTGCACATCGCTGGTGTCTCTGAACCTGTTTCCTCTTTTGATAAGGTGACTAATCAAGTTGAAATAGGGCCCAACCTAAATGACTCATTTTTAATTTAATTACCTCTAAAAGCCCTGTCTCCAAATACAATGATGTTCTGAGTCATGGGGTTAGGGTTTCTACATATAGGGACAAAATTCAGCCCCAAACAACATATATTTTTATGTTCTTCATTGACGTTTTAATGAAAACAATATCCTACATGGCTGTCTTCTTTAAATTAGTTCGATAGAAATGCCCCCCACCAATAACGTGTCCTGTCAAATTACTTTACTGTATTGGCAGAAACGTACACTAATACATGAAATGAACTGTTTATCTCACAAAATTATGAGGCCTCAACCTATAACCTTCATGACATAATGGTTCTAACTAACAATGTTCGTTAATTCTTCTGTATAATAAATATTTTTATGTATTGACGATATACATTTAAAATACAAAATGCACTTAAATTAATAGAAGTGAATATTCAAAGTGTATCAATCAATCTCACTAATCATTTTAATTGGCACTTTTGGAAGTCTACACTATACGGAGGTAAATGAAAGCCTTTGAAAATGCTTTCTGCTTGTTATAGCAGACGAATTTGAAATTTTCAAACACTATGAAGTTTCCAGGTGGCAGCCACCTGGAAATTAAGTGTTTTAAGTGTTCACAGTAGGTGAATAAAAGATAAACATTTTGTACCTAGTAAGGCATTTATCATAAAATGTTAGAAAGTCACGAGGAATTGGAAACCAGGAGATGTATTTGAGTAGACAAATATTTGGGTCAGACCACAAAATTACTAGCTAAAAGCAAACAAATAAAGTCTTAAAAGCAAAGAGGTCTATAAAATGGAGAGGGAAAAAAAAAAATCAAATATAAGATATAAAAGAATGCTCCTGAAAGCTAAAAATGCGGAAACAAAAAAAACAGGTGACAAAGTTAAAACTGTTAGAAATCATCGAATCCTCTCTTATAATACACTGAATATTGCCCTTTCTATAGAAGCTAATTACATTCCCAGCAGTGCCAGGAATAGTCTCTAGCCTAGAGTAGGAGTTCTTAAATAGTGTTCTAAGATTTTCTGGAAAAATCAATGAATTTATCCTGAAGGAAAGAGTAGAATACACAGACATTTAGGTGAGGTTCCCAGGAATGACCAGGAAAAAAGCAGCAAAGGGAAGGTGGCACTTACTTTTCTTGATGAAGGAAAGAACTAGACAACATTCTAGGCCGCAGTTGCCACTGCCCATAGATTTAACTTAGAATCTACCACACAGCTCTCAGGTGAAGTGCTGAAGGCTATAAAGAGACAGGGCAAATGAGATAAAGAAATAGATGGAAGCAGGGAAACAAGGATTTTCGTGAGTAAATAAATCTTGAAGGAGAGAGGCTAAGTATACTGAGAACTAGTGTAGGAATAAAGAGCCGTGTTTTATGGCATATTGTGACCTACATATTGAGATGTAGCTGGAAATGGCAAGTAAGCTGTTGGATATACATGTGTAGAGCTTAGAAGGACAGTCTGGGATATAAATTTGCAAACCATTAACGTTATGATGCTATTTAAGCCCTTGGGAACTGAAGAGAGCACCTGAGGAAAAGCCATACAGAGGGAAAGAGAGAAGGACTCGGTATTAGGTTAATAACAGCTAAACTTAGAGGTTGCACAGGAGAAGTAAAGTATATGGAGAGTAAGAGGGAGGAGCCAGTTGGGACAGAAACCATGTATGGGTGGGGTAGCCTGAGTTGCATTAAGATATAGAAACTAAACCTTGGGCCAGGAGCAAGACAAGAACAGTTTCTGACACAAGGTAATCATACAACATACACTTGTTAAGTGAATGAATGAATAAATAAGGTACAGATGGGGTAACAATGGCCTTTCTCAGAGGTGACTATCTAGGGAAGAATGGAAATGTATGTTAGAGCTATGATAACCCTAAAAACGCAGAGCTGAAAAAGGTGACACTGTAAACTTACCTTGGTTTTATTTTAATACACCCCCAAAACCCACAGTTTTGTCATAGTTCCTGTTCATTAATAAAATACCATTCCACCAATTAAATAATGAACCATGTTTTATAAAATAATCAGTAAGACTTTCGTAGATTAGAGTTCATTAATTTCCACTGTGTAGATAAGAGAAAATTGCATTCAATCCTTAGAAGTCCAGAAAAAGAAGAAATATTACAATAGCATACAGAAATACAATAATGACCCAAAATATTTCCACTGAAATACAACAGAAAAGCTGTAAGCCATTATCTCTTAGAAAAGAAGCAGCCCTAACGAAGTAGATTTTTGAAAATTGTCATACGGGTAAGCTCATTAGTTGTAATGAAAATTCCCCCTGCTGATCCAGAAATACCTAATGGCCAGGATTTGTTATGTCTCAAAAACAAAGGTACTTTTTAATTCATGTGATAACTCACTGAGGAGATTTCAAATCTGGAAACTTTTAAAAGATGATATATAAGAGCACTGAAATTCTCCAAAGCAGACAGACTTATTTCATCTAAACCATTATATTTATTCCTCTAAAATGTCATTCATTAATAGGGTAATATGAACATATAAAGAAATCATGCTCAACCATCACCTACACATAAAACATTATCTTGGTCATGGCTACTCTATTTCAAATATGAAGTTGGCTGCTCCCTATGAAACACATTAACAGTATCTGCTGACCGATACACATATGCTGCCTCTGCTGTAACAGATGGAAACGAAAAACCCCCAAGGCCCCAGACTGCCCACAGAAGCACCAAAAAAGAAAACAAACAGAAGAATCTAATAACCAAGTTACAACTCCGCAAGCCCTCGTGAAAGTTAAATGTCGGGATATTTAACAGAATTTTAAGAGCGATCAAATGAATCAAGATAAATGGTACTTTAAAAACTTAATTTATGAGCAAAAACTGCTGAAAAATAAATTCTATAATTAAAAATGCGTCTGAAAGAGAAGCATGCTCGGGCTTCCTGTTTGGTTTAAGAGCTAGTAGGAAAGATGGTGACGTGATCAGAAATGCAAACTGTTATTAGCAGAAACATTCACACTGCTTTAATTCTTGCTAAAACCTAATGTTGATATAAACTATTAACCACTCGACTACCTTTTCCCTAAAAAAAGAACTTCCTCTGTATTTCGAGGTACTTTGCTCCACTTTTTTCATCTACCACTCTGTTATTTATCAAGTTTAACATTCATCAAGAATGCCCATTTTCAATTCTTTTGCATCCCGTTTATTCCTACACCAAAATTTCAGAAAAATCTCATTTTAGGAAAGTCGCCTTCCCTAAGTTAAAGAACCGATCACTTAAAAGCTATTTTGAGTATCACTGAGTTATTTTTAATGTTCCTCCCCTCCCTGGGCCCTTTGGCCCTTTTTCAGATTATTTAATATAAGAAAATAATTAGATTATTTCCGTTTTTAAATTTCACTTACACACACACAATCTTCTTATATCAAGGATATTTTCAGGCAGCACAAAGGCAAAGTAATTCAATATCCTTACATTAGTAAGAGGCAGGAGTGAAAAGTAAAATAAATAGTTTAGTTTTGGTCTTAAAAATCCAGACTAATATTTCCAAACTCCCCTTCCTCCACGGGATGTATGAGACAAATATTTCAAAGAAACATACAACTCATGAGAAAGTGTCAAAGAACATGTCATCCAATCACATGCCTTTGTGCAGATAAAGCACTACAAATCCCCATTTTATAGAAGAAAAAAACAATTTAAAGGGGTAGAGAATGATAAAAGTGATTTTTTTAAAGAACATTCACTATAATATGAAAAAAAGTATCCTTCAAGTTGACAAATTCCAGTTGTAAGAATGAAATAAACAGATTACAAAATAATTTGATATTACCAGTGACCAGTGGTCAACACACATGAAAAATACAGAGAGTCCACCATTTGTATATATTTATACAAATATGTAATCATAAATTGGTTGTTTGGAGCCAATTAAGGTTTGTTTGTTTTTTCTCATAGAATCAATCAAATGAAAAGTAGATTCTTCAGGTGGTCAAAACCTGCATTTAAATCATATTTTAACCAAGTATTAATAATAAGTCTTATCCCTTCTATGACCTTTTATAACCTAATCTTTTATAAACTGTTAGAAGCAGGTTAGAAATTTGGATATCAGGAAGGAGTGAATGGAATCTGGGGCAGTCTGGTGTCTACTAGGACAAAGAAAGATGGCTTCACCTGCAAGGTGGGTGGAGACAGATTTAGGACTCAGGCAGACAGGGTACACTGATTACTAGTGCTTATTCCAGATACATAATAGTCCCCGAGTACTTGTGAATGACACTGTATCAAGGGAGCACTGTGATGGCCAACAGTGGAGAAGGCTTAGCAGCAGAGGTGGGGCTGGAAGGTATTCACAAGGTTTAAAATGCAAAACGATGTATTTTTGATACAGGGCCTCATTTTCTAATCAAACTAAACTCACAGCTCCAATAATGACAACTGATAAAACAAGCATTCTACAACTTTCTATTTTTAAGATGACATATTCAGTATGAAAACACTGACAAAGTAGCAAGCGCATTCAAATGAAAGGCATTATTTTCTGTCTTTAAGACCCAGAGCAGTGAAATGTTTTCTATAAAAGCACAAACCTTTACTAGCTTTGTCCAAATGTTCCAAATCATCCACAAAATTCAGGATGTCGGGGTACTTTTCTTCACATATTTCCACCAGAAAATGAAGTAGTGTTGTTTTCTGATCTGCTGATTTTGTGTCCTTTAGCTAAAGAGAATGAGAAGGAGAAAAAACAGAGTCAAACATATTTTGATAATCTGCCTATTTAAATAATGTTAATACTGCTTTTTGTAGATAAGAATAAATGAGTTGTAAAATTAGTTAATTCTATTTTGGAAAAGCAAATATTTCAATATTTGAAAAGCTGTTCCTTATGTATTGTTTTTTGGTCAAAGTCATTAATATTAATTAAAAAGAAGTAATAAGTTTAATCCAATCTAGTATGGAACATTTTGTGGGAAAACATGGTAAATACCTACGAAAACAGAATAACCTGAAAGTCCATACAATAGTAGTACTTAAAATAACCCTGAACATCCGCTCATTTTTTTCATTTGGCACATACTTATAGAATGCCTACGAGATAGAGCTGGAGATACTACACAGATGATGCAGTCTAGCCTCAAGAAGCTGTTTAGTGAAAAACAAAAACAGATAATATGTATTTACCCTGGTGTGACAAACAGCATAATAAAAATAATCACAAAGTGCATGTAGGAGGATATGACATCTGAACTGAATACTAGTAGACAGGAAGTTGCATGGTGTTAGGGAAAGGAAGGAAAAAATTCAAAAGTTCAGTGTCATGGGCAGAGAGAGGAGCATTTGGAGAAGGCCACAGATGAGAAAGGAAGTGGCACATTTGAGGAGTTTGAATGACTCCAAAATAAAAGTTTTTGATGGGGAGGACAAGTAGGAACAGTAGAAAGGCATAAATCTGGAAAGACAAGAAAAGACAAGAAAATAAAAGGAAAGGCGGGCTATGCCATGGAAATAGGATTTTGAGCCCTAAGAATTGGGAGTTTTTAAACAGATGAGAGATGATCAGACATACATTTCAGAATGTGCCCTGTCGGGTGGTGTGGATAAAAAATGAGGTGTGGATAACAGAAGCAGGAAGGGTAATTTAAAAAGCTGTAGCAATAATCCAGGCAGGGAAAGGTGACAGCCTGAGCTGAGCTGATGCTTCGGGAATGGAGCCGATGTGACAGAGTAGGCACAGAAACCCTGGTGATGCCACCAACCGAGAGTGGACAGAAAGGATGAGGAACGGACTCGGGTGGGGTGGCAGTGAAGATAATCATTTCAGTTCTGAACAAGCTGAGTTCGAAGTTTTTAAATAACATCCAAATGGAAACGTCCATAAAGGACGTAGATTTATGCAGGTCAAGTACAGTGTTTCTCAATCTTTTTTTTTTTTTTTTTCATTATTGCCAGCTAAGGAGCTTTCTAAGGCCATTTTTTCCCTAATCGTTTGCACCTATGGAATTTTAAAATCATAAATATACCATATATTTGTTTACACATTGTATGTATATCTGTGCTTTACACATAAAAACAGTAAGATTAGATATGTTTGCTCCCCAAGAACAACTTTCTACATTTTGGGGTGATAAAATGTTAAACTGTGGAAAAAACTGTTGAGAATCTGGGGCAGGGGGTTGAAATTTAGAGGAATAAACTGGTCTAAGACCAGTGTGTGAGCCGTTAGCTCCCAAAGCTAAAAGGAAGATCAAATAAACCCAAATAGGTATATAGTATAAAAGGAAGAACAGAGGCTGAAGACAAGGATGGACCCATCCTCAACTGAAATGGCCAAGGATGCAATCATAAGGGAGAGGTGGTTAAGCTAAAATCTAAGCAACAAGTAGGGCGTTAGCTTAGGTTTTGTGTAGTCGCTGGAGGTAAGGGGTGTTGGGTGTGAATATGGAATGAATACGTAACCAGGTAGTGTCCCCTACAACTAAGTAAGTAATCATTCAGGGCTGTTACGCATATAAGGTGGGGAAAAACACTCTTTGCTTACCAGGATTTAAGTTAGAGATGGAAATTCTTGGGCTACTTATACTGGCCACAGCCCTATTTACTTGCTGCCTTTCCAACAATTTCCCATTTTAAAATAGGTGTGTGTGTGTGTAAATATATATCTCCATATGTACTATTTTTACAAATTCTACATCACTAAATATTATATCACTATCAGAAAAATATCAGATAACAGTTAATATATAATAGAAGAATGGGAACAATTGCGCACCATTATAAATATTAACACACCCCACTATTTGTTAATGCCAAAACTTTAATATTTCTGGAACATACAACTACCCTTTCTTCATAGCTTGACTTTCACATGGTTACTCATGGAATAGGTTCAAATGCCACATTGCCTTATTCAACACACAAACCACTGTTATTACTGTGCCATATACCCCAAACTAACATACTATTGTATGCCAACTATAATTTTAAAAAAGAAAAAAAAAAAAAGGTTCCTGGCGCTTTAAAAACTGATATCAACATTTAATCCATTATTTGATGCCTTTCAAAAGGAACACAGATCACAACATCCAACTGAGTGCTTTCAAAGCTTATACGTCAAAAAACTTGATTACTAGCTAGATTAATTACCAATAACATGTGTGGTTAACTGAGTAATGTTAAAACATGTCCTTAACTAGTTACACAGCCTTGGGCAAGTTACCAAACCATAAGTTTTACACAGGTGAAATAAGAATATGAACTAAACAGAGTAAGAGAATTCTAAATTCATTTTCTGCTCCAAAAAATTAAGTATGCACACAGTAGACTTAGTAGATGTAGCAAAATCTAATAGAAAAAAACACTAGAATGTTAGTGAAGAACCTAGTTATAATCTCAGTTGAGAAGTTCTTTTTGCATGCTTGGGTCAGTTAGAATCTTTCTATGAGTTTGTTTTTACATATGCTGAGCATGTTAATCCAATTTGTAAAAGTTAACCTTTCAACTATATAATTGCGTTCATACTATCATCTTAAATGGGTAAGACAAGATTAAAAGGAGCAAACTTTCAAAAATATAATAGTTTTCTCTTGTACGATCAAGAGTTAGCATAAAAGCTGTCTTCTTTTTCTGAAGCATCTTAGTAGTGAAGCTCTTTTAGTCCTGTCCCCACCCCCCTTTACAGCAATGTCTACCTGGGGAGTCCTCCCTCTGTGGAAACTTAGCTCCTGTCACCAGTTTACACCCTTCCTTTCCAGTCTCCTCTCATGGGGAAACTAGATACCCAGTTGTAAAAATGTTGATTAAGACAAGCACGATCTACCTCTATAATTAGTAAAGCTTGGAAAAAGCCTTCCAGTGCTATTCGTGATGTAGCTAAACAGTCAGTGACTACTAGAATTAATATATCAAGAAATCTCTATGATCCGACAACAACTAACTAGATCAATCTTGATCTTTATTCAAAAGAATTCAGATTTAGAATTTTGGAAATGTTATAGTTTATATAGTATCTACCAGTTTAATAAATGTTAAGTATGCAGGTCAAACACATGATTGGGTATCCAGAGACAATCATAAAGCTGAGCACTAATTTGTGGAATTATTGAAAACATCAACTGACTAGCAAGTAGCATATTGGTAACAGTTTAATATTAAAAAGTATATTCACTGAATAATAAATGGAAGCAGAATTCTCCCATTCTTCTAAAATCTGTATTTAACAACTGTGACACTAAAAAATATTCCTCAAATTTCCAAATAAATATATCTGAAATTAAGCCTAATAATTAAGAAGTCCAGAGGAGAAACACAGATAGAGGCCATTTGTTGACAATGCGTGGTGTCTCATTTACAAACTACTGTGTGGCTCTAAATTCCAGGTAGACATTCTTTATTCAGGACCTAACATTCTCAAGAAAAGTTGCATAATTCTCCCAAGGTATTCTTCCTGACTCAATTACTCTGTTACCATCCTCCTTCCCCAAATTCCTTAAACAAACAAACACACAAACAAAAAAACAGCATGAAAGCACAAGAACTATATATTTGTCAAAGTCTCTATCTACTTGCTCACTATTTTTTCACTCTTTTGGTAAACATTAACAATAAAAAAGGTACATTCTGTTTCTATTAATTTCTCATATCGAACATAATCAGTGATTGAGTTGAAAGAGGTAAAGCTTAGGAGACAGTAATAACTGCTGAAGAGAGAACAAGCTGAGTACGTTCTGCAATGCTAACTTTAGCAAAGAAAATGAAGCTAAAATATTTGCTTTAGAAATTCACTTAAGTTTAAAAATCATGTTTTATTTAAATTTAACAGACATTGCTTGACAGGAGTCCTCTTGCATTATTGTCAAGAGATTTATCTTCCTGATGAGTAATCATCACTGTTAAGTAGAATTTCTTATTTATATATTGTTTCTTTAAGGTACATTTAATGTGGCATAGACGTCAAATAAACAAAAAGATGGATGGAGTTTCTTCAACAACCACTCTGTTCATTCCAGACAAAATAATATTAACAGCAGATCCTGTAATAAATCACGGCCTGGTTGTCAGTCTAGAGTAGAACTTCTCTGTAGCTACAATGCAAGGTTTGGAAATATTTTAAAGACGTTCAGTGCAAATTTGGATGACATTTAAAGAATATTCCATTGTTTCACACAATGAAAAAAATTCCTAAAATAAAATAGTTTTCTTGGTGATCTTCAGAATTCAAAGACCCTTTGCTCTTTGAATAATTAAACTAATGTCTTAGAAATGTCAAATTAGTAACTCTCTCCCATTACGTCCCTATAATCTAAGCAAAATAGCAATGAATCTTTAGATGTTGTAGACTTGCTGAACAACAGAAAAATGGCAATACTGTGAGAACTGTAACGGCCGTGAACATTCTAGAAGACCTTAATTTGTGAGTAGTATTAATGCTGAGGATGATAGCAGCAGCTCTTATTTATGTGGCACTTACTAAAAGACAGGAAATAGCCAAAAATATATACACATATATTTAGTGCTTAAAACACACAGCATCCCTATAAGAAAAGACTGTTATCATACCCATCATTGAGGAGAAAAAAGAAATGTGAGAGATCATGTAGTGTACCCCAGATCACATAGCCACTATGTGGTACCCATGCCTTTGTGAATTCAAAGCTCTTAACCACTACAAAACACAGTTCCTCTACAAAAATCTTTATCTAGTGGGGCTTATTATTATACATCAAAAGAAACAAAATTCTCAAAAACACAGTGGACAAAAATGGTAGCAGACAACAAAAGAGCATGAACGCAATTTAAAATACTGAAGCCCTGTAACCTGGAAATTCTAGCTTGGAAAGTCTCTAAAAATGGACAACCTCTACATGAGGTCATTTCTAGTTCTGAGAACAGGACATTCTTTCTACTGTTTTAACTAGAAAATTAAGAAAATGCCCCTGAATCCCATCACTCAAACAGTGAGTCTTTCCGTTGCTGATATATCAGTACTGACAAAATATTATATGAACATGGTTGGATGAAAAAGATATCTGGAAAGTTTAACCTTCAACAGACTTAAAGATGCATTTACTAACATCCGATTTCATCTTAAAACTGTGCAGAATAAAGCGATTTGTATATGTATGAAATAGCATCTCTAAATGTATTAAAGGTATCCATACAAAAATGGCATACGAATATGAACTTCCAAAGACTATATTGTATTTGCTCAGATAAGAACTTCAAAGAGTCAACGTACAGGTACAAATTCACTAGTGAAACCAATCGCAATTATAGAATGGATAATATTTTCTGATATGTAAAAATACATTTTAAAAAATCACTGTGCTAACTACATTTTTCAAAAAGATGGTGTATCCCTCCAAAATGAATGGAGTTAAAAATGTTTATATAAACAAGATGCTTAGTTTAGTACCATGTGTCACTGCCATAACCATTTTAATACCTATAATAAAACTTTTGTGATTGTAATGATAGGTAGAGATCAATTGGTACTAAGTAAAATAGATAATAAGATAAATTTATGGCATTCATACATAAAAATTTTTATATTTATTAATTTTTATTTTAAAATAAGAATGAGAACTGAAACGTTAAATAAGAAAATTCTTTAAATGATGTAGACTTCTATAATTAAAATAAGTTGGTTTCTACCATATCCCTACAGACATAATTTCTCTGAATTACATTTTTAATATACTTCTCATAGGTTTTTAGAAAGACAGAAACTTCAATACAAAAAGCAATTTTGCATTTTAGTAAAATTTTAGTTTATTGCATTATCTATTATATTGTCCACTGTTGTTATACTGTTCCCTTATTCCACAAGAGATTTAAAATAGCTCAATATCCCTTAGTTAATATAAATGGATCAAATACATTAATTTTAAATTAAATGTTTTTTGTCTTCTAATTGTTTTAATTAAGACTATTATTTAGAGCTGTTTCAGCTTACAAAAAAAAACTGAGCAGAAAATAGAGTTCCCATATACTCTCTTCTCCACACACTCATATTCCCCAATGAGTAACATTTTGCATTAGTTTGGTACATTAGTTATAAATGTGCCCATATTGGTACATTATTATTAACCAATATCCACAGTATACTTTAGGGTTCATTCTTCGCGTTCTATAGCTCTATGGACTTTGACAAATGCACGTCACCTACCTCTCATTAGTGTCATACAGAGTAGTTTCACCCCCTAAAAACACTTTCTGTGCTCCACCTATTCAGCTCTTCCTTCTTCCCTCTCCCCTACAACCCATGTCAATCACTGATCTTCTTACTGTCCAATTTTGTCATCTCCAGAATGCCAAAGTTGACCTTTGAACAATGCAGAGGTTAGGGGTACAGTTTCCCTAGTGTGATCAAAAATCTGAGTATCACTTTGACTGCCCAAAATGTTAACTACTACTAATAGCCTGTTACCATCATGCCTTACTGATAACATAGTCAATTACCACATTTTACACATTATATGTGTTCTTACAATAAAGCCAGCTAGAGAAATGCTGAGAAAATCATAAGAGAAATACACTTACTGCATTTATTGAAAAATTTCTGTGTATAAGTAGATATGCATAGTTCAAACCCATGTTATTCAAGAGTCAGTTATAGTTGGAATCAGAGTATGCAGCCTTTTCAGATTGGCTTCTTTAACTTAGTAATACACACTTGAAGTTCCGCCATGCCTTTTCCTGGCTTCAGAGATCATTTCTTTTTATCCCTGAATAATAATCTAGCATACGACTGTTTATACATTCACCTATTGAAGGATATCTTAGTTGCTTCCAAATTTTGGCAAATATGAATAAAGCTGCTATAAACATTTGTACACAGGTTTTCAACTCCTTCGGGTATACAGGAGTGTGATTACTGAATCTTATATTAAATTAGTGTATGGCTTTGTAACTGCCAAACGGTCTTTCAAAGTGGCTGTAACATTTTGCATTCTTTTCAGCAATGAATGAGAGATCCTATTTCACCATATCCTTACCAGCATTTGATACTGTCAGTGTTGTGGATTTCGGCCATTCCAATAGGTGTGCAGTGGTATATACCTCTGTTTTAGTTTGCAAAAACCTAGTGAAATATAATATTGAATTTCTTTTCATACATTTGTCATTTGTAAATCTTCTTTGGTGGGGTATCTATTCTGGCCTTTTGACCATTTTTTAACCGGTGGTTTATTGTTCAGTTTTAAGGCTTTTTCATTTATTTTGGATACAAGTCCTTTATCAGATGTTTGTTTTACAAAGATTTTCTGTCTATGGTTTGTCTTTTCACCCTCTTAACAGGGTCGTTAGTAAATCAGAAGTTTTCAATTTGTGAAGTCCAATTTACCAATTTTTTCTTTCATAGAGAGTGCTTTTGATGTCGTACCTAAAAAGTCATCACCAAACCCAACATCAGCTAGCTCTTCTTTTATATCATAGTCTATAAATTGTTTGGTTTTGTGTTTTTACATTTAGGTCTATGATTTATTTTAAGTTAAATTTTGAATTGTATGAGATCTTCTGTCTAGATATATTTTTCAGCACGCATATATCCAGTTGCTCCAGCATCATCTCTTTAAAAAGCTATTCTTTTTCCATTGAACTGTCTTTGCCCCTTTATCAAGATTAATTGACTAGATCTGTGTGGGTCTACTTCTGGGCTCTCTATTCTGTTCCATTAATCTATTTGCTCCCCCACCCAATATCGCAATGTTTTGATTACTGTAGCTCTACAGTAAATGTTGAAATCAGGTAATGTCAGTCTTCTGACTTTGTACTTCAGTATTGCGGTGGCTATTCTGGGTCTTTTACATAGCCATATAAACACTATAATCGGTTTGTTAATATCCACAAAATAACCTACTAGGATTTTGATTGGGATTGAATTGAATCTATAGATCAAGTTGGAAAGAACTGACATCTTAAAAAATATGAATATTCCATTCCATGAACATGGAATATATGTTTCTTTACTAAATCTTTGATTTATTTCAGAAAAGTTTTGTAGTTTTCCTCCTATGGTTCTTGTACGTATTTAGGTAAATATCTAAGTATTAAATTTTTTGGTGCTAACATAAATGATATTCTTTATTTCAAATCCCAATTGTTCATTCCTAGTATTAGGAAAGCAATCGATTCTTTTATGTCAACCTCTTATCCTGAAACTTTGCTGTAATTGATCTTTAGTTCCAGGAAGTGGCAGCAATCATTTCACTTATGAACAAAGTTTCATTTATTCCTTCCCAATCTGTAAACTTTTAATTTCTTTTTCTTATCTTATCTTATCGCATCGGTTAGGACTTCCAGGACAATGGAGAACAGGAATGATGAGAGGAGAAATTCTTCCTTTGTTCCCAATCTTTGAGGAAAAACATTGGTTGATTTGTGGTTAAACATGATGCTATGGGTTTTGTAGGTATTCTTTATTATCTTGAGGAATTTCCTCACTATTCCGAGTTCCTTGAGAGTTTTTATCATGAATGGTTGTAGGATTTAATCGAATACCTTTACTTTATATATTGATATAATCGAATAATTTTTCTTCTTTAGCCTGTTGACGTGATAAATTTCATTGATTTTCAAATGCTGAACTAGCCATCCATACCTGGAATAAACCCCATTTAGTGATGGGCTGCAATACTTTTTATATATTGTTGGTTTTGACTTATAATATTTTGTTGAGGATTTTTACACCTATGTTTATGAGATACTGAGCTAAAATTTTCTTTTCTTGTAATGCCTTTGTTGGGTTTTGGTATGCAACCATTTAATCACCATACTCTTCCCCACCACCTATGAATAAATCTTCATGAATTACATTGGCTAAGTTCTACTGTAGAGATAACGTTACATGCTTTGCCTTTGATCCCAAAAATCTAGAAGCAGTGAGACCCTTGATAAAGGACAGGTGAATTACAAACTTTCCAGAGTAACAGAAATGGAGTGTCTTATTTAAGTTTTGATTTTTCTTTTATAAAACATACCAAAACAGGACACTAGACTAAGCCGGTGATGGCAGTTAAGATTTATCTTGGGCGCTACCTCTGGTGTGTAGTCAAGGTCAATGAGCAAGGTGTTCAGGTAGATTCTGAGGCTGCATGTTTCAGAGAAAGGAAGTTAGGTTAGCAGTGCTTGCCTCGAGAGCAGCAAAATGACAGCCCGCAAGCGGTGTATTTACTGATTGTGAGTAAAGCCAATCCAGTTTTTATAATTCTATTAAAAGAATAATTCTAATCTACAATGTTGAATAGCAACTGCAAAACCAAACAGAGGTAATCTGAACAAAATTTACCAAAAAAAACTACTTAGTAAAGCTAATCAAATATTTCTCAGAACACATCATACATTAAATGTGTTAATGAATGAGTCCAAAGGGGTTGAGAAATCTAAATAGTTTCACATTGCTTTGGATGTCAGTGTTTCAGTGATTTAATTGGCTGGATGTAAAATAAGAATGGCATTTGTTATCTGAAAGTCTTTGGCCAAAAACTGCTTTACTTTCAGAGGGTGCCAAAATTTATGGGTGTGATATTGCCAATCTGATGAAGAATAAAAATTCCTCTAAAATTCTGCTAAAACACTGAATGCAGATGGAACAATGGGTTTATCTGACAGAGGTCTTTCTTAAAAATAACTTCACAGAATAATGGAAAAGGTGGTATACGGGACTCAAAACTTCACACACCAAAAAGAGTCATAGTATTAACTTGTGTGACCGTGACAGGCAAAATACGAACTGCCTGTAACAAGTAGAGGTATTTGTCTCCTGCTTTTTATATTCACAGAAATATTACCTGTACAAGGTAGGGCCCTACAAAATAACTCAGGGCACTGGCTATCGACTTATTCCAGTTCTACTGCGTACCTGGAATTAATATCCTTTTCACTGCTCTCTTTCATTTTCAGAATAGTGCTTAGCTTGGCACAAAAGAGAAGCAGCAGTTTTTAGAAATATCTTCACCACTCATTTAAGGGAAGAGATAGAGTTGTTTCCTTTTTGTTTTTATCTTGGTTAGGTTTTGTTTTGTTTTGTTTCGTTTCGTTTTTATGTTTGTTGGCGGTTCCAGACCACCAAACATGGATTTTTCTATTCCGGGAAAAGTAAGGCAGAAGACAGGCAAAGTGATTCTCAGTTCAATCTGTGCATGAAAATCACCAGGAGGACCTTCTTTAAAAAAATGCCACTAATCAGGATCCACATCCATACAAGCTGAAGCAACGTGACGTGGGGCTGAGGCATGATGAGTATTTCTTAAAGGGTTCTCTCAGAATTGAGAATCAGTGTCCTACAAGAACAGTTGTTCACAATTTCAAGAAATCACTCACTAGAGTTGGTGGAGGCATTAAAGAAAAAGGAAGTCGAACGGTGTTCCTCAAAATCTTCCCCATCCCACCTAAGGTCAAATTATTCTAGTTTTGATTAGCCTGTACTTATAAAAGGAATATAAAGAAGATCGGATAATTTCATGCACTAGAAAAGAGAACTTAGACAAAAATCAGTCTCGCGTGCCACCCCCTCACCTTTTACACCCAACTCCCAACCCCCACAGCCCCATTTCTATGCGTCCTTTGATGGCTTCTCCTTTGGGATTAGTTATCACATGTTCCACTGTCACAGAGTATAGAAAACTCTCTACAAAGTGATGCTGTGGATAAATTTGTAGTGGACTCAACTGTTATTTGTTTCTGCAACTTCCCCACAAAATAACAGCACAAATACTGATAGAAATTAGTTATTACAGTTGGTAAACTCTTCTGAAATTTATATCTACTATCCCAATAGAGGGAAGTCAGTTTAATTTACCTAGAACAAAAGGCTACATTTTACAGCTATGTCATTCAGTTGTATTGATTGAGATGATCTGTTATTCAGAAATCCCACATCTCATTAGACATTAGTAAACATTAACTAGACTAATGTTACAGCCATGGCATGTAGATTGATGATATCTGCTTTTTATATTTCCAAGTTAAAATCATCTCATATGTTTTCACATGGTGTTAAACCTTAATGGTTAGAGCAACTCATTCTTCTGCTAGATCCACTTGAGGAAAAAAATATCTTGGTAGTACTATCAACAGTTTTCTAAGAGAACTGACTTCAACCTTAACCATCTAATAGATTTTTCTAGGTAGGCCTTTTGGTTAAGCAAACACCTATCATTTGCTGCAGGAATTTCTAAGGATATAGATTTGCATTTAATCAATAAAGTCCAGGAAAAAAAAATCTCAAAGTACCTAGTATCTAGTTTTTTTATCTAAAGTCTAGTCATATCTTTGGAGGGCTCTTATGAATGAGTAGTCCATCTATCCTCCTATATTACAGGTCTAAGTTTTATCCTTTTAAAAAGCCAAGCTAGCAGAAAGCAAGGTACTGACTCCATTTTCCTTAAACTAGAAGTAGCATTAAAGATCATATTTGTATCTTACTAGAAGGATTCTCTTGGAGCATCGGGCTCTACATGGCCCTCAATACATATTTGTAGGCCGCAAGGAGGGGGCAAAGAGAGGAGGCAGACAGTTGTAACGCATTTTTTCATGTGTTATTTATAAGAACACTGTTCCACTTCACGTTTTTCCTTTGTACCAACACACAACAAAATTTCTTATGAAGTTCAGCTTTGGCTAACCAGAGAAACCACTATGTTTAGTTCATGAAAAGTTATATGACCATGTTTCCACTTCATTTTTACCACCAGAAAGCCTCGAACCTATGCATCTACTTTAATTTTTATTTACATGTTAACATAGATTCAATTTGTTTTCCTTATATCTCATATTTTACTTTTATACTTATTTATCATAAGCCATATCAAATCTTTGGGATAAAAGTAGATAAACGCTTTTCTCTCTAAACTCTGAGTTATCGCAGCTAGCCACCTCAATTACAAATGTATACAAAGATAAAATTTAGCTCCTAAAATTAAAATATAATGTATATGAAATTCGAAAATCATGTAATTACTCTCAACAACGCAGTTAATAATTTAATGTGAATTTTCATGCACTTTTCATACTTGAGATAAATGTAAAAGGACATTTAAAAGTAAAGATTTTGGATACAGCATATTAAATGTCACAGGATTACCCAGCTTGTTTAACAGATTAAAATATAACCCTGTCTTTCTACTGTCAAACAAATATGGAATTTCTCGTGTGGGGGTTTATGATCAAACCAAGTGCTTTATACTCAGTGTGAAAATTCAATCACAATTGTCAAAGATCAAGCTGCTGCTTCTGATAACAAACATGATGAGATATCATCTTGTTCAATATATGCTTTCAACTTGACATGTAGGCTAATAAAAAATATGAAATTCTAGTATTTATTTTGTTTTTTACACAACAGAAGGCTCCTAAGAGAGATGATCAAAATATCTAGTCTCGTTGCCTGAAAATACAGTCAGTTCTATTATCTGGAGACAGATTAACTGGTTTGCAGATTAACTATAGTAAAATAACAGCAAGCCTTGCATTTGTAAAAGATTTTAAAATTACTATGCATCGGTGACTATCTCAGTATGAGAGGATGTCTACTTTCAACTGCATAATAACTAAGAGACACAACACTGTGTCTACTGCATTGTCATTCATTCCACAGTTATTTACTGAATATTTACTTTGCACTATGTACTGTATTAGGCTATTCCACCTCATTAATCAGACCTAATCTCTTGTCAACAGCTCTCTTTCGAGGAAGGAAAAAGGGAGGGCATGTGGTCAACTCTTTGTGAGTCCACTGTAGTTCCGAGATGCAAAACTAAAAAGCGACAGTCGTGGTATCATGAAACAAACTCCAGGTGATTGTAGGTGGGGACTAACTTCTCCCCGACCTTGCTCCTCATCCTGTTTCTCTTCCTTTGCATCCATTGTCAGAGAAAGCCTGAACCTGGCAGTCTAGCTTCTCTTTTGGTTCTTCAGCCTCTAAGTTCCTAATCGCCACCCCCCGACAATGCCCTAGACGTCCTTTAAATTTGCACACTTTCCTCTGTCCCCTCTCCCATTCTATCTCAAACCCCTTTGCTTTTGCCATTCCCTTAGCTCAGATCTCCATCGCTTCAAAGCACAGCAACTGTTACGTAGTAGACATTCAAATATTTGCTAAATAACTGAATAAGGCACATCGATGATACGTTTTTATAAGAAACTGAGGTTAACGAGGGGAAAAAGACACCAAAAACAGCCTGAACTCATTCTCTCTGGAGCAATTATTTCAAACTTGTCAGTAGCTCGTGGATATCTTTAACCCTCCCCCTTTTTCCTTCATCTCCAACACCGTCTTCTTTATCTACCTTCTCGGCTCAGTTTCCTGTCACTCTCCTAGGTCACGTGCACATGTTGGCCAATCAGAGTCTCTCTGCCCACTGTCACCCTCTCACCCAGCGCCGAATTAATTTTATTGAAATTTTAATTAATTTAAATTTAAATAGCCACATGTGGCTAATGGTGACGGTACTAGACAGTGTAGCTTACTTTTCTCCATACTGCTGTTAGAATTATCTTCCTAAAAGACATCTGATAACATCGCTCGCCTTACAGAAATAACATGTCTCCATAAAACCTTCACCATAAGGCGTGACATTTGAGGCTTTTCACGATCTAGACCAATTTACTATCTCATTTCCATTTTCTCCACTCCTCTCCGTCTAGGCTCCAACTGCATTGGATCAACTCAGTGTACTCACACATGCCATGATGTAACCTTTTACACACACTGTTGATTCTTGCTTAGAATGCCTTTTTCTCTCAGGGAACATCCACTCACTCTTCCAGCTCCAGCTCAAATTCCTGCTCCTTTCTGAATACGTAACTGCCCTTGCTTGCAGAGCGAGTCTCTCTAACTCTGCTGCTGTAATTTTTTGTATACAGCTCCATGAAAACATTTAATCACGTGTAATGGTTTACATGTGAAAAAAATACGTTTCCATGTATGCTAGGTAAATGTTAATCACGAACATTAAATGAGATGATCAGGTTAAACATTTGGCACAGGAGTAAGAAAGTATAAATGTGCAGAATCTTCAGGACATGTGTTATGAATTACACCACCCACACTAGGGACCTTAACTAAATATAGAAGGCTAAGAAAACAAGGAGAGGAAAACATGGAGATGGAGATGGGAGAGAGAAAAGCTCACAAGGCATTGCTACCAATGAGAGGCTTAGGTCAGGGAAACAGCGTAAGGAAAAGTCATGAAAGTACCAAGCGATTAACTGTTCGGTAAACCCACAGCTAAAGGGGAACTAGCTTCTCACCTTCCCTTCCCAACTGGCAAGAGCAATAATCGAATTCCTCAGTCAGGGAGAGTAGCTGTTACCAGGTCAAGAACAAGAGAAAGCTTTTCTTGTGATGTGTAACTGAGAAGAAATTGTTGTAAGCAGATCAATAAAGCACTATTATGGCCCATTTCTTAGAAAAGTGCTCTGTTATACAAAACATTGAATATATTTGCTGAAAGGAGATATAACGTGTGGAAAAACCCAGCAGAAAAAGAATCTCTGAACTTACTCAATTTTTATATCCTCTAAAATTATATTAAGATAGAAACATTTCAAAATCATCAATGACGTCTCAGATGTGTTTATTCCTAATACAATAATTTTCCTTTATATAAAGCAAGCTCACTCTTCTCTCCCTATAGTCTACTTGCCAAAAAAAGAAAGCAAAGAAATATTTAAATACTTAAAGATAAAAATTTTAGCGGCAATCCTAAGCAGTTCTTAATATACATACATATGTATACCATCAGATGCAGGTACCTGAGTCAAATGACTATTGGGTTTAAATAATATTTTGAAGTTCCATTCCATTAGTTTGGGAAAGCGTAATTTTCTGACACAATTTTGTTATTAAACAAAATCCTTCAGTTGAATTTGCAGATCAGAGAAAAATAATATTTGGATTTAGTCCAGAGGTTGAGTAAATTAGCTTTGTTCACTCTGGGTTTGGGTTCATGGTTCATTTTAGTTTAAGTTCTTGATAATGAGCACATCAAAATTTAAACAACAACAACAACAACAATAACATATATTTAAATAATGTAATCAGGGCCGACCTTTTAAGAGAGTGTGAGCAAATATGTGTTTCAAAAAAAACAACTCTCACTTTACAGAGAGAGCTAAGGTTAAATCCGAAGCTTTGAGCATTGCGGGACCCGGCATTCATGTAGTTTCCCATTAGCAATACAAGTTCTAGCAACTTGCTGAAGCTCTTGCTCTTCTTTATCTCTTCGCAGGCAGTGCTGACAGCCATGATGTCAGGTTTGATGTTGTTCACCTGCTCTTCAAACTGAAGCTTAAACAGAATAGCACTGAGCCGTGGCCGCAGTCTCTTCACATTGCTCATCTGATTGAAAAGAAAATAGCAGATTTCCTTTAAAATGCATGGTATACTTTAGTACTGTAGGACTGCAAGTAATCTTGGATGATTTATTGGTATGACAGTGCCGAAGAAGCAATATGTCCCCTAAAACTGATAGCAGGAAGACAGAAAAGCTCTGCTTGTTTTTCTGAGGGGTCCAGAGTCATCCTTCAAAAAAGAAAAAACATTAACAACTTAGGTGCTCGATGAAAAGAAAGCTTTAATTAAGTGATAAAGTTTAATTAAATAATAACGTACATATATATTTGTTTAAAAATCTAAATTTTAAAAAGGTAACAGAGGCCACAAATAACACAGAGGCCACAAATAACAAAGCATGCATATCACTAACTTTTGTTCAATACTGAAATATACTGGGTCACGACTAAAACATATTCAGAAAGGTGTAAAGAGAGGTTGCTTTCTTCATTTGCTGTCCTCAGCTGTACTGCCGACAAACAATAGGTGTTAGATAGAGGGAGAGTAAATAGGTCCCAATTTGTACTAAATTGACTTTCTTCGGAGACACAGGAAAGTAGAATGGCTCCTGACACACACTAAATTAGCAGATTTGGAGTTGGGAAACAGCAGGAGACGAGAAGAGGTACAAAGCCACAGGTCTGTCACATGCGCCACGTGAACCCTGTTTGGGACTCGAAGTTCCCCTGTTGAGAAGACAGAGGGTTAAAAGTGCCAAAAAGATCAAAAGGCCTAGAGGGTGAGCAAGTTCTTGCCTTAAACTCACTCTCCCATGTTCTAGCAACACATGTGAGGAGAAGACGCACTTACCTGGAGGCTGGAAACATACTGCACTTAAGCTACATACGAATTCCTTGACCAAATGTATTAGGAATTTGAGACTTAAAACAGATTTATGGGGCGGTAATAGCATAACTGTTAAATGTCAACAACTATTATAAACATCAAAAGCAGTCTGAGGCAAGATCAGGAAAAAAAATCAGCCACGGAACACGATAAGATTAAAATAAGAAATAGTTTTGTCAGTCACAGACCCAAAAGGATTTCTGAAAGGGAGGAAGAATCCTATCTGCTAAATATGTAATGACTGTTCTTCAAAATAAAATATGCCATACAAAAGCCTGAATTAGATCCAACAGAATACAGGCACTGCCTTAATAAAGTAACGATATAACCCGGCATACTTGCCTAACAAGAACTGAGCAATAAAGAGCTAGCTCTCAGGAGATACCCTGGGAGAATATCTTCAGATGGACCCAATCCTTACGTCGACTGCAAAGTTTCTTAGCAAGTAACATAAATATCTAATTTACATCTAGTATTCTCCCCAGGCACTTGACATGTAAAATGTTTACATATACACAGCCAAGATTCTAAGAACTCAACCAATATCGGTAATAAAGGACTCTACAAAGTCTGTTAAGGCATGTCTTAAAATTTCTTGACTTAAAGGAATGTCCCCAATGTAGGGACACTGTTTTTTGTTTTTTGTTTTTTTTCTCCTAGAAAAGTATAAAAACTGTAAGCTCAAAAAGGACATTTTTTTAAAGTAAAAAGAAACATATTAATAGTTTTATAGAATAAATTTGATATAAAATTTTAGAAAGACAAAGTGAGGCCCTATTGCAATACCAGGTCTTCATAGGCATGAATACTCCATTTGGACACCGTCTGTCTAGCACGCAAAGTAGAATTTAGTGATTACTTCCCATAATGTCACTTTATGTGTTTTAAAATGCTCCCAAATGGACTCGCTTTCCTGGAATTTTTATCCTTAAACATTGCAAATGGTAGATATTTATATTACATTGCACCAATTCTGTTTTATGCCCTATTACATTTAATATATCCTTTAGAATAATAAGATGGTCAAAAGGACACTCACATGAGCACAGGCTTATGGCCATTTCCAAAGTCTACGACGAGCCTGTGGTATCTGTTTTCAGTCTGTGCCCTTCCTCATGATTACTAAATCGGTTATTTAGCAATTCGCAATAAACAGGAGAAGGAATTCCCCAGAACCCATGCATAACATTAGTATTACAAAATATATTAATTTGAACATACATTAGTGTACTACTTTGTGCACAAAGAGAAAAATAGGCTGCTTAAATGGCTGAATGATACCACCCCCAAATATGTTAAAGCTTTCCTGCTGACAAGCTAACCATATGCAGTCAGTATCAAGTAATTAATTTTCCTAGAAAAATATAACCTAGATTTGTATGAGTAATGAGTCTACCTGGCACTAGGGACAGGTATCTTGACAAGATAAAGTCTATGATGTAATGCAGAACAAAGTGCTATGCGTTTATGAAAAACCCTGACAAAGCAAAGTCAGTAAAGGTACTAAATAACAAGTCTTTGACCAATACCTTTTTAAATTAGATGTCCTTTTCATATTGTTCTTTCTTCCAAATTTAGAAAAGTTAGTATTTTAGCTGATATGAAATAAATGTATTTTAGTGAATGAAATTACTGAGCTAGAAAGAAACATGAGAGATTACCTGGAACTAGTTCCTGTCTTTAAGTCCACTATTTAGCCTACTCTGACCCCCTAGGCCAAACGGTTGCCCTTTTATTAAAAGAGAAAAAAAAAAAAGAAAAAAGAAAAGAAAGAAAAAAATCTTAATGAAAGCTAATGTTTGAAGATCTAAATCTTGTGATCTATGATGATAATAGAGGGGTCCTTTTTCTTATTAATCAAATCAAAGTTTATTTTTTCAGATGAGATCAAAGAAAAAAGGTTTAAAAAATGAGAAAATATTTTTTAAAACCCCTGAAGAAAGTTTCCTCATCACTTCACATATTCTATCAACACTGGGGATTTGCATTATGTTTGTTTGCTAAGGAATCCAGAACTGTCTTGACTGACAAAGACAGCTGAATGCAAAAATGAAGAGATACAGTTTGCAAATAATACTCAAAGGTAACACAAAGTCAAAAAGAAAAAGAAGGGAAGGTTATAGTAAAAGTAACTTTAAGATAATTAATAACTAGAATGTTAGAGGAAATTAGAATTTCATTTTTACAGAGATCTCTTTTAAAGCTACTATTGCAGAATCTTAGCAATGTAAACCCTCAGCCCCCAAAATCTGACAATGAGTTATAATCTGAAAATCAATCTAAAGGCATAAAAAAGGAAAAATATTTGATTTCACTACTATTTTTTGAGAGCAGCAAGCAGTATTCCTGAGATCTTGCCCACCACCGTGATGACACATGCCAGAATGAAGTAACCTAAAAAGCAGTGACTAGTGAAAATCTAACAACAAGCAAAATCCAGTGCCCTGAGGGCGGATTTTATTTCAAAATTGTTTGTTGGCAACATACTGGATGCCCACTCAGAGCCGTGAGGGCCACAGATGTCCCGTCCCAGTGGCTGCCCTGAGCACGCACTTCACCTGATTCTCTCCATCTATCCGTAGAAAAAGTCCCTAAGGAGCTGTAATGTCTTATGAGCTCATTACAGTTATGTTTCTCACATATAATTTTAATTTCATCCATTATTCTATGGGGGAAAAAACAACCAATTTGGCATTTTTATACCAACCATGTTCTCTTTATGCAGTTTCTTTTACAAAAAGGAGATTTTTCAGGAGCCAACTTATTCAAAACTTGTTGGGATTTTCCCCCTCCTTCCTGCCTAGAAACGTATGTAGCTTCACCTCAAAAAAAAAAAGAAAAAAAATTTAGTATATGCTCCATATCTTTGTTTTTCTTCTCTAAAGTTGTTAAAAACTACTTAACCTTACTCATTTAACTTTCTTCCACTACAAGTCACTTACTGATTAAAAAGATGCTAGCTTCAGTCTTAATCGACTGACTAAAAACCTTTACCTCGAACATTTTGTAAATACATAATTGTAAGAAATAATGAGACAGCATTTCAGGAAGCTTTAATGACTCTTTCAAAGTCACTTGGCCAGTAAGACATGGGCCTAGAGTTAATGTACTGCCATTCAAGTGTATGTTCCACTCAGAGCATCACAATGTAGAAATTAATAATCACGACTTAAAAACCATCTGATACTCAGACTACTTCTACTATGTTTTCTGATGAGTGAGAATGGACTTTAGTTTCCCACAGTAGTTATTAGATAAAACACTACAGAGATGACCCTGCTGTGAGCGTGACTTATTCCTACTTCACATTCCTTTCTCCTTGGTAGACCCAACTACCTCCTGCTGAATTTTTAGTATTTTTTTCCAGATCCACTTTTGTTATCCTCTCCATACTGCATTCTCCACTCATATTTCCATATTAGCTAATTCTTCCTCTTTCTGTGGGAGAGGTGTGATTAGCAAGGAGAATGTGAAAAAATAAATGTATCCTTGTGAAAGACAGGTTTAGAGAAAATGACAAGGGTTTAGAGAGAAAAGCAACATCTTAGAAAAGAATGGGACCTAATAATATAATTAAGACACTTAGGAAAAAGTTTTGAACTTGATTTTTCTAATTAAACACGATGAAAAATATCTACCCATTACCGTTAGCCAATATTTTCATAATCTCTAGAATTCTCAGAAAAAAAAAGAAATGTTCATTTTACTTCCCAAGAGCCATCAAAAACATAGCTATTCAAATGCCTTATGCCTGGGTAGTGCTCAGAATATCAAACATGTTTGTAAAATGTGCCCTTATATTAAAACTCCTAAGCTAAAATTATTTTTAAAAACTATACAAAAGCAAAGTACATATGGTATGATTTTTACATTTTTTTCATAGGAACAAGGTAACGCCAAGAATTATACAAAATGTTAAAAGGATAAAAGGTATATTCCTCCAGCTGGCCAAGAAATAGACAACTGGCTACAGACATCAGATATTGCTTTGTCTTTGTTCACCAATGCTTATCAATTATGGACCATTAAGGATTTCAGAGGAAGTCCAGAAAGTTCTGTAGATTCTCAGGGTCGGCAAGTGGTAAAGCTAGAGAGAGACTTAGTTAATTTGGCAGTCTTAGCAAACACTCCTAACACGAGCTTCATATCTGATGAATAAAAAGCTGGCATAAAACCCAGAACCATTCTGGTGTTTTAAATTCTTTCATGTCTGCTTCCAGACAATCCCCACCCGCCCATTGGAAACCAATGTTTTTATTTCTATCACTAGAGCTGAGTTTTGCCTTTTCTTTAAATTTATATTAATGAAACCTACAGCGAACACTTTTCGTGTCTGGCTTCCTTCACTCAACAAAATTACTGAGATTCTCACACACGTGGTGTGATTCACCAATTTGTTCCTTTTCATTAATAAGTAATATTTCACAAAATATCCACTTTCTGGTTGATAATTTTCTTTCTTTTTTCTTTTTTTTTTTCCTTTCCAGGTTGAGGTATGTAGTGGGTTAAATAGGGACTCAAACAATAATATGTTAAATCCTAATCCTAGGTACCTGTTAATATGAACTTACTTGAAAATAGAGGCTTTGCAGATGTAATGAAGTTAAGGATCTCCAGATGAGATCACGGTGGATTTAGGGCCTGCCCTAAATCCAGTAACCAATGCCACTTTAATAGAAATGGACAGGAGAGAGAAACAGAAGGCAATGAGGAGGAGGAGGCAGAAACTGAAGTAATGCTGCAAGCTAAGGAATGCAAAGGCATGCAAGCAGCTACCAGAAGCTAGGAGATGGGCATGGAACAGATTCTCCCTCAGAGGCTCCAGAAGGAACCAACCCTGCCAACACCTTGATTTAGGACTTTTGGCCTCCAGAAATGTGAGAGAATAAATTTGTTGTTTTAAGCCACCAGGGTTGTGGACATTTGTTACGGGTGCCTGCAAAAACTAACATGGAATATTACGAATATTCTTATGTGAGTCTTTTCATTTCTACTAAATATCTACAAGATATTTACTGGAAATGTATCCTTACTTTATAAGACATTGTCAAACTGCTTTGCAAAGTGGTTTATACCATTTTACACTCCCTTCACCAATGTTACGTTTTATTCTTGAAGCTCTGTATTTTATCTTTGCATGTTTAAGTCAATACTTCAACCCACAGCAATCATTCTGTATGGTATAATACAGAATTGAGGTTCGTTTTAGTCCATAGAATACTCAAGTTTTTGAAGCACCATTTTATACAAAGAAGTTCCTTTCTCCATTCACTAGCTATGAAATCTTTGTTGAAAATTATGTGTTGGGATCTTTGTGATTTCCAAACTTTCTAGAAAAAAATTTTATTTCTACATCCATAAGCCAAATGTTACTATCTTGATATCAAATCAGTCTGTTCTTTTCCAAATTGATTTTGTCTATTCTAGGACTTTCATATGCCATATGAATTTTTGTAACTTTTGTCAATTGCTATAATAAAACCTGCTGGGATTTCCATTGGGAATGTGTATGATATGTGTATTAGGAATCAATAGATCAATTGAGGGAAAAATAAAATCTTAATGCTGAGTCTTCTACTCCACGATCATTGTAAATATCTCATTTACAGCTTCTTTAATTTCTCTCAGCAATATCTTGTAGTTTTCAGTGTAGAAAATTAGCACTTTAGTGAAATGTATCCCTAAGTACTTTTAAGGTTTTTGATGCTATTGTAAATAGTTCTATTTTTGATTTCATTTTCCAATATATTGTTGCTATAAGGAAAATACAACTCAGTCTGGTACACTGACTACCCTGTGACCTTGTTAAATGTACTGGTCACTTCAACATTCTTTGTGCATTCACATAGGTGATCAGGCCATGAAGAATCAAAGATGGTTTATTTTACTTCCTCATTTCCAATTTCTTTCTTTCTTATTACACAAATTAGAATGTGCAGTTATAACGTTGAAAAGAAATGATAAAAGAAGATATCCTTGCCAGGTTTCCGATCATAAATGACAAAGCACTTAATCTTTCACCATAAGTATGAGGATAGCTGCAGATTTTCCACCGACGTCCTTTATTACATTGAAGAACTTTTCCTCCATTTCTAGTTGCTAAGAGATTCTATCATAAACAAAGAAAAATTCTATCAAATGCTTTTTATTTTGCATCTACTTAAATATGATTTTTCTCTTTTTTCTGGTAATATGATTAACAACATTAATTTTTTAATGTCAACCAACCTTGCACTACTTGGTCATAATATACTCTTTTAATGAGTTGCAGCATTTGATTTAAAAATGTTTTGCTGACAATTTTTACATACGTTTGTGTATAACATGAGTCTCTAATTTTCTGTAGCGAATTCTCTTCTATGATGATTGATAGTGGTAATGAGAATTTAGTTTTTTCAAGGTTTTCATTTTAATTCAGTCCAAAATAATTTCTTCTTTGACCCCCAAGTAATTTAAAAGCATACTATGCAATTTTCAAACAGAGATGTTCTAGTATTAATGTACAATTTAATTGTTTTAGACAAAAAATATACTCTGCAAAATTGTAATTTTTTTTAAATTACTGATATTTTATGTTCCAATATGATCTACGTGGGTGAAAATTCCGTGGATATTTGAAAAGAATATATATCCTGCAGCTATTGTGAGAAGTGCTCTAAAATACCAAGTAGCATAAGCCGATTAATAACCATCTTGATTACTTTTTGGGGGGGGAGGAGTCACTTTCTCTAGCATTTACTGAAAGAGGAACATTAGTCTCATGATTGGAGAGTTATCTATTTCTCCATTTAATTCTGCTAGTTTTTACTTCATGAATTTTGATGCTGTTATTAGAAACATACATATTTAAGATGATTATTCCTAGTAAGTTACTTTTATTGTATAATGTCACTTTTTATTTCTTATAATGTTTTGCCTTGAAATACAGTTTCTCTGAAATTTATATAGCTATGATACTTTTCTTATTGTTTACTGTCTATTTTCCATTTTCTGTTCAGCTTTTTACCTTTCTCATTTATCCCTTTCTCGGTTTTGTGTTAATTTTTAGTATTCCATTTTATTTCTTCTATTGGCTTCTGAACTATATATCTTTTCACTACCTTTTTCTGGTTGCTCTAAGATTAATAAAATGTATCATTATGTATTAGTCTATTTAGAGCTACTCTTTAGTAAATATTGTACATGTTCATGTTTTTCATTTCCTTACTCACTCTTCCAACATTTCACTCACATTTCACACCTTCTGATTCAATTAATGTGCATAATGTTACAACACAATTCCATTTGTTGTCCCCATCACTTGTGCAATTATTATCTTTTACTTCTATGTACACTATAAATCTCATTCTGCACTATTTTAATTATCGGTTTTAAGTAAATTATGAGAAAAAAGAAAACAGTTTATTTACTACTTCAGGGGCTCTTCATTTCTTTTCGTGGATCCGAGTTGCCATATATCATCATTTTCCTTTGGCTTGAAGGACAAACTTTGGCATGTCCTGTAAGTCAGGTCCGATGGTCACAAACTTCCTCAGGTTCAATATCACTTAAAAATATCCTTATTTTATCCTACTTTTGGAAAGGTATCATTAAATAGAAAATTTTGAGTTTATAGGGTTTTTGGATTTCAACAGTTCAAAATACACCCTTTCATTGACTTCTGATTTTCATTATTTCTGCAAAGTCCAGTAAAAGCTCTCATCCGCATTTTCCCTTTATCTTCTGCTTTCAGTAGTTTGACCAGAATGTGTCAAGCTATCTTTCTCTTTATATTTATTCTGGTTGGGTCTGCTGAGCTTCTTGAATGATAAGTTTATGGTTCTTCACTCAATTTTGAATTTTTTTTTGCCATTTATTTTGTGAAATATTTTGTCAGCCACAATCTCACTCTCTTATCTTTTTGGGCCACCAATTGCAGGTGTTTGGGACAGAGAGGTATTTAGTCAATAGTACTTGATATTCTTTTCATATTTTATACAATCTTTTTTTGCCTGCATTCTTAATAATTTCTACAGATTTGCCTTCACGTACATTGACTTTTCTGCTAGCTCCAATACACTTTTAAATCCTGACAATGAATATGTAAATTCGGTTACTGAACTTTTCAGTTTGAGAATTTCCATATGGTAAATTTTTATAGTTTTCATTTCCCTGCAAAGATTCCTTAATTAAGACCATGATTTCCTTTAATTCCTTGAAGATGATTTCCTTTAGCTCTTTGAACACATTCATAATATCCACATTAAAAGTCTTTGCATGTGAAACCCAAAATCTGGGCCAACTTGGGTCAGGTTTGACATGTTTTCTTTGACAATACATTCTACTTTATTATCCTTTACTTTTTAATTAAATATTGTAATGTAACAACTGTTGAGTTGTAATATTTCTTTGAAGAATATTCTTGTTTTCGCAGGCAAACCAATCATTGGGTGATCATCTTAAATGTGTAGGCTTGAGTTTATACTTCATGTAGCTCTATGGAAAGTAAGAGGTAGTGCCCCAGCCTAGTGCCCCAGGAAAGTTAGAGGGTACTGCCCCTCTAACTTGGTAGGGCTCAATCTCTAAACTCTCTTCCCAGAGGAGTCTGCAGGACCTGATAATAGGTTTTGTTAGCGTGGGTCTGGAGCAGGTACTTTTTTAGGGTGTGGTCCTCATTCCTAAAGTATGCACAAGCTTTCCAGTTGTTTGCGTGAATGCTGAGTTAATAAGCTGTTAAGATTTCTCCTTTCTGACAGGGCCAGAAATCCAACACCTCCCAGGAACCGTGGATTTCTACATAGTTAGTACCTGTGTTCCACTCTAACGTGGCAGTGCTCTGTGACATATGAATAGCCCAGCCCCTCCCCGACTCAAGGGAGACCCCCACGTGGACTACTGGTGTCCCTGTCTGTGCAATTCCTTCCCCTCCAATTCCCTGCCCTACAGATTCCAGCTGTTTCAGCAGCCATAAATCGTGATCTCTGCCTCCTCAGCTGAGAAAACCACATCCCCTGCTCACATTCCCGCTCTCTGTGCTAAAATTAGAAAACTTTCACCAGGCCAGAAGCTGGGCATTCATGAATTTTGAGTTTGTTCTCTTGAGGTTTGTAATTTTTCTCTACTGGTTGTCTACTGTTTAAAACAGAAGCCTTACATATTTTGCCCAGTTTTATCATTGTTAGTAGTTTACACGGCTTTTCCTAAATTTATTCCTAATTATTTTTGTTACTACGAAATTTTTGAAGCTTTTTATAATTTCAGTTTTAAGAATACAAAAAATACTCTTTACTCAGATCAGCCAATTGCTTTCATTTTGTCCTGTATGCTTTATCCTATTCTCTCTCTTCTTTTACATATAATATGCATATACTAGACTATACTATAATTTATGTAAAATAAAGGAAAACATATATACATATTATACATTCTTATTTGGTTAAGGTGCTGTCTACCAGTTTTTCCAATGTAAAGTTACTATATTTTTCCTTTATAATAAATAAGGAATTTGTAGGGAGATGCTTTGAGACCATGTAAACAGTATGTATATAAGCTATTTTCATCAAATATTCACTTTTGTGGTATATGGGGAAAGCCCATTGAGTAGAATACTCACTATAGTATTTATTCAACTTTATTAAAAATGTACTTTACCGACCCTTTCAGATGGCTTCGAGAATGAGAATGAAACAAAATAAGCCAGTCTATATCTACAACAATTGCAACTTAAGCTACAAGTGTGATAAAATTGCCTTACTCTATAGTAACTTAGCTCCAGAAGTCCAGTCTCCTTTTTCCATTATGTTTCCAAAACAGTCTTAGAATATGTAAGCCTTATATAATGAGATTTAGAGAATACAGAAAACGCTTCCCAGGCACTAGATGATACGAAGATCTCAAAAGCAAGCTTAAAATAATGCTGTTTGCAAAGTGATGAATCATAAGAGACCTTCTTTGCTTATAACTACAAAATGCTTTAGGCTCTATTTCAAATGAATGATGCGTGGCTAGTAATTAGTATGTGACTGTAATGATGTTTTGTTTTGTTTCTGCAAATGAAACAAATTAAGCAGATTGTGCCATAAAATTTCAATACTACAGTCTGACTAGAAAGCATCATGCTTCCTTACCAAAAACAACACCCCCCATTCCCATTACAGACTTCGATGTCCCATTTTTTAGTTGTCTGTACAGACCATTTAAAATCCCAATGAAGAAAAAGTAGAAACTAACAAAATTTCCAAAAACTTAATTTCAAGTTCAACCATTCAAATCCTATGTAACTATTCTAAGAAATTTGTCTCAAATAATAGCTCAGTTAATTTTTAAATATTAAAAATAAATTGTTCCAATAACACAGCATACAGAAACAACTGCTAAAAGCAATTTGAAGTAAAGTAGGCACCTACAGCAAACAAATACAAGAGTGACTACCACCAATAGAAGTGACATGGACACAACGAAGTGCCCTAAAGGACATTCACAATTGAGCTATAATAATGACTAGCTGAGTGAACAAGTTGCTTCATCTATGAAATAGCAATGCCTATTTCCGGAGTTATGTGAGAGTCAGATAATAATTACCCATCCATTTATGTGTCAAATATTTCTTGAACACTTATTATGTGCCAAGCATTATTTCAGGCCATGAAGTTTCCTACTGAAAATAAGATGACAAGGACCTGCTTCAAATGGAGTATACTATAAGCAAGCAGGCAGCGATAGAGAAACGATAAAACAGAAAAGATCGTTTTAGATCAGTGCTATGAATAAGTAGGTAATGTAGATAGAAAATGATGGGGTGGGGGGCATCATTATGATGACTGCTTCCATGAAAAAGTGGCATTTGGGCTGAAGCAAAGGGAACAGCAAGAGTAAAGGCAAATGTGAAGTATGGACAGAAATGAACATGGACAAGGAATGGAGTGGTAAAATATGACGATGAAGAAACAGGGCTAGAGATCATCCTACAAATCACAATGAACTTAAAAACCATTAGAAGCTCCTATGGGGAATTTCCCTTATGGCGAAAGGTGTAACAGTAGGAACTGGGCTTATCGCCTCTGTCTGTAACAATATTCTACAGGCATTGGACCCAGGAGTGTAGGACACTGGTGCCTGGGAAAGGGATGGCAAATAAGGGGCACCCTATGACCACACCAGCTTACTATCTGCAATTCCCAAAAAGCAGCACAAGGAGAAAGAAGTCAGGTAGAGCCAGGAAGTCTCTGTGAGCTGAGGAGAGAGAGTGGGGAGGCTGAGCTTGCCAAAGCAGCTAGAGTTATTAGGACAGAGTACCAGAAAAGAAGTTGCACAGACAGAAAGCTCTGAAGATCTTGAGAGGTTCCTTCCCCCTTGAGCCTTTACGTGGAGTACTGATTAGCACGTGCATGTGAAAAAACTACTGGAAGCCAGGGAAGGAATCAGGCAAAAGGGGTAGCAGTAATAGTGCCTGATGCTCACACAGGGTGGGAATGAACAGTAGTACCTGTTCTCACCAGCCAGAGTGAGACAACCTCAAAATCCATAAGACACTAAGTTCTAGTCAGAGGGTATTATTGCCTCCGTGGTGAGGAAAGATAAACTCTAGATTCAAAGCTACTCTGATTCTACGTAAGAAAGCTTTCAAAAAGTCACAAAACATGAGACTCTTTCCAAGTAATTTAACTGCCTTCCAAATAAAGCTCAAGAATATTTATAAAGAATACAAAAGTATCAAGAGTACAACCAGGTAAAATTTTTGTTTAGCACCCACAATTACTGGACACCCAAAGATGCATGAAAATACAACCAATGAGGAGAAAATTTAATAAATGCGGACCCAGAAATGTACAGATTGCAGGATTACTAGAGAGGGGAGTTAAAACAGTTGTTATAATTTCATTTGTTTGAGAAAGCTGAGGAAAGGTTGAGGATTTTAAGTAGAAACAAGAAAGATAAAAAAAAAAATTGAAATTTCTAGAGAAGAAAACGATATCTGAGATGACTGAATGGGAAAAACAACAGATTAGACACAACCAAAGAAAAAAAATTGTGAACTGGAATACATAGCAATAGAAAATAATTTAAAATAAACAGAAAACAAAAAGAATCAGTGAACTGTGGACCAACTTTAAGAGGCCTAATGTATGTGTAACAATAAAAATGTATTGTAATTGAAGTCGTTGAAATAGAGGAGACAGGAAAGAACAGAAAAAAATATTTGAAAAATAATCACTAGAAAGTGTCTAATTCTGATGAGAACTAAAAACCCACAGATACAAGAAGCTCAGTGAACTCCAAGGAGAATATGAAGACACTATGCCCAAGGCACAAAATAATCAAATTGTACAAAACTAGTGATAAAATCTTCAAAACAACCAGAGAAAAAAGACACATGTACAAAGGAATCAGTTAAGAATGACGGCAGATTCCCGCCCAGAGATTCAAATGAGAAAACAGTACAGCAACATGTTGAAACCACTGAAAGAAAAAAAACTGTCCACCCAGAAACCCACACCCATGAAAAGACTTTTCAAAATAAAGGTGAAAAATGACTTTCTCAGACCAAATAAATAAATAAATAAATGGATGAATAAATAAATAAGTGAACAAATAAATAAATAAAAAATGAAAGATTTCATTAGCATTGGAAGAAATGTTACAGGCAATTCTTCAGGCAAAGGAAGATCATTCCAGACAGAAGACAAGATGTACACAAATGAATAAAGAATACTGAAAATGGTATATATGTGTGTGTGCAGATATAAAATACTTTTTTTTAAATAAAGAGATTTTAAAATTTTCTTTAACAGATTGACTGATTTTTTAAAGTAAAAATAATGTGTTAACAGTTTTAAACACATGCATAGTAAAATGTATAATAACAATAGTGCAAAGCCCACAAGGAGGAAAATGGGAATGTATTGTTTTAAGGCTTTACACCAGACATAAAGTGATATAATATCACATAAAATGGTATATCACAATATATACTATAAACCCTAAAGCAACCACCAAGAAAAATAGCTGATAAGCCAAAAAATAGATTTAAAAAATAAAAATAATTTAGATATCCCACTCAAAAGAGTATCAAAGAATAGATGAGATAAATAGAAAATAGCAAAATGGTAGATTCAGATCCCACCACATAAATAACCACATTAAAAAGAAAATGGCCCAAACACTATAGTTAAAAGGCAGAGATGGTCAGGTTGGATTAAAAAAAAAACAAAAACAAAAAATCAAGACAGCTAATATGCTGCATGGGACAACCGTATGTTTAAAAAAATAAATAAATAAAAGATATACCATGATATCATTAATCAAAATAAAACTGGTGTAGTTACATTAATATAACACAAAGTAAATTTTAAAACCATGGGAGTATTTTAAGCTTGAAACTGACAATCTCATTTAGTTTTATAGTAAGAAGTCACTAGCTACTATGTGGACAAGGACAGTGCATTCAAAGCATGAAGCACTGGGCCTGAAACACAGTAGGTAATCGACAAATGGCAAATACAAAAATATACAGTTATGATGAACTGGCCCAAAATCCCTGAAATTTTAACTTTTCCCAACAATACTGTTCTAAAATGAATACCTTTATTTTATTCTGCTTTAAATTTGGCTCACCATTGCCATTCATTAACAGGTATGACACAAAAGCACTGTAACCATGGCGGTCCCTGCCTGACTTCAGGAATTTCATTTAACAAAAGACGGATTGTGAGAAATCACTAGAATACCATAAACATGATACTTACATTCAAGAGCCACTTTGGCTAAATCCTCCAAACTTGCAAGTGGTTAATTACATGTTCAAGATTGATCAGTGGACCAGGTAAAGATCAGTCAGTCACAGAATAAAAGGAAAAGTTGGAGCTAGAGGTAGGATGCGAACCAAAAATAGAACACAGACCCTAGGATGTAACTCCAGCCAGCTGACTCCTTCAACTCTATCTCCAGAAGCAGATCTTACTAGAGGATGTTAAAATTTGGGGTGGGAATTTGGGGAGGCAGGTCTGGAGTAGTAGAGGTAAGAAAAAGTGATGCAGGTAAAATTCTCTACATTGTAAATTAGTTTAAATTTAAAATATTTTAAAACATTTAAAATATTCAAAAGTAGTAAAGGATCAAAGGGCCTTTTCCTGTAACATTTGCTAACTAGCTCATTTTAAAATAACAACTCTCCCCAAAATACTCTCAAATGACCAATGCCTTGCCCTGACTTTAATTTTAGCCATGCCATTTTATAAAACCTTTCTCTTTCTGATGCCAGAATATTAATGGCAAAGGTATTTCTGTATTTATCCCAAACATAAACCCATTAAGAATGACACTTTGTTGTGTTTCTTAGTATTGATTGTTTGCAGTTTTTATTCTGTTTCTACATTAGGACAAATAAAATTCATTCAGGGACTTCCAAAAATAAATCAATGGCCTTTCAGAAATTCATTCTGTGTTTGGGTTCATGCTTCAGTTCAAGCCATTGATTTGGTGGACGCGTTCTGGGAGCATTCAAATCAAATCACTGTGATACATTTTCAGGTAACTCCTCTGCTCTTCGGTAATAAAGTATGTCTACTGCTTTGTCCAAAGACACCAGAGGGCCAGGCCTGTGATCCACACTTCTGGTAGAATGAGAGAACTGTGTGGATACTGATTGAAGATGCGGTGAGACAAAGGAAAGTCTGAAGACAGGATTCCGACCAGGGACATAACTAAGAAAGGATCAGGCTGTAGCTAAGGTCCACTGTTAGGAAAACTGCATTTGAGAGAGGATAAAGTTGGGGAAAAAGTAGTCTTCAACTTGCAAGAGAGATCTTTACTAGGGCCCGCAGGCAGAATCATGGATCGTTCCAAAGGAGTTTCTAAGAATCCACTAAGAAATGAGAGAGGCTAAGAACACAGCGGACATAGCCCCTCCTAAGAGAAAAACTTAGAAAAGCAAAGAAGGCAAAAAAATAAGTAAATAAATAAAGTACATAAAGTAATAGAATGAAGACAGAAAAATAGCAGAAACAATTAAGCAATAAAGGAAAGGACTATCATGAAACTAGCTGTACTAATTTTTTCTTAATTCCATTCATAGTATAGAGTGCTCTAAAGAATTCTGGGTCAGAACTTCAGACAAAAACCTAAAGAAAGATAGTGTCAAGGAAATCCGTAATGCAAAGCTGCTGGAGCCTTAAATCCCTTCAGGATATAAAGGTGTTTGACTGATCAGAATGATGTAGGTGCTTTACTGTGGCAAGTGGTTCCAAGGAGAGAGACTCACACAGGAAGCGTTCTTTGTTAAACAGGGTAGAAGGGCTCCACATGCCCACAGCATAAAACTTCAGTAATGCCACAAACCTCACTATAGGAAGAGGCACAAGGTGACATCGATAAACAAAAAATCAACAGAATACTGGTCCTGTCACAACTTTAGCATAAAGCCACAAACTATGAGAAGTTTTAAACATATTGATATTCATACTAAATTGTAACTAATGTAGAAATGTAATCCAAAACACTATAAATGGTATAGTACACCATCCATCACATATAGAATCAGACTGTCCTAGAAGATAGGAATTTAGACAAATATGACAAATGACTTGGTCGTGGTGATGCTGGTGGTTACAGAAGTTAACATCGCTTTTGCACTTAAGGGGGAAAAATCACTTTGGTCCCTATCCCAACCTTAAATAAATATAATACGTTGACTTGGATACGAAATTGGGCATCCTTGATAAAGAAATCAAAATAGTATTAATAATGGATAATAGATGAGTTCAAGACAGGAAATTGACCCAATGTTAGAAAGAAAAAAATAAATGCATTTATCCTTTCAAAAGAGCCAAGTCTAGTTTGGAAGATAAGGATGTGTAACAAAATATACAATTTAAAACAAAATAAAAATATAATCAAAGAAAAGGGGAGGAGGAATGTAGACAAGTGCTATAATAAGCTAAATAAATATGGGATCAAAACACTACTACAGTCTGTCCCGGGAGCCACAATGCAATTAAGTTAAACAAAACAATGCTCAGTTGATTCTGTGTATCCCAGAGAAGTTTTCAAGGGCTCTTACCCTTAGCATCAGAGTGCCAGTCCCCTGTCAACCATGGGAAAGAAAATGAGGGAAAGGTGTCTCAAGTGAAGTCAGTGGTCAGGCCATAAGTGAGGAATGAGCCAATAAGGCAGTCCACATTCCAGAAACGTCTACGCTCACCAGGCTCTTCAAGAAAGGACAGAGCATTTTCCCTCCCATTTGAGCCCTGCGTTTCTGGAGATTTAAAAAAAAAAAAAAGGCTTAATATTGGGTTTCTGCAAAGGAAAGCAGGAGTAGGACTGGTCCTGAGCAAAAACACATTGTCGGCTAAAGTATCTTGTAAAACCTTTCCCTTTGCATTCATTGGCCTCTTCTCCACCTCCTACAAACAGCTGCTTCTTTGCCAAGAGATCAAGAGTCTTACACCTAGAAATAAGAGTGTGGTAGAAACAAAGTAAAACATAGAATGCAGACTCAGATCTTGACTTTGAATCCTTCTCTTCTGTTTATGTGGTGTGGGGGTTCTTGTTTCTACCGGCAGATAAATGTATACAAACATTCTATGCAAACTGTCCATCACTATACAGACGTCAGATGATGTCACTGGCATATAATTACTTGGCTGTTCCTACAGTTGCTTGTTTGGTACAGTACTTATGTCGTTGACCTGAAACTCCAAAATTAATCTCCCTCCCTGCTCCTCTTACCCAAACCTTCATCATCTAAGTAAAACAAGCCTCAGCTACCATATGAAAAAGATAATCAGACTAAACTAATGTAGTTAGTAGTTAGATTTTAATCTCCTCCAGCTACCCCACTGCATGACATGATTTACAAGTGGAAGGCTAACCTGCTGTTTTGTAATATCTCAGATAGTTAAAATAAATTTGCGGGGTTTTGTTTAGTTTTTGTCCTTTAGTACACTTTCCATAATAATTATCAAACTATTGTCAGCAGTTGTATGATTTTCATTCAGAGGATTCCTATGGCTCAGAACCTCAGCTGGGTTTACCTCGTCAAAGATCTAGAGGTAGAAGGCTTTTAAGTTCACATGTCTGGTTCCAATGTGTGCAACTCATGTTAGAAGAAAAGCTTATCCTAATCAGTTTTTCAGTGATTTGTCTCATACTCTTGAAGGTTATTCCCATGAACAGATAATAAACACTCTAGCGCCATGTCTCAACATGAGATCTGGAGGCCAGAATTGATAACTTAAAAGTTCATGTGTCAGTACTTATTTTTATGTCATGTTCCTGACTCATCCCCTTGGCTGCTTTGTGTGGCATTAAATTGTGTATATTTAAAAGTCGAATTGCAAAAAGTTTGGAAGATGTTCAAAAGGAGTCATTAATAAATGTGAGGCAGATAAAATCATGGAAAAAGACGAGGGTATGAAAAGAAAATAGAGAACAGAATCTGAATAAGACGCTTATTTAAATGTTATAAGAAATGGGAAAAGTGCCAAGGAAGAAGTCAGAAAAAAAGCACAAGACAGAAGAGAGAATAAGAAAGTGGACAACACTAATAGGGTGAATGCTGACCACAGCTCGAGAGCGTTCAAGACAAGAAATGAAAGGACATGTGTTGGCTCTGGGATCGTGAGGTTGTCCACACACTAAGACAGTAACTAGTAAGGCAGCGACGGGAGAAAGGTGCACGCAAAGAACACGTTAGAGGATCAGAGACCAGTGAGATAAAATTCTAAGTGTAAAAAGTAGGAAAAGGCTCCTCAAGTAGGTCCTGAACTGGATCTCGCCTGATAAGGGAAAACAAACAAACAAACAAACAAACAAACATTTGAAATAAAAATACGATGATAATGACAGCAGCTACCATAACTGGGCACTTACTCGCTCTTGACTACACACGTGCATGCTCTCCTTTAAGTCTCGCCCCAATTGAAGGAGACAGGTACTAAATTCGCAGACATTTTGAAAATAAAGAAAATGAAACAGAGGTGTTAAGAAACTTGTCCCGAAGTTTCATACCTCGTGTATGGTAAATTAAGAATTCAAACCTGGGTCTGTCTAATTAGACTAGAAATGCAATGAAGGATGGTTGAAGGAATCTGAAATCACCGAGAAGTTGTTTTAAACTAGATTCATGTTTCACTTAGGAACGTACTGCATGGCAAACCTCAGTAAGCTGAGAGCTAAATAGTTACAGCTTTTCAGTATTTAGGAAAAGCTGTAGGGAAGGTTATTTATTCATGTGTCAGATAGTTACTGGGCACGTTTATAAGTCAGGTGCTGTCCAGGACATGTGGGATTCACTGACACCCAAGAGAATACCTGCCATCATGAGTGCTATTTCTCAAGATCAAGTTCTTTCACACATTTTACAGGCATGTTATATGAAATACAAGCAAAATTGTGTGCCTTTTACCACAAAGTGGAAAAAAAGTGGGGAAGATCGAGATAAATCACAGTTGAAAATGCAAGCTTTTTGAGAAACATGCTAGAGTTAGCAACTCAACGAAATCGTGTATTATTCTGATCATGCTGTGTTTTTATTAGTTCTAATAAATTAAAGAATTGCAGAGTTATTTAATATAGCTGACATTCTACTAATTTCAAGGGAACAAGGGTAACAAAGCTCATAAGAGAATTCATTCAGAGTTCAATTCCATTTATCCTCCCACTCCGAAGAGAACACAATTGCTAGTGTGTGAGTGATTTTTCCCCTTAATGGCAAGATTTGATATTACTATTTTGATGTAGATTTGAACTAAATGAACTCAACCCCTTGATTAAACGAGAGTTATTTTATCAAGGAACAAGCCTGCACATTTTTGGCATTTTAACTTTATCTTAGGTCATAATATAGGCATTATATACTTATTATTATGATGTATTAGAGATTCTTTTTTTTTTTTTCATACAAGGGCAAAGTTTGGAAGCAAAAGTAGTTTTTTTCTTTTTTTTCACAGGCACACCTACTCACATGACCACAATTCTCATGACTACTAGCTTCTTTCCAAAGGTCCCTGATGAATTACATCCTACAAGTGCCAAATAGCCCTTTCACCCCAGCTCATGCTTAGTTTTTGAAACCAACTGCAATAGTGTCATATTATAAAATCACCTTGGACAATTCCCTAGACCATGGATCACAATTTTCCTCAGAGAGGTGGTAACCAGCAGCGAAAACAAACAAAACCTTGCTGATGATGAGTCCCTCTCTAGAGAGAGGATAGAGAAAAACAGTAAAGTTTGCATATTGCACCTTGCCCTTCCCTGCCGCCCATGTTACATTTCTAATTCATTCCCTTGGTGATCTCGTTCAGTCTCACAGCTCTACATGGCACCTGTATGAGACTGGCTCCCAAATTTCTACATCCAGCACTGAACTTCCAGCTTACGTCCCAGCTGCATACTTCATAGGCCTTCTTGGATGTCTACAAACATGATACGTGGTCTTCCCTCCGAGAGTCTGCTCCTTCGGCAAATCTTTCCCTCATCTCTGTGAATAAAATCTCTTATCTTTCTAAGTGCGTGGGCCAAGCAAGAGCCTTGGAGTCATCGGTGACTCCTCCCACACTCCTATATTCAATCCATCAGAAATCTTGCTTCCCTACCTTCAAAATTTTCTGGAATCTGACCACTTATCAACTGTGGTAATGACATCAAGCCTGTCAAGCCAGCCTTACTTCTCACCTTAATTACTAGATCATTGTAACGGCATGCCAGCAGTCCATTGGCTTCAATTTATGGCCCACAATCTATTCTTCACGTAGCTACCAGAATAATACTCCTAAAGCATTATTTCACTGTTTAAAATGCTCCTCCAATGGCTTTCTCAGAATAAAGTCCACAAGCCTCACACCATGGCTTCATGGCCTTGGTGGCCTTTCTAATGTCACCTCCTACCGCTCCCCCTCATTCACTGTGCCACAGCCACCGGCCTCAACTGTACCAAACTCACCTGTCCCTCGAAGCCTTGGTGCTTGCGGTCTCCTCTGTCTATAAAACGCTTCCCCAAGATATCCACAGAGCTAACTAAAGTCCCTTAGGCTTCTGCTCAAATATTGCCTCTTCAGAGAGGCCTTCCCCAGTCATGTTAATCACACACGTAACACCGCCCTCACCCCATTTCCTGAAGAGTATGCATTACTTGATATCACATGATTACATTATAGTTTTGATTATGTGTTCATTGTTTCTGTCCTCAACTAAAACGTAAGACCAATAAGGAGTAGGAAACACGCTCACTGCGGTTATCTCAGAACCTGGAACCAGCACACAGTAGGTGTTAACAAACATCTGTCGAACCAATGAATGAATCATTGCTAAACCAAGGAGACAAGGTAGTCCAATGAAACGTACCAGACAGCGCTGCAGTTATCAATATAAACTCAAGGTCTCGACTCGTCCATACAATAACTGGCAATCCAAGCCTCTGAAGCACCAAAAGGCTGAGGCCAACCACTAGCAGAAAAGCTGCTGCCTGAAGCCATTTCCTTGGAATCATCTACTGAGAGGCCAAATCAATATCAGAACAGTTCTTACATATACTCAATTTATCAGCAGTGGAGCCAATGTTAAATTTGACCATAAAAAAAACCTGTACTTTTTTTGTGAACTTCATATTTTCTGTGAATTTCATTATATTTGGTCACATTGATAAATCTGCCATATATTATTTTACACTACCTGTTAAACATGTAAAGAAAAGATGTAAATGGCCTTTAAGAGTTTTGCCAACATTTATCTCATTGTATCATGAGCAGAAAGAATTAAGAAGAAATCTGTGAGAGAAAAGATCTTCCAAGAAAATAATAAGATGGGCAAGGTAAAAATACCTTTCAGCTGACAAGTGATTTTTAACTACTTATACCAACAAAATTTCAATAAGTTTAATTAAAAATTAAAATGGCATCGTGACTATTTTAACTTAGACTAAAGAAGATGAAAGGCAGAAATCGAATCATAAGAAAAACGATAGAAGTAATAAATGTCTGAAGAATTTCAGGCTACAAATCAATCATAATTGAAAGCAAGCTAAATTAATAAGCCCTGAACTAGGTGAAAGAAAAACCATCTGTGCTAGTGAGCCTATATTAAATCTTGGATCTTGGTAGAAGCATGTCAAGAAGGTTGCAAAGCAATGTGACAAGAATAACTGAACAACAGCTGAATGCTTGTGATCTTAAGAGAAGCAGACCTCTAAGATTTAAATAGCATGAATACAGTTATAAGAGTTTATTATTCTAAACAAATGTCCTCCCTGGGTACCGCAAGATTTGCAGGCGAGATTGCCAAAGTGCTGTCTAAAACATCGTGAAATTTGAGGGACCTTGGACAACTGGACAGGTACCAAAAAGCAGCAGTAGGATGAGAGACTGGCAAGATTTGTCATTGACAGACAGGACTGAAGATGAATTATTAAAGAGAAAAAAAAGTAATTACAAGAAGCCAAAATGAGTTCTTGAAGAAGAAATTGTATCATACTAACTAACTCCATATCCTTTGATAAGTTTTAAAGTGACAACTGCTAAACGTGATTGATTTTGTATCTGGACATTTGCAATGCACTTGGAATAACACCTAAAGAATGAAAGAAAGACTTGAAGATATTTAGTTTGGGAAAGCAACGGTTCAGTAGAAATATTCTTTCAGGTTCTTTACCTATTGTGATCAGTCTTTTCTGAAGGGGTTTCAATAAACCATCATTCTTATACCGAATCACAATTTTCTCAATTTTCTCAACATTTTTTAGAAGATAAAATCATTGAGATCAAAAGAAGTATCGTATAGGGTACCCTGAGTATTCACACACAAAATGGCCTTCTGAGTTAAAAGAGGATCAAGGAAAAAGTCCAATGTAGGTGTGATATCAGAAGAAAAATAAAACATTGATAAGAATACAAGTTAGGTAGCAAATCTCAGAGGGTGGTTAAGTTCTAATTTTTTTCAAAGTGTGAATTCAGATTCTTATGATCAAAAGTGTTGGTTATGTGGTCTACTTTGAATCAGCCCATTTTGACACACAAAGAAGTCATTATCTAGAGATTCAATTTAACAAAATTAAAATAATTATCTAAAAAATAATCAACATTTTTATTTTAAAAGGCAATTTATAATACCACAATGACAGATACACATCATTATACATTTGTCCAAATCCATGAAATGTATAACACCAAGAGTGAACTCTAACTATGGACTCTGGGTGATTAAGATGTGTCAACACAGGTTCATCAATTGTAATAAATGTATCACTCTGGTGAGAGATATTGATAATCAGAGAGGCTACACATGTGTGGGAGGGGAGGAGGTATATGGGAAATCTCCATACCTCCCCAAGTTTGCTGTGAACCTTAAGCTTCCCTTAAAAAAAAAAAAAAAAAAAAATCTTAAAAAAGTTTTTCAAACTTTGTTTTTATTTTTTTGTTTTGGCTATCTATTTTCCCTCCTTTCTGTTCATCTCTTCCTTATTTCATGTATTCAATTAGCCATTATCACGAGGCCACCATGTGCTGAACGATGTGCCATGTGCTGAACGATGTGCCATGTGCTGGTAACATAAAGATGAGCATGATATACACCAGCCCATCCAAAATTTATGAGCAGAAATGAAAACTGTGACATGTGAAGTAACACTTATGTTCCAGGGTAGTAAGAGCCATTTAGAGATATGCACAGGGCATTATGGTAACAAAGAGGACAGATACTGAATTTTGTAGGGAATAACAGAAGTGTTAGGGAAAGCATGTCAAAGACCTCCTCGAAGGGGAAAGAATGGGGGGAAAGCATATTGACAGGCCTCAGTATGGTACACAGAAAGCTCTGGAGGAAAGAAAGATGAAGCACAGGGGGAAAAAGCAAGACAAGAGGTAAGAGGGGACGGCAGGAATTGGTTCATCAGAGACTCATGCTGGATGGCTGGTAGGGAAAGGGAGGATTACAGAGAGACCTGAGGAAACATTTGGGGGTGATAGGTACGTTCATTATCTTGATGATGGTGATGGTTTTATGGATGTATTCATATGTCAAAATTAATCAAATTCTACAATTTTAAATTTGTGCTTTCGACAGAAATATGTCTATTATGCCTCGATAAAGTTGTGTATTTGTTTTTTAAGGCCTAATGCTGTTCTAAGAATTTTGGACATCCATGTAAAAGTTATACAGAGCAACTAAGGGATTTTTAGGGAGCCAGTGAAAGAAAGTCATTTCATTCTTCACTTTACATCTTTATAAGATGGTCTATACAATCAAACTAAAGACTTAATCAGTTGCTATTTGATATGCTCGCACTATGTACAAGGATCAAGCTTTCCCTAAATACAGAATATATTCCTATCATTGAGTGAGTAAGAGGGGTCTTTATCTCATTTCACTTCTTATAAGAAGTTCTAAAACCAAACTTCAAAAATGCAAGGTACAGCAGATATCATTTATAAAAGCAGAAAAACAACGGAGCAGCAATAAGAAAAATTGCAAATATTTACATAGGAGTATCATACAGATTAAATAAGCAGCTCTAATAAATTATAAAAAAAAGGTCATAGGAAAGTAAATAATTGGCAATTTTAAAAAGAAAGATAACCAATAAATATATAATAATTGCTTCAATCTTATTTAATGACCAAGAAATATAAAGTTAAAAAAAAAATCACCAAGTGAAAAAAGATAATATTAAGGATTGGTGATGGTGTAAGAAAAAGAATCTTCATATATATTGTTCATAAAAGTATAAACTGACACGCCTCCTGGAAAAGAAATTTGGCTGTAACTACCAAGATTAAAAATACCTTCGACCTATCAATTCTAAGACTCTTTCCTAAAGCAATAATAATATTAATAACAAAAGCTAACGTTTTCAAAGAGTTTATGAGCTCAAGATGATTTACATGTATTCATTATATTGATCTATTTAACATTCAGGAAAGTGCAGTGGAGGTAGGCACTAATATTGTCCCCATGACCCACCAACCATGGTCAAGTACTAATGCCCCAAACTTCTGAATATGTTAAAAGGCAAGAGGGACCTTTCAGAGGTGATTAAATCAAGGATTTTGAGATGGGGAAATTACCCTGGATTACCAGGTAGACCTGATATAATCACAGGATCCTTATAAGAAGTTAGGAGAAGGTCAGAGAAGGAGATGAGATGACAAAAGCAGAAATCAGACTGATGCTGGACCATCAGCCAAGGAATGAGAGCAGCCTCTAGAAGCCGAAAAAAGCAAGGGAATAACTCCCTCCCACAGCCTGCAGTGGGAATGCAGTGCTGAAGGCCCACTTCGGACTTCCGATTTCCAGAATTAAACTTGCTGTTTTAGCCACTAATTTTGTGGTAATTGGTTATAGCAGCAACAGGAAAGTAATGTAGTCCCATTTCAATGAGGAAACTGATGTAGAGAAAAATGAGTAACTACCCAAGATCACACAGCTAGTAAGATCGGTCTAGGATTTAAACCCAGAGTCTACATTCATTAATTTCTAGGGCACGCAGCCTTCGAATACATATACAAAGATGTATGCAGAATTACTTGTTAAAATCCTGAGGAAAGCAAAAATAAACCATCCTTTATTAAGAGAATAGTTAAAAGAAAAAGCAATAGCATGGACCATGAAACTCCACAGAAGAATTTAAAACCACTACATTATAAAACTAAAAATCTACAAAATATATTTTATGGTGGAAAAGTTTCAGAACAATGTATTTTTTAAATGTGCATATGAATATGCATAATTCTTAAATACAAAGAAATAAGACTGGAAGTCCAACAAAATAATAATTTGTATGAAATGCAGTGGGGGTAGTGGGAGACAAACTTCCGCATCGTATTCAATATTTTTATATGTTACTTGAATGTTTTACAACAAGAATATTAGCGTGTACTTCTTAAAACAAGGCATTTTTAATGCAGGGAAATATGCATGAACTTCCCATAACATTTTGATTAAAAAAAAAAAAAAAAAAAAAACTGGAGGCCTCTAGTACACGAAGTTGAAAAGCCCTGCCCTACAGTGACACCAAATGGTGGCACATAAAAATACAACACACAAGCAGGACATTTGTTCAATCCAACTTTTCTATAAATGTTTTGATTACTTTGAAGAACAGGCAGCTTAAAAGAATTAAATAATATAGAGACAAATACTCAAAAATCTAGAATTTTTAATCAGAGAGAATAGTGCACCAAGCTTCAAATGCAAATTTTTAGGCCTCTTTCCAAACTTTAGCTAATCTTCTGAACCCACTGAATATTTACATATCTTATTTCTCACACAGTAAAAACAAGCCGCTGTGAGCAGTGATTTAACCTAATGGTTTACTGATCAAAGAAACACTGCACATTTTTTTTAAATGCAGTCATACAACTAAAATTAGGTTTTACTCAATGGAAACCAACCTTTGATAAATAGGCAATATTTGAGGGGCCGGGGGGAGGGATGAAGAAGGTGTTGGGGCTGAAGAGGGAAGGAAGGAACCGAGAAAAGAGACAGGTAACTGATCTAATGACTGACTTTCTAAGAAATATATTTTCATTTCTTAATCTTATTGATAGAAAATTAGGTTGAATAAAGCATGAGGCTGGGGCATGCCAAATATAAACCAACTTCTCAACAAAAAAAGTTTTATCATGGAATGTCCAGGGGAAAAAAATATTTAAAATTAAGCACATTGGTCAGTAAGTAGTCAGTGTACTCTGCCCAAAACCTATATCAACAAATAATATCAATATGTAAAATGTCTTATTCAAGTCATACAAAAAGATGCAGAGATGGACTACATTCCAGAGCATTTTTCTAAAATACCATCTGACCAGAACCCTTCATCTCTCAGCATTGAGTTTGTTAATATTTTTTGAGGGGTTATTTTTCACATGCCAAAATTTCCCAGAAAACATAGGACCTATATATATATATACTGTAATTAGCTATGAAAACAAGTTGATAGCATTAAACTATTAGACTTTGAAATCATAGCACTGGATATCAATTCTAAAAGGTACCAGCCCACTGACCATCACCATGTTAGCGCCACTGGGCCACAGAGCATGGTCAGGGCCAGCTCTAGGACACCTGAGAACTTTCCTGCTCAAACTAGCCAATGTCCAAGTCATAAGGACAGCAAGGAGAATTAGCTCAAGAAGGTACCTTAAAATTCTGAATTACTAGAAAAAAAAGGAAAAGCGACTTCCAGATTTCCTGTGATAACAGAGTTAGTATCAGCATTTAAGAACTTTACTTGCAGTTTCAAGGGAGAAACAAGTAAAAGTAGATACGAAACTCTATTATCACAGGAAATCTGGAGAGAACATAGACATATGAAATGTTTTAGTGGTTGAAAGAAAACTTCTAGGATATACAATTCAATGGATATTGACATAATCTTTCTGTACAGTCTGTATGTACACAACACGAAAAGACATAGAGTCCTGAAAATTTGTATGTAAAATATGTGACGAAAGTAAAACATAATTCTAATTAACATGTCATAGCCTACATATTCTAATTGTTCTTTAATTGATTCTGGTTGCTAGCATTTTCGATGTGTTACTTTTGCACAGTGTCTTACTATTAAAGATGGAATAATGTAAATAAATGCCAGTGTCCTGGCCCAGCTTTTTATTTATCATTTTACATAATTCTTGAGAGGAAGTACAGCTCATTACATAATGCAAACAACTGCAGTGACTTTATCCATTATTGTATCAAGTTTTGGTACATATTTAAATAAAACACACCTCTCCAAAAAATCTGTAATTTACAAAAATCAAATGTAATGAATTTATATAATTGAAGAAAAGTAAGGCAAGTAACATAACTGTAGTTTTAAATGATTTTTCTTAAAATGAAAACAATGCTAGAAATCACAAGATCAGTCTACAGAACCTGAAAATGAAAGAGCTGATCTCAAAACATATGAAAAGGCAAGCTTTGGCCTTATTTAGGGGTGCAAAGGCTATCTCAGCCCTTGACGACTGCTTATTTATGACTCTGTGGTGATTTTTCAGGTTGAGCCGATTAGTACTTTAAACCTAGGTTGAGTCAATGTCAATGTTTTTCTACAAGATAAAAGTCTTATAGGAATCTGTAGTTTACCTTACCTCAAAGTTTATAGTCCATCTACGATACAAACATAATTTCATAAGTTTGTTACTCTAAACGTGAAACTTAGTATGTCGGGAATCAGTTTCCCAAATTACACCAAATTATTGTGCTATTTACACAATGTTGATAAACTAAAAACATACCACTCTTCGATAAATTAGCAAATTTAAAATTGAGCTTTTAATCTAGAAAGAAGAACAGAATACTTCAGGCAGCCCGCACTATTCCACACATTTTGTCCATCATTCTTTTTTTTGCAGTTCTCAAGTATTGTTTGGAACTTTAAGCAGGCTTCCCTCTCTCTTGTGGGGGGAGGGGAGGTTGAGAAGTAGGGGCAGCCACATTGGGAATGGTGAAAAGTTGAAATGGAAAAAGGCAAAGGCAAAAAACATTACTATTTGACAAAAATAAATAAAATAAAAAGCTTTCAATTTTTCTTCAACTTTCTTGCTTCATCTAAACAATTATATTTTAAAATGTTAACACTACACAAACCAGAACTTAAAACAACGTATTATAGACTATTCACAACCAACAGACGACAGAGCACTGTTCATACTGTCCGTAGATGTTTTTCAACACCATTACTCCTTCCTCATTAAATTCTATTTGCAGTTAGGTATGACTTGGCATGGAATGCGTAGACTCATGGTCAAGTTTGAGTTGACATGTCCTGAAAAGAAAGTGATCCATCTCTGTCTTAAAATCAAAACTATAACCTTTAGCACTAGTATGTGGAAATATATCTTAATGTTCAGATCCCCTATGAGTACCCTGCTTCTAAATCATAGCTCTTTGATTTGAACTCTAGTTTTTAAAGACAGGAATAACCTGGCTATTTTATTATTTTTATTATCATTATTATTAAAATTTTAAATTATTTTTCATTTTATTAAATTTATTGGGGTGACATAGGTTAATAAAATTACATAAGTTTCAAGTATACTATTCTGTAATATACCTATTTTAAATAAACCTAAATTATTTGCTAGGTTGAATTCATTCTTCTGTGATCATCACTAGAACACAGAAATAATTTTAAATCACTTGCGATGATATGTAACATAAAAAGTTATTTGTTAAGTAGACATTTTCATATAAGCTTCTATGTGTTTCAGATGTAATGTAAATGGTAAATACTTCAGAATTATAATTTTACATTTTATGATTTTCATTCAAGAGTCAAAATAAGATGGCCAAAAATCAAAACTGTAATCTGTGATAACACTTTAATGCAAATTCTCCCTTATTCTCATATGGAAGACATTGCAAATAGAACATTATATAGGGATCAAGAGAAAGACAAAGTGATCAGGCAATCGAAAATGAAGCAAACAAAGAAATGGGGGATAAAAGAGGAAAAAAGTAGCCTGAACAATTGGATAAAAATTAAAAGCATTTTTGTAAATACAGTGAGTTAACAGTTTTATAATAAGTATTATAAGGCTGAATAGAAAAACACCTGCTTTTTCCCTTCTGTTCTCTATTCAGTTTTGTGAACTTGGAGCAGGACGCACTGCAGGGAGGGCTGAGGAGAATGGGTTTACGAAGAGACAAGGAGTTTAAGAGCAAACATCTACAACATGCAAAATATGCCATGGACACAGTCCTTACAGTTAGTCAACTCGAATTTTCAAAATTATATAAAATGCAATCCCATCATGTCCTTGGAGGTCGGTCATAAGATATCTGAAGAGGAAAAGAAATAACTACATACATATATATATAAAATAAAGCACTTCTTTAAAGTCTTACGATGATATCTGAGTGTAACCAACAACAAAATGATAATTTAATGATAAAAGAGAAAGAAAGCTTGATAAAACTCTTAAGTTGCAACACAGCGAATATATAACATTGACATGTCTTCTCACCCCTTCTGACTCCAACTTTGATTAAAAAGAAAAAAAGGCTGGAACAAGATGATTATCAAGGTATCTCAAAGAATGTTTAAAGTGTATTCACTTTTCATCCCTATTGCCAAAAAAAAAAAAAGGACGATATTTCTAATTTCAGATCTAAAATATGAGATGAACTGAAGTGAGTGATGAAAATGAGAAACTGAAGCTACTCTTGCAATATGCTGGAATACATAGCTCTAGAAGAAATCATAAATATACTCTCCAGTCATAAGGAGTGCAGTTTTCATTTTACATTTTGACATTATAGAGAACGTAAAAAAAACATGTTTATACTTTTTAAAAACTCCTTGGACTTCACTTAAGGCTAGAGATTCAATATATATTTTAAATCAATATAACTTCCTATAAATATCTTTAGATTAAAAGAAAGATGGACATTAAAAGTTTGTGAGTAATGATGCTGTGAAAAGGCTTGGCATTTTCTTTCCTATCTTTTGCACACTATTAAAAATTGCCTCGAAAGAGAGTTAACATTGAGAGCTGGTACTTACCACAACAGCAAACTGCTCTGGTTCGCATAAGTTGTTATAGTCACTCTTGAACCGAGACAATGAGTTCAACTGTTCTTGATCAGGAAGATGCTTTATTAAGTTCTAAAAATTAAAATCAAAAAACATATATATATATGTGTGTGTATATATATATATATATATATATATCAAAAAAACAATATCTTCACTAAAAGTGCTTCTTGAATTTTATGAAAATTTATTGATAAACTATGGGAAGGAAATCAGTAAAGAATCTTTAGTTTTATCTCCCTTATACTAATCCTTAAGCTACATTTTCTGCATCTTGAACGTAGTCAATTTTCTTCTTCTTTATCCAGAGTTATTATATATTCAAATCAAGCACTACTGAATGTTTATTTGATTAGCCTTATAACTGAGAAAGAAGAACTCAACCTATACCCAAGAAACAGCTTTCTCACCTGGATAAATGTGATCAATTACATTTCAGCTTTAGAGAATTAAATGGCAGAAATTTCAGGCAAAGCCAAACATATCTTAACACTTCACTCACAGGGATAAAAGAAATGATCATATTGCTACTAAAAGGCAAGGGAAAGAATAGAAATCAGAATTTTAATGACAGTTCTTGCAAAATTTAACCAATATGATAACACTTTTAATAATAAAAATGAAGCTATCTCTAAAACAAAGTAGTTTTTCTGATGTGAAAGAAAATCTGAAAAGTTATTGAAGACACAGAACAACACACACACACACACACACATTTTTATTGTAGATAAAATTATATACGCATACAGAGCCTTTAGGGACTTTTAAGTGGCATGGCCGGAACGCCCTTTGCCTGTATCATCCGCAGTCCAGAAACCACAGGTTCATTTGGTTGTTCTGGTTCCTTTGTTCATGCACAGTCTTTCCCAAGTCACACACTGAGACAAGAGAAACACACCCAAAGGAATATAATTATGCTTCCCTGTTAGGACTTAAATGATTACACAATCTCTTGGATAAAGTTTATACTGTATCAAAATATAACTGACTAGAATAGTGTTATAACCAGTTAGTGTACTGATATTAAAATTAAGAAAAAAAAAGGGGTGGTTGGTGCTCACAGTCTCAAATTATAGTATCAGTATATTCTGTGCAAGCCCAAATTCAAGTACAAATTTAAATTAAGCCTACTTCATGCTATACATATTTATGAGGAAAAAAATCTCCCAAAGGTGTTATTAGTTAAAAATAATGTTAGAAAATGTTATACATATATATCAAAGTAGTTAGATCAAAGAACAAGTTTTTGACTCACTGTGTATCTTTGAACAAAAACTTGGTTGACTGGCCAAAAACAAACAAATGAAAAATGGCAATTTAACATCATCCCTAAAAAAAGTATTCACTATTAATACCACCAACTGAATACAAACGATACAAGTATATGATTTTCCCATATAAGTAGAAATTTCTCTTTAAACTGCTTGAGACCAAAAGACCTGGTTATTTATCTTTTCTTTTAATCATTCTAGTTGACAGCTGGATAATATTTGAGTTATTTATTACATCAGGTCTCTAAACTTCTTCAGCATTTTTTACATGACCATCCAGTGGCTCCTTTAAATATTTTTAGGTAGTATATAATTAAATTTTAATCTCTCATCAGAAATTTATTAATGTTTCAATTTATTATTTTTGCTTCCTAAAGTAATAAAATGATCATGATTTATAAGAAAAAACCAGGCCCAACTTCCCTTAGGCTGTCCCTTGACCTTATCCTCCATAAACTTTATAAATCCAAAGGTCCGATTCAAACTGAACTCTTCGCAGTTGCCCCCACACACACCTGGCTTCTCCTGCATAGCTCAGGGTATTATTACTGCCAGAGTAATGGCCTCTCGCTACGTTACTCACACGACCCGACCCCTCCGCCCTTTTCCACATCCACTCCATACTGGACCCTGAAGTGCCCTCGTCTGCACACATACACACACCTAGCACTCTCCTAATGTATTATCTAGTTCTAAAACAATTCTAAATCAGCTATCTTTTAATATAATTCCATATATTTCAATGTCATCTCCCTTGCCACACTATGAATTCCAAAAAGGTAAAGTCTGTGTTTGATGGAGCCTAATACAGTGCCCTGCACGTGGCTGGCATGTGTGCACACACACACATGCATAGACACACACACTGCTAAATGAATAAAAGACTCATGGGACAAATGAAGGTAAATCGGTAAAAAACGAAGGGGAAAAATGACATCAATACTGACATCTTATTATATATAAATAGATACTCCATAATAAATCATGACAGTGAAAAACACCTACCAAAATGATGATTCTTACAAAGTAATGTTTTTTTCCATGCCCAGTTCGAAATAGGCAGTTCTTCACTTTACAATTAGGAACACATTTTAAAATTTAAAAATGTAATTACAAATAGCATGAAATTCTTGATTTTTTTTTTAAATGAATATTTGAAGACTTTGCTTATGTCCAAACTAAAGTTTTAGATTTTAAATTCATGAGACTGGTTTTACATTGAGTTAAGTAGGGCAGGCAGAATAATGACCCCACCTCCCCCAAGATGTCCACACCTAATCCCCAGAACTTAATATGAAAATACGAAGTTACGCAACAGGGAATTGAGGTTTCTACCAGCTGACCTTAAAACAGGGAGTTAACCCTGGATTCTCTGGATGAGCTCAGCGGAACCACAAAGGTCCTTCGAAGCAGAAGAGGGGGACATTGAGTGAGAGGGGCGAAGGACCAAGAAAGAAAGGAACAGAGAGATACAACACTGCTGGCCCAGAAGATGGACGTCCGTGAGCCAGGGAAGGAGGCAGCCATGAGGAGCTAGAAAAGACAAAGATAGGAATTCTTCCCGAAAGCCTTTGGAAAGGAATGCGAGCCTGCCGATACAATGACCTTAGCACAGGAAGGCCCAGGCTGCGTTTCTGTTCTACAGAAATGTAAGATAATACATTTGTGATAGTTTAAGCCACTAAATTTGGGGTAACTTGTTATAGCAGTAATGGAAAACCAGACTATTAGTAAGTTACATGGAACTGAATATTCTCTGAACATGAATTTAAAATGCAAATAACTGTTTCTCTATCTCTACACAATAAAAGCCACATGATCATCTCTAAAATGTTCGTGTAATCAAGTTAAAAGCTACTCTGTAAACATTTAACAAATGCATTATAAAAACAAGCGTATATTAAGTAGAAAATTTTCCTTTAAGGAACTTGGAATCTACTAACAGCAAGGCACATACATCATCAACAATAATAAAGATAAAATTCTAGTAGAAAGAAACTGCTGGAGGAAAAGCATTTAAAGAAGAGTTGTTGAATTAGGTACTGTATGAGTCTCGGAGCTCAGCACGAATCACTCATGGGATTACATCACCACCACATTCAGAAGACAAGATGGGAGAGGCAAAACCAAGAACGACTTCTAAGGTTACCATTTACTGACGAATTAAAATATCTAGAATAATTTTAATTTTTCATTGACATGGCAAACAATCCTTGTTTTCTTTTTACTGCTAAACCATCATTTTCTTGTCATTATTTTTTTTAAAAAAAGTAACCTGAAGATATCTTCTCGCTATATAATTTTTGGTTTGATTCTCCAACTTGAAATTCTATCAAATATATATTACTGATGCTTTATGTGGAATTCAGCAAGGAATTTTGGTACCACGCTAGCATTCCTTAAATAATACTGTGAGTAGATACCATTTAAAAAGATCGTTTAGCCTTCTGAATGAATTCAGAATACTATGCAAATAATCTCCAGTATTCAGAGGAGCACAAACGACTGAAGTAAGGGTTGTTAGTAAAGATAACACTAAATGAAGAGAAATCTCAATCTTTTATTCCCAATAATACAATGTTATAAGACACATAAGCCTAAGAAAAACACATTCTAAAAGGATTACACAAATTTAAATTAACAGATCATTAGTCTTAACTGTAACAAAAACATAAGTGTAAAATTAAACAATCTGACTTTCAGAAACAGTCATTTAAAATAATTGAAATGTAATCATTTTGATAGCATTATATTTAGTTTGCAGTTAAGAGAAGATGCAGAGTTTTATCTTCTGGCAGTACGGAAGTTATGCTAAAACTAATTATGCAGCAATGATTTTCCAGCTGAATGATCTGGTTTAAGAATTTTGCTTCACTTACAGTTTTCTACTTAATGAGAAGCTTGCAACGAAATATTGGAACTTAAGCCCTCTGCCCATTTGTTTACCTGAATCATAGACTCTGCCAACTGTGTTTCATCCACTTCCAATATCATTGTTTTGATTTCCTCATATGGCACCCGAAAAGAACCCAGGAAGATGGCTAAGAGGAGGGGAAAACGGTTCATAATGAATAAAAATTGAGATGTAGTTCTATTTATAAAATAAAAGATAATTCATGAGCAATTTTAAACATTTAATATAATTCCTACAAGGTAAAGTTTCATTAACACATTTTATATTCTACAGTTTTAGAACTACTATTTAAACAATAGCCCTCTATTATTATGCTGATTCCGAGGCTGATTGTTAATGATTAGTTAATAGCCTATCATAAGAATGATGCCAATTTTCATGTGATTAAAAATAAACTGAAATATGTTTGGTACACTATAAAAATAACACACTGTAAAGAAAAGCATCATAAAACCCCAATATGTGCATGTTAATATTTGTCTAAACATATCTTATTAGTTCATATAATATCTTCCAGCCCTACCCAACAGTTCAGAAAAAAAAAATATTTTAAGAAAACCACTAAACAGTGCATGAACACTTTCACTAAAATACTTCTCTGTTCAGAAATATTGTAAACATTATGGCAAAGAAATAGCCTTTGCATGTATCTAAGCTTAAATATGCAATATTAGAAAACAAATTTTCATGGAAAACTATCCAAGTGAATTAGATGGGATAAAATATTATTACTGAGAATTCCAATATTATGGTGTGTTTTTTTTTGATGCCTCATATATCTAGTGTTAAAACATAATGATTTTCTCAAAAGCTACTGAAGGTATGTAAGGGTATTTACACAGCATTAGATTTAATGCTTTTGGTGTCCCTCTCTCAAGCTTATTCTACTATTGTGTTTCTTCTCTCCAGTGACAGATCACTTCTCGAACATACTCAGAACTTACTAGGCACTAGCCCACTACTTTCATATATTAAACTTATGTCATTTTTTTGGTAGGTGTTTTCAAATAAGAACGCTATTTTTTGTAAGTCTCAGAAAATATGATCCGCTTCTTTCTTGGAGTGAGGCTATATTCCAGATTTCTGGGGATACCATGTATCATCTGCAGCTGAATAACAAAGGCACCATCTGTGTTCTTATTACCACCTTCATTCACACATTCCTGAACTCACAGTCATAAATTTGGGATAATAGTGCTAGAAATGATGGATGTGTGTGATCCTTACTATCCCAAGAATAAAATGGAATAAAGGATTTAAATGATATTATAATAGGTGGAGATTAATGGAATTATAAAAGAATAATCCCACAATATACATTAGAAAGCACAAATATGTAATAACTATATAGATGCTCTTGAAGAACAATCAATGAATAATGATGGCGAGGGAATACAATCTAAATCTGAACATGATGTACAAAACAAGTTACATATGACTGTAGAATTAAATGTAAATATTAACCACAGAAAGGAATACTAAAAGAAATTTAACATGGCAAATTAGCTGTTATGGTTAAAGAACTTCTTAATCATAAAAATCAATGGAAAACAAATAAAGACTGATATATAACAATGTAAAAGGAAAACACCCATATTAAAGAACTTAAAACAATTAAAAAGCAAGGAAACCGGAGAGATAAACGTGCTTCAAAATTTGTTTTCCTTTATTTAGAATACCAGGAGGTCTGAGTAAATAAATAGGCAAAATGTTAAAATAAGAAAAATTTTAAAAATAAAAAAAATAAAGAATAAGAAAAACATGACCAAAATAATGTAACAAACTAAATCTCAGGAGTAAGCAAATTGAGAACGCAAATTGCTAAAATATAATCTGAACTGAAAATTTAGTAAGATTAATCAGAATCCTTAAGATTCTGATTATTGATTCCATTTACTGAGAAAAAATCAATAAGATTATTGATTCCATTTACTGAGAAAAAATTTCACTCATGAAATCTAGTCCATGGAAACAATAACGTATAGAAGAGGATATAACATTAAATAGAATAATCAAAAGGACAGAATTCCTCTGAGACATAAAACAGTAGTTGAGAGAGGAAGAAATAATACTTTTATATTTAGGCAGTACGGCAAAGTAGAGAGATACCTAAAAAAAGAGATATCTAAAAATTTATATTTTTAATCTTAATGATAAGTGCATTTCTCAGCTGTTCTGAAAGGAAAGAAAGCAGAAATCCTGAGAGAAAATAATTGTTTAAAGAAATAAAAGTTTGAAACACTAGGCAGGAAAAAAAAAAGACATAATTAAAAAGGAAAAAGATTTGAGGGAAAAAAAGTAGAACTATGTAGGAATAAAACTACTGAAATTACAAACTCAACATATGGATTCAAGAAAATTTGTGACATGAAAGACAGAGGTATAGAAGCATAATGTGTCACATTGTAAGATGGAAAAATACTAGGTTATGAGACATAGAATATTAGTAAAGATACCTAAAAAATATCTACTTGGAATCCTAAAAGAAAAGTATGCATGCACATACACACGCACATGCATGTACACACGCACATGCACACACACACATGCGCTCACGCACACAACAAACAAACCAGGAAAGACGTGTATATGAAGAGAAAATGTCAGAGAATTTTTCAGAATTATAGAGACATACAAAACATCAGATCAAGGAGGCTCAACAAACCCCAAACATGATTTAATATATATAAACAAATAAAGCCACACTAGGTCCTTGTAAAATACCAAGTGTTGGGGGGGTGTTGCAGAGTGGGAACTCTTGAGCTCTGATTGGTTAAGAACACAGAACAGGCATAAACTTAGAGTGGGAGTTGCCACACGCTTTCTGTAAAGGGCCATGTAGTAAGTATTTTAGGTTTTGTGAGCCATACAATCTCTGTCCCAACTACTCTGTCAAGTCTGCTATTGTAGCACAAATGCAGCCATAAATAATGTGTAAATAAATGTGCTAAGTTCCAACAAAATCTTGTTTTAAAAAATGGGCAACGGACAAAATTCAGTCTAACGGCCATAGTATGTCACACCTTTTCTTAGTTAACACCAAAAATGGGAAACCCAAATTAAATCAAGCACTGAATGAATAAAATTTGACGTTCAAAATTTACTCTGCACATAGGCATACTTTATTACTTTACTTTCCTCTATAGTTATAGATAGTTCATCCACTACTTTCAGGCATTATTCTATAATTAAAATAGCATACATATTAAAAACACAGATTTAGAAAGCTAGAACTATGTGTGTGTGTGTGTGTGTGTGTGTATATATATATATATATTTTTTTTAAATAGTTTATGAATAAATTATTTTGTGGAAAACATTTGCTATAACTAAGGTCAAAAGAATTACAGAAGAGTTGAAAATGGCCTAATGCACAACCCGCAATTCAGAAGACAAGCAGAGATCTTAACTTTTTTAAATACTTAAAAGTTACTGAGAATAATATGAGACTCGGTTAGAGTCTTCAAAAGATGCATTAAAATTAATCTTTTTACTAACATGCATCTTATCCTCCAAAATGTGATTATATAGAACCCCATGGGAAGCTTTGAGTTCAGTGAAGGAGTGTAAAGTGCGCAGATTTTGGAATCAGTCACACATATTTTCTGCAGTGGAATTTATAAATATTTAAAGCTTTATGTTCATTTGTAGATTCCTGGGTTTCCCCTTTATATCTCTAATACCTACTCCAAAAAATCTGCTAAAGCATATAAACCTGGTAAAACTCCCGAGCCATCCCTTGACTCTAGAATGGTTGGAATTCCATCTTTTATACTGGGTCCAGAGTCTTTGCCAAAACCTTTTATGAATTTAAAATATAAGGAACCTAATCCATCTTTAAATAACAGGTAAATAAGTGAATTTTAGATCCTTTCCTTGGTATTCTATAAAATATCTCAGTTAAGAGAAATCATCTTAGATTTCTAAGTGACAAGAGTTTTGTCACTAACATAAGACTCTATTCTCAGAAATCAGTGTCGCAAAAGACTGAATTTCATAGACAAAAACCAGCTGTGAATTGAACTATAATTACAGTAAAGATTATAAGGCTACTAAAGCTGCTTAAAGCTGAAATCATAGCACTTGCTGCAATCAGAAGGGCAAGAATATCCTAGAATGGATTACATCATAATATGACAAAGTATAAATTCTGGACCTTTCGATCTTCTACTTCAAAACATGTTTAACAATTAAATAAATGGACATATATCCTCCAGCTAAAGTAAACGAGACAAAACAGTATCCTTCTCTATGATAATGTCATTTTGTTATCTCTAAACTGGAATAGATATAACCTATACCTATTGGCCATTTTCAAAATGAACAATTTTATTCAACTCATTGAACTATTACACCCACCAGACCCCCCCTACCTACAACATCAACACTGCCACCTACGTGGTGGGGCCATAGTGAAGATTAGAGAGTCAAATACAGAACAAGCACATAAAGGCAATCTGTAATTATAAATTATTACAATTAAATTTGAAATCTTACTTAGCACATGTTCTGTCATGCATAAATAACACCAGAGAACTCTGTCTAACAAGTCAATGATTCAACTTCAAGATGGGTATGCAGGCTAACTTATCATGGCTGACCATACAAAAAAGAATTTTATTCAAAATGATATTTCTTTAGAATCCCTAATGAGGCTGTCTGTAGAGTGAAGACTAGGAGTTTGTAATGCAGGTTGTGGACGTTCTTCAAGCCAATAATCATCTCGACTTCCAGTCAAGATGGCGGAGTAGAATAAATTCTTTTGTAAAAAAGATTTGCTATAACTAAGGGGAAAAAAACCACAGAAGAGTTGAAAATGGCCTAATGCATAACACGCAATTCAGAATGTCAGCTGTAATCAAAAAAATTATTAATTATTTTTAAAGAGAAAGTTTGTAAAAGAAATTGCATGTAAAATGGACTCAAAAGGAATCACCTCTTTCAGATCACAGAGCACAGACCTTTTCGACATGATCCAAGCTAATAATGCTTTGAACTAAGACAACGTTCCTTCAAGAAGGAAAACTCCCTGAAACATCTATATCATGTAATAGCGTCCCCTAACTTCAGTGGTCTGAGCACTAAGCAAAACTAAATGATTCTTTCTACTTCAGACCACATGTCCGCCGCACACCTGAAAGACGCAGCTCTCTCACTTGGGGCCCTATCAGGATGACGGCCACTACTCTAATGGCCGCTGTGGCTGAAGGGAAAACACTGGAGCTTCTTGGACCGGCACTTAAACACTTCCACACACAACTTACCTCAGCTCACTTGTACTGCCATTGCCCAAGCAAGTCGCATGACTGCCACCTAACTTGAAAGAGGCAGGGATGCGCAATCGATTTGTGGCCAGAAATAAAAAACTGTGTATTGGCCAACGGCGTTCACATCAGTACACTGTTCTCGGGGTCTTGGCAGGCCTACACCGCAGAAAATGGACGACCCTGCCACAGTGGGCATCGAAGAAAGAAGGCTACAGAACTTCCACAAAAGTAATGTCCACGATGCCTTTGACACACACTGCACTAACTTAACTCCCTCTTTAATCAATAGCATGGATCTTTATCCTCTCAACAAAGAACTGTTTTGTTCCAATACTTGCTAGAAGCTCACTGGAGGCATGTAATGACTGAAAAGCAGACTAAAAGCCATGTTAACGCTTCATGCCTTTAGATTCTCCACAATACATCCCACTTGCCACCATCAGAAGATAATACATACAGATATTATCTCAGTTCCAAGTAGAACTGTTTTTGATGCATTTAAGATGCGGTTAAAAATGAGGAGCAAAACTATTTGCCCTCTTCTCTCACAGTAATTCACTCAGAAAGACAATTCAATACTAAGTATTTAGTTCTCTGTAATAGTAATTAAATCTAAAATATTTCCAGTCAGTCCTTTTGAAAAAAGGCTTTGAACTGCTCAGATGGAATAATGGAATTCATTTTACTCATCATCCCTTATTTCTATTAACATTCCAAACTCCTTTGTGTGTGATCAAGATCACAAATAATACAGATTCAGAGGTACAAAAGAAATATCCACTACCAATTTTTTTCAAAATATGTCATCATCTAAATTCCTTAATTTTTCTTATTTATATACTTAAAAAACAGACTTTCTAGGGTGATTTTCTTTTCAGTTATGGGAGATATATCATCATTCTAAATCCTTTTCTTAGCTTTATTTTCTAATATGCATTAATCTTTTGAAGAATTTAAACCATAAGTTGCCTCAAGGAAAGTTATCTTTGAATTTATTATGCAAATACTAAAATATAACATACAACTTAAAAAGTCATAAAGAAAATGAAATAATTTAAAGAAACCACCTCCAATGTGTTTTTGCCAATTTAATAGTATTAAAATCTGATACTTACAAAGGTTCTGGGCAATTTTAGAATCGAGAAATTTAAGTTCTTTAATTTTTTTCTTAAGAGCTTTCTTCTCTTCAAAATCTTCCTCTTCTCTTCTCTCTGTAAAACCAAGGATAAATCTATGTGAGGGACAGTAAGGCATTCAGCTGCTAAAGGACAGGGCGTGAACTTTCCATCATCAAAGAATCTAAAAAAGATACAAAGCTTTTAAATCACATAGCTAAAAAATTATAACAATAGATATCCCAAGACCTAAACTATTTCAGATAGGCACTGATGGCTCTTATTCTAGAAAAACTACTCAGAGTAAATATTTGAAGGTCTAGCAGAAAGAATAAAAATAAAACTAATGTAGACTAGGGAAACTAATACCATCAGGTGCCAAGAACTTAAGTAGAATTAGATCTTCTGCACAGTGTACAGAACACAATTATAAAAATATATATATTTACACTTAGGATAAGAAGTTAGCTCTAAGAATACTAAATGAAAATAAGCGCCCAAGCATTTTGTTTGATATACCATGCTTATTTAAAAATATAACTCATGTAAAACTGGAAGATAGACTGCAATTTGTTTTCCAAGTCTTTGAAAAACTGTCAAATTTTGACACTCAGCTTATTTTATTTGAGTGTTTTAAAATCAACCAATGCATTTAACCTCCTTATCCTTGATTTAAAAAAAAAAGAGAATCCAACATGTTAAATAATATATGACCTGTTGTTACTACACAGTATTTGAGTCAACAATATTTGAGAGTCGAACAGTTGTAACCAATAAACAGATCCTGTCATCTTTCCTCTCTTGTGTGTTCATGGACCGCACTTCTGATCAAAGTCAGTCACTTTACGAAATTAAGATCTTGATAACAAAAGAACAATGGAGTAAGGTGTTTAATTAGATATATACAAATTAATCATAATATTGGGGGGAAAACTAAAAAGAGCATCTTCATGTGCACATTATTTTTATATCAGAAAAGCATATTATAATTACATGTTTTGGTACACAGTGTGAGACAGAGATCAAATTTTACATTTTCCAAAGTATTTGTTAACTAATTATCTCTATCATTTAATGAATAATCTATCACCTTTCTCAACTGATTTTATGTTACATTTGTATTGTATACTTGCTTTTCCAGGCTTCTAACACTGTTCCATTATTCTATGTACTACTCCTGTGCTATCATTCTGTCTTAAACGCTATAGATTTAAGCTACATATTATTAATTGGTTGTTCTTCCCTTTATAATTTTCTTTTCTCACTCATTTATTTTTCCACATGAACTTTAGTGTAATTCAAAAGCTCCCGAAATAAAATCCAATTGAACTGGATTTGAATCACAAGGCATTTGTAAACAGATTAGAGAGTTAGCATGTTGACAATTTCCGAACTTCCAAATCATGAACATGACACGTGTCTAATTATTCAACTAAACATAGTATTCTTCATAGGCAACCTGAATATTTATTGCTAGTTCTGGATGTCCTAAATACGTCTAAATCATACTTTTAAATAGTTGGAGCTGGGTGGTTAATTCTACCTTTTCTCATTATACTTTTTAACTACTTGCTGCTAAAATATAGAAACTCTGCTCAATTTTGCATTCATGTTTTATAATCAGCCACTTTATTTGTTCTCACATTCAAATAATATTTATTAAGCACCAACTAAAAGGAACTATGCTAAACAACACAGAAATAACACTAGACAAAATAGAGACAATCCTGGCCTCACAGAATTTAGGGGCCAACAGAGGTGAATGCAAGGTAAGTGGCGATTACAATACATCGATATATCTTCAATGTTTTGGTAAGAACTACAAGAGAACAGAGGAGCCCTTTAACCCATAATTGTCAGGGACAGTCTTCCTGTAATAAATGATATCTAATCAAAAGCTTGAAAGAGAAAAGACAGACAGGTTTTGGGGTAGAGAGAGGAAGGATCGGATAATGAAAAGATAGTGTCTGAAAAGTCTAAAGGTGCAAGAATTTGAAGAGCTCAGACAGAAGTGAGACTAAAAAGAGCAAAGAATATTGAGTAGGAGAAAGAAAATGACACCAGAAACTAATCAGGCATGGTTCACGCAAGACTTTTTAAGTCAGGTTAAGGTGTCTGAATTTTATCCCAGTACTGAGGAGCCTCTGAAGTTTTAGGTAAGTGAGAGACATCAAAAACAATTGCATTTTAAGAAAAAACTCAGGCTGAAGATGAATTGAAAAAAGTAGCAAGAGTAACGGTAGAGGGCAAGATGGAAGGGAGGTACAGCAATCTGACTGACAGTCAGTGGCACCCCCACCCACAGCAGAAGCCACGGGGATGAGGATGAGGGATGAGTTCCAAAAGCAGAATATAGCTCATACTTGTCGCCTGGATTCAGACCTGAACATCCAACTGTATACTCCCAATATCTCTACCTGGATGTCTAGTGGGCACCCTCAGCTTATCGTGACCTAAACCACACACACACACACACACACACACGCCTGCCCACTAGCTTCACTTTTCCAGCACTTTTCGTCGACACACAAAAAAAGGAGGAATGCTCTTGTTGCAACTGCTCAAGTCAAAAAGCTTGAAGTCATCCTTTCTACAATTTCCCTCAAAACCACATTCAATTCGTCAGTGAATCCGGTCAGTTGTAACTCCAAAATATGCACTAAAATAAGCACTCCTCACCATCTCTCCAGCTACTACTTTTCCCCCGCTTGTGGCTACCATCCTTCCTCACCTGAACCACTTTCAGGCTTGACCATCTGTACTCTCTTCACTACAACGCAGCAGAAAAGTCCTGTTAAACCTTAATGGAAAAGCCTTCCCTTACTACCTGATATTAAATAGCAAACTACCTCCGACCTGTCCCTCAACAATCTCCACCTGGTATTATTCCCTTATCATCATTGCTTTCGCCCTTTTTTTCTCTTCCAAAACACTTACTCCTCACATATCACAAGTTTGATACTCTCTCTCTTTCCTCATTAGAAAGCAAGTTCACCACTGTATCCTTAGCACAAAGAATAAGGCCTGGAACATAGCAGGTGCTCAATAAACATCTGTTAGATGTACGTATATGTGTATGGTTGTCTGGAGCAACCTGCAGACCACTGGGGAAGGAAGGGGGCACTCGGGTTTTAAGCAAACAAGCAGATGATGATGGTGTTTAATTTTGCAACAAATGAAGAACAGGTTTAAACCAGTACAGTTTTAGACATATTCAGTTTGAGGGCCTCTTATGCATCCACATGGTCATGTACGAGAGGCAGCTGGATGTACAGATGTGGAGAAGAGAAATCTGGAATGAAGATACAGGTAGGTTATCATCCTGTTAGTTATTCCACTCACTGTCACAGGCTTCCCAGTACCAGCAAATAATGACACATTTGTCTCCTTACTCTGAGTATTTAAACCTTTCTTTGTGCTGTTATACTGGTTAAAATTTTCAGATGAAGGCTAGTAAAATTTATGTCAGTGGACTTTTGTTTCCTTAACCTGACCAAATGGCAATCTTCCACTTTTTAGAAAATGTATGTATTTTGTTTTCTTATTATCACCTAGAAAAGGGCAGATTGCAATTTTTTTCATCAGTTGATTTCTTAATTCCAGTATCCATTCACATTGTGAAGCATTTTCTAGTCCACCTAAAAAGTCAAATAAACTAGCAAGCTTTAATTTTAAATTAAATAACACTCACTGAACATCTACTAGGCCATGCACTAAACACTCTCTGTTGCACTTTATTATATAATTCTCATAATAGTCCTACTCTTACTACTGTCGTCATAATCATGATGAGAAAAATAATGCTTAGGGAATGGAACTTTTAAGCAACAGATGAAATAAAAGAATGAAGATCACCAAACTTTGACTCCAATATTCTTTCCACTAACTGTCACTATATCAAGTGACTATTAAAGGGGGAGTGTACCAAGCAATCTTTACCACCTCAACCTCCAAATTAGAGACAGAAGCAATTTTACCAATTCTGCCTTTTGATAAATATGATGAAGTAGACTCTTACTGAACGTATCAGCATCCCAATAATGCAAAGAAATTATGGTTTTCTCTGCTATCATAATCAAAGGATGGATGGGGAAAGATGCAACTGACATAGTGAATGGAGTATGGACCAAAAAATCGGAAGAAGCAAAGGTTTCTAAAAGAAAAACAGAATTTTTAAAAAATGGTAGAAATACGTTTTCATTGATATGAAACCAGAAAATCAGTCTAATAGACTGATTTGTATAAAATCTTTCATGTAGAGAAATAATGAAAAAATAATGTTGAAAAAAAAAAAATGTAGCCAGATAATGGACTGCCTCAAATATATAGCAAACCAGTGAAAATGTTTATGCACAGGTCACCGACAAAGCAGGCTCTAAATGTTGGCAACAATAAGACAATAAGGTGTGTTAAATAGAAATAAGAATCAAGAAGGATGTTTAGTGGGAATGACGCTTTTACACAAAATCTTATTTCAGTCACCCACGCCCACCGTATCTCTGTGAAATGCAGATCCAGACCCAGGACTGTCTTAAAATCTGGACACCAGGTCCCGCATCCCCTCACCCCACCACATCGCAGCTGCTGAACCTCATGGTGGCTCGCAATCTCCACCTGCGACCCAGGGACACTGGCCCTCTTCTAAGAGGAGATGGGGAATGAGATGGTAATTACCTTCCTGTGACCTTCCCCCACTGTCGGCAGTGACAGAGAAATAAGGGATGAGACTCCCCGTGCCCAACCACAAGTCAAGAGCTGACAGAAGAGCACATTTTAAAATGCCTCCCACCCACTGGTGGGCTCCTCATCTGAAGCCAGCACAAAATACTCCTTCGCTAAAAAACTAGAGATTCCAACGAGTAAGATAAAACTCTGAATCATAACATGAGATTATTAGTGCCATCTATACTTGTGACCTAGCTTCTTTGCCATTAGAAGTCTACGTTTCATCTTATTTCCTAGAGATGTTGTGTAAAGCTGCATTTTTTTGCGAGAGACTAATACTGTTCGAAACTGGTTCTGATCACTAACACAGCACATGCTGCATTTTATAAGGGTTTCAAGGCAGAATGAAGTCAAAGATGACAAAACTTTCTATAATTGCCGAGAGCCATGAACTGACAAAGTCTTTTTTAATTACATTTTTCTCTTTATTCTTTTTCTATTGCCAAAGTTTCAAAATAGCAGCAAAATCATATATATATATATATATATATATATATATATAAATCTCCTTTCGAAATCTCATTTCATACTAAATTTTCAATTAAAAATCATAATTCCATGGTACATGGTTATATATCTAATTCCAGTTCATTGTCATTATGTTTTAATCAGAATGATTAAAAATGTGACCTTTTTTTCCAGGAATAAAGATTCCACATAAATTTTATCATACAGTATTTCATCATTGCAGAAAGTCCTAGAATATACAGCTCTAAATTTGTAACTATCTAGTAGACAGAAAAAAAGGTAACACTACAGTCTTCTCTTCTCATAATTTGAGTAATTCTCCCCCTTACCTTTCCACAGTTTTAGTTACCCATAGTCAACTGAGATCTGAAAATACGAAATGGAAAATTCCAGAAAAAAACAATTCCTAAGTTTGAAAATACGTGCTGTTTTGTGTACCTCACTTCATCTCATCAACATAGGCCTTGCATCATCTCACGTCATCACAAGAAGGGTGAGTGCAGGACTGTAAGATATTTGTCATGGTAGGGTTCAGTACTGAGAGCAGTTTTGGGCATCCGCCAGGGGTTGGAACATATCGCCCCCACGAATAAGGGAGGACTGGTGTATTTTAAATCAGTGAATGCTACTAATAATTGTTTATTTTATTTTTGTTGGTGCTTCCTGGTTAAATGTATTTAATGTCATTTTTTTTTCTTTAAATATACAGCATTTCAATTTTTTTTGCCCTGGTATGCATTCAGAACAAATGCTATTACGGTTTACATGTTATACATTTATAATAAGTTACCTTTTATTCATTAGATTATTACACTAGCCTTGAGAGGATAAAAGGAAGCATACCTGATCAAACAAGCATTCTCTATGATACTGAGAGAAGCCAGTGAAAGCAACTCAACTGCAGAAATAAAGCAAGCATAAATCATGTATTTAGGAAATGAATCCGAGGCCTCGGTACAATCATCTAATGAATGGGGTGAGAGTGGAAGCAGGGAGACATCTATAAACTAGAGATTATTTGCATTAATTGTGGTAGCTTTTCTTTTTTATTAACTATGGAGGGTCTAACAGGCTAATAAAGAATATCAAAATTTTATAGAATCCAAACTTTAGAATCAGAACAGCCCTTGAATATGAAGTTTTAATCTCATTCCATGAGGAGACCTAAATACTGAGAATATGAGTTGCATGTCCACGGTCACACAAAGGGCTCGGCTGTGACCTGCCTCAGATGAGGGCACTCAGCCTCTGGGACACGGACTCTGCAGCAGCAAAGCACACAGGAGAAAGACGACTCTCCCAGCTTTACATCTGCATTTGATGGAATTTTCCCCTGCTGTACCTGTTCTCTGGGAGAGTAAGTGGGAAGGTGAAGGGTCATGGGGTAGGGAAGAAAAATGTTTGGTGTCCTGAACACAATAAGCAAGACTGAAAGCTATGGAATACAATAACAAAACACTAGAGTTCCACTCAGCATCCTCTCTTAAATGGTGATCCACTTTGCACGAGGTTCACTTATTCAGCCACACAGTGTGAATGGAATGTTCCTGAGAACCTCAAGGGTCAGAATTTGAGAAGAGCCAAATGGCTAAGACAGGAAAATAGAGTTTTAACAGTTACTGCTATTGGAGGTTATGATAGGACAATATGGTTTCAAAGATTTAGGTAGCACGAAGACAGAAGATATGGATACATAGAAATAAAGTGAAAGCTTAGAATGAATTTCTTTTTAAATAGGCAATACCCTGTTGGCAAAATGTCAAAGTAAACGCTTAGGTATCGAAAGGCATAATTGTATAAGTAGCTTTAGTCATATCTGATCTGTCAAACCCAGTTTCAATATTTCTAGGCACATAAATAAATAACTGTGTACCTAACTACATAGAAAACAAACAGAGGTAACAGACTATTTTTCTATTCAAATATTAATATACGACTGCCATAACTAATCAGAGTGTTTTACCAGCAAAACGATGTCTGTCTGGCAATTCCAGGCTACAAATGATATAATACATAAGAAGAGTAGCTAAGTACTAAATAAAATTTCATGGAATACATTATTTCAATTACAGCAATCATCAAAAGTATAGCAAAGAGATGCATATTTCCCTTTATGTGACATTCTATTTCAGTGGACAAGGTCACAAACTAAATAGTTTTGAAGGACTTTTCTCCACAATTGAAGTCTTACAATAGATACGAAAAAGGATTTCCCTATTTAACATACTCTTTCATCAGGGTGGTGTCCAGACTTTTTTAAAACCATTACTACATGTACAAAAAGATCACTAGGCCTTGGCAATATATTCTATATAAAACTTAAAACTATTCTATATAGTGCAAAATATATTCTATATAAAACTTAAAACTATTCTATATAGTGCAAAATAATAACGATTTCTACATAGTTGACCTAAAAGTATGTTTTTCTTATCTCTTTATCCCTATATGAAATAACCAGTCAAGATGTTATAAAAACTGTTTGATCTCTTAAGTCTTTACAAGCACAGAAATTAACAATTTTGCTCATCTAAAAAGTAGTACCACTACAAACGAAAACAACCACTTCCCTGAGGTCCCCTTGTGTGTAAACACCCCTTCATAACCAAAGATCTAGATAGCAGAAAAACAGGCGTTCAAAACAAAATATCAAGACTCTTCAAAGTCACACCTGCAACAACTTTAACTATCTGTGCACGAGAGAGAAAAATAACCCTGAGGTAGTTAAGCCTGTTTATCATGTAAAACTTAGTATTAACTATTATAATTAGTTACAAATTAAAATGAGCTTTGATTAAACAGACCAAAGATATAAGGGAGGAAAGTAAAGGAATCAGGAAAGAGTTAAAAACTCAGGCAAAGGAACACTTCTCACATGATCTTTGCTCATCACAACTTCTCATAAAATCATAACTAAATTATGTATCCTCGAGATCGCCCCATTTTAAGTACCTGCCCCCTATGAATTCTTCCTGAATGTTACTGTTTCCTAGTCATGGAATAATACACGTATTTATCAAAACAATCTTTCTACTAATTTTTTGCCAGCGCAACCTTCTTCCTATATCCGCTGATGCTATTAAAAAGTAGAAATATATACATGGTGATGGAAGGAATTTAACATTGGGTGGTGAACACACAATTCAATATGCATATGACGTATTATTAAATTGCACACTTGAAACCTATATAGTTTTATTGACCAATGTTATCGCCAATAAATTTAATTAAAACGAAAGTAAAAATATTTATCTGCTAAAAGAAATTACAAAGCAAAGGCTCTAAAAGTTAGTGAGTGACATACTAATACATACACAAGAGAATGTACTAAAGAGGGGGAAAAAAGCCTATTATAAAAAGAACGAGAACTCCGTATTCATTCCTAATTTAAAAAAAGGATTAAATCCACATGAAGACACAGATATTTCAGGACGTCCAGCATGCTGAAGAAAGGAAAGTCTTAATAAGCCAACTAATTAATATTTGTATGTACAGTGCTGAGCAACTTGAGAATAGAATAAGTAAAACATTACATTAACAGATAAAAAGTAATATCGCATTAAATAGTGAATTGACCATCCCCAGTGTGTTAGAATATGGGAAAAAGAAAACAACAGACTTCATCGAAATGGCCAGAGTGATTATCCAAAACTTGATAGAAGAAATGTAATGAGACATCAAAATAACCATTATTCCAAAATACCGAGAAAGAATTTCAGTTTTGCAAAGCGGAATTTTACAATGATGGCATGTATCTTCAGGATCTTGAATTTTTACAAAAAAAAAAAAAAAAACAATCAGCATGTGGAACATCTAGGCAAATGTTGCATTAACATTTGTTTTGATACTAGAAAAATGAAGTTCTGGTACCTGACCCCTACTATAAAAACCGTGGACTTGTCTCTACCTATGGGCTAGCATATAGGGGTATATATGTCATCTCTGATTAAAAAGTGAGTGTAACGGAGTGTGCGCGCGCACGTGTGCGTGTGAGAAAGAGGAGACACAGGCAATACCTAGGTAGTTCAATTCAATTCAACCTTTATTACACAGCCTTTCTGATAAGTAGTTATCCTGTCCCTCAGATTTTCTGTTCTTATCTCTGATAACTCAGTTGAAAATTCAAATCATTTCCCCAATTTCTCAGTTATTGAATCTTTATTCCTGTGTTTTAGAATGCCACCAGTTGGCATTCTGGATCATTCTGATCTCCTATTGGCCTCCCTAATTGGAGCTCCATTATTTGCCTAGTCTGTTTTCTAGAATCAACTATTCCGTGCTAATTTCTTCCACACGACTATCTGAACTTAGGAATACATATTCATTAGTCTGGGTTTTTGGTACTCGTATATCTATGTTATCTTCCCTTCGAGCTAAATCTCATATTGTGTAGATCCGACATAACCATATAAAACTCCTGGCTCACACACAGACCTAATTTTTCCAGCGCATCACCTTCCCTACATGCAACCCATATGCCCATGTATGCCTTCCAACTACAGGGAAGGGATTACAGCAGGTTTCATGCTATACTGGGATTGGGGAAATGTTTCAAAAAATGATCTTTACTTGGGAGAGAAGGGAATGGGGAGTCAGTGCCAAAAGGGCACAGAGTATCAGTGGTGACGAGTGGTAGTGACAGTTGTACTTAATGGCATAGAACTGTATGCATAAAAATGGTTCGAACTGTAAAATTCTGTTATATAAATTAACCACAACTTAAAAATCTAAAAGAAGATCTTTATAAGGCTGGATTTCAAGTCACTCTTTTTTAATAATGCTAACCTGACCTCTTCTTGATTTGAAAATGTATGTAGGAATGAGGACAATATTTTTTTAATGAAGAGATAGAGATCTAAGTAACCCCAAAACTCTCCGACCAGACCAAAGTGGGATCATTTAAAATGCATCCGGTCTTTCCCCAGAGCTGGTCAAAGGCAGACACAGTACTTGTTCCCTGACCAACATACTTAACACACAAACACACATGGGTTTGACTGCTTATCTGATGGCGTAAATAGTGCTGCTAAAGAACCCTTCCTCTCCTGCCCTTCTCCCTGGATTACCTATCCAAATGGTACGAGGACTTTACTTCCTGGGCAACTTGGTGCTTCAAGAATCTAATCACATGTCCAGTTTCTTGGATGTCACAGCCCAGCTCTCGGATTTCTAAGAATACGGCAGCCCATGTCAAGTACTCTGACATTAGAGATACATACCGTGAGAAAGCGAGGGTGTATTGTACCCTTCTATGAAAGAAAGACCTTGGCTCCTTTTCCCAACCTCTTCTTAGCCCTTCACTCTAAAAGGTTAGGCATGGACTGTAGTCCTCTCGTCTTTTATTTTTATTCCTTCCTAAAGAGTCGGCGGAGGTTCAGAGAGCATCACGCTTCCCAGCATTGAAACTGACCTTCTCATCTCCTCGGTCATTGTCCCACATGACATGTGGGTAGAGTACTGGGTTCTGCAGACAAAGCCAGCCTGGGCCTCAGCCTCAAACCATTTACCCAAGACCAGAAAGTTCTATTGACACATTCAGACAAAAGGCACGGTATCAATAAAATGGTGCTTTCTCTCTCCTTGCTGTGGATCCCTGTGCATACATCTTACCAAGGCAAAATGACAGCTGAGCCAAGACAGGATTCAAAATCCCTTGACATGTTATATTCCTCTCAAGTCTCAACAAAAACTCCTAAGAACTTAAGCAATATTTCCACCTCCCTCCCAATGTCCATATTTAAAGTTACGAGCTTTTTATAAAATCATAACTTTCCAATGTCTTCCAGCCTGCCTCCCAATAAACATAATAGCTTTGGCATACTAACCAAATGTGCTATTAAAAAGAAAAAAATAAAGTGCTTAACAGAACAATTCTGTGGAAGGGAAAGGGGAGAAACCTTTCATTAATGAGAATGCAGTGGCTTAAATCTTATTAGAGAATCTCACTTCAAACCCAATTGCTTCAGTTATGTTGGGCCACCTGACACTGGAAGACAAGCATTAGCAGCTTAGTGGAGAAGGATCTTACTGTAAACTATCCAAGTTTATTAATTAAAAACTCGCTAGTTTAAATGCTTCACGAAAATGTCAGACAGTAAAAGTTAATGTTCAAAAGACATACACCAACGAGCCAGTGCAGAACAGGAAATGAAATACTAACCAGAACAACACTTTTGAAATCTAGGAATATCTACTAATGGGGACTCTCTGGTGCATGTCAAAATTCTTAATCTTTCAAATGTTTTAATAAATCACATATGTATTCTTAAGACTATGTTACTTCATGCTAGAAACATCAAATTCATATATCAAATGATTACTTGAATATCTAAAAGCTTCAAATCTCTTTTTCCCCAATTAAAATGGATAGTACAAAATCATCCAATAAAAATCTCATTTTACAATAAGAAAACTGAAGCTGAGAGAGAGGCTAAGAACTTGGCAGGAGGATCCGCATTCCGGACTCCCGTTCCTACGCTTCTTTCACCCTGGGAATCTTACCGTCTTGGCCGTTCAGAGCCCATCAGGAGAAACTGCAAATATGATGACATGAGAATCGAATGGAATTAAAGGCAGAATGACTAAGATTCATTCTACCCTGCAGAGAAAGCAGAACCAGATAATAACTGGAGATGATATCTGGAGATTAATTTCTTTCTTTCCTGAGATTTTCCCCATAGCCTTGCCGGTTCAGGATCAATGGCATTTATTTCCTCTGGGGAAAAGATAACGCTTAGAATAAGAGGTCATTCCTCAACGCTGAGTACAAAATTATATTTCTGCTAATATCTATAGTGAGACAAACGTCTTGAAAGCCATGTGGTTCAAATGCAAGAGCTGGGTATTTCCAAGAAAAAAAAAATGTTAATGCATTCACAAAATTTTTAGCTACATAAAACTCGGAACAGGATCCCACTATCGGCAGAAAAGGAAAGACGCAGAATATAAGGTAAGGACAGTCTTAGACACAGGAAAAGACAAGCAAGCCCTTCTGGGGCCAAGGGAAGATTTGTGGAGTATCGGAGGAGATAAGACCAGATTTTAGACCCAACTCTGCAGGGTGTGCTCCTTTCCTCCTCCCGCTCCAGATGAAAATGGGCGAGGAGAAGGGCCGAGGGAGTGAAAGGAGACCGAAGGAGGTTTGAAGCAGAGGGCATCTGTGCCCAGCTTCCTGTCTGGACCTCCCCTGAAAGACTACCTCACAGGGGTCTTTTAGCACCGAGGGGCTAGCTCTGGAGGAAGAATAAGAATGGATGCACGGCATGTTCGCACAGCAAGTGCACCTAACAAGGGTATCCTGCTTCGCAGGTGGTCAATGCAGGATGTGCACGTGTGGAAAGGGTCAGTGGACATGTTTTCAGAAATAAGTGGTATGTGACCTTAGACTTTTCAAATAATAATTGAGAAATCCATATTGGATATAAAACTGCCCTGAAATTCTAGTAAGAAAATAATCTAGACTAGCAGCAAATACTATATGCCAAATTTTAAAGACTAAGTCGGCAAGAAGGGCTGCAAAAAATATATATTTATTCCCAGTATGTACATATGCCCAAGAAAAATGTCACATATGAAACATTCTATTGACTTATGTAATACCCGCCCTCAAATTAAGAAATTTAAAATCTTATCTGCATATTTAGCCCTCTTTATTTAGTTCCATGAATACTCACAATGCTTTCTCAGCTTTCCACAAGCTGCTCCTAGTCTAAGCCCGAGGAAGATAAATGCAACTTTTCACTTCATCAATTACTTCTATCCTCACACTTGAGCAAACATTCTTCCGGATATAACCATTACACAGATTCTCTTCATTACAAATGGGTGTCCCTTTTGATCATGGGCACCATTTGGAATAATTAACTATCAAATATATTGCTTTCTGAATGCAGTTTACTGAATTAATGGAACCTTGTTGTATGTAATATACTTGACAAAAATTTCTTTCACTTTGGAAAGCTAAGGTCATTTCTAAGCTGTGACTGTTTAAAACAAATGACTCACACATCTTGTTACAATTTGGGGGATTCATTTGCGTTAATTAAAACAAAGTCACCTTTTTACTTTCTAGTTAAACAATACACACATAAAATAAAGATCAAAAAAAGACTTAACATACTATTCGAGCTAACTGCTCTTTTACTCTGGAACTGTTCTCTAGAAAAAAATTGTTAAATTTCATTGTAAAACAATTCAAACTATATAGAAGTACATAAAATGAAGGTTCCTTTACCTTATTACATGACACTACAAAGACAACTATTGGTAAGAATAGTTATGGTCACAAAAGCTACTCCTGGCGGTCTTCTAAAAGTCAACACGTAAAAAATAAATATGTGTATGACTGTGTATATAAATATAAACAGATGCATATACAGGCATACAAATACACAGTTTAGGGTTTTAGGGGTTTTTTCCCGCCTTTTTAACCAAATGAGCTTCTACCACATATATTGTTTTATATTTTAGTTGTTTCACAAAGCAATGATCCCTGATTATTTTTCCATATTCATATGTATAGATCACATTCTTTTTAATAGCTTCGTGGTGTATCACATAGGTATCATAGGTATCATAATTTAGCAATATCATAATTTAACTATTTTCCTTATTGATGAGTATTTAAGCTGTTTCTAAACTTTTGCTATCAAAATTATTACAGTGAACATCTTATGTATTTTTCATATGCATATAAGCTTTGTTGAGTCTACTTTTAACTGTGTCTAAGTGGTAATCACATTCTCTTATATGAAATATGATCACTTTACCACCATGAGCACAGTTTCTCTTCTACTGAACCTAGACATAATGTTTTTGAAGTTTATTTTGGTAGCTTTTGGAATGTTAAGCAAAAATAAACTCTTATTTTATAGATATGCAACAAGGCCTGAAGCACGGACGTCTCCAAGGCCATATAACAATCTAGTGGTAGATCAAGACTAGAAACCAGTTTCTGGATTCTAGACCATTCTCACTGTACCATACTCCATTTTTCTGGAGAGGACAACCAGGGCAAAGAGCCTTTCAGAGCAGTGACAACCACCGGACCTGTAACAGCTGTCAGCATGGAGCTCCCCACCAAGAGCCCCTTTGGCACTATAAGACAATCTTAAGTTGTTTCATTCATTCTTTCACTCATTCATTTATTCACACACTTGCTCAGAAGGCACTGAAGCTATCTACGGAAGGATTCAGAAAAGTCACACAGAGTCCTGTCCTTAAAGAACTTCGACTGAAACTGGAGCAATAAGATGTGCAGAGATAAAATTATCCAATAATACCATCGTCTATATAAAGTGAAAAACTTTAGAAAATTCAGGCATCTTTTGGTAGCTAGCCAATCAAAAACCTGGGAAGGGAGTTTATGAAAGAATTAGTAAATTTTTGAATGACTAAGAGAAACGAGGCCAATCAAGGAAAAAGATGCACGGAGGTTCAGAGAAAAAAACAAAACAAAACAAAACAAAAAACACATAATATGTAGCTAGATTGCTCAAGAAAATCTTCGTGGAGGAAGGAGGACTAGATGTGGGCCTTGGAAATGAACAGGGGATAGGATTGCAGTACATTCCTTTCCTCTCGCCCCCGTGAAGTTGATTTCTACATGTAAATATATGAATTTATAGACGCAAATAAAATATAGTTTAGAGTAAGTTTTCTATAGAATATAGAGGAAAAGTTGAGTAAAACACATAAACCTAAGACAAGGGCTTCAGTCATTCCCAGCCTTATCCGGCACAAGGTGCTGAAGAACAAGAGGGTTTATTTCAACAACTGTCATTCCAAAGTGCATCTCTGAGATATAACGTAAACCAATCCTACAAAGGAAGCAGATCTGTAATGATTTGGAGAGACGAGTTAAGAGATTTGACTCCCACTGCTACCCATGCTTTGTATGCAATGCGATTTCTGACAGTTTATTTAAATATATCTATTTATTAATACATAATTGAGTCAAAAACTCTTGTGTTTAACAGCAATTTGTTTCAAATACACTTTTCTGAGTGTTAGAAAAAAAGGGCTCATTGCAGCCCATTTTCTAGTCTGTAACACCACCCACCACCCCATCTGGCAGGCCAGCAATGCCACCATCATCCACATTCCCGTGTCCTAGGCAAGCAGGCATTTCAACAGTGTGCCAATTTTGCCTCTGCCCCTCCCATTCCTTCTGCAGGATTAGCTTCCTCTTTGCTTTTGAAAAGTATATCCATCCTTCAAAACATCTCTGTTTAGATGCAGCTTTTTCAAACAGTCCAGACCTCAGACCTCGTCTCCCGCCATTCTCACACGACATGCTCTAGCCACACTGAATTTCTCATGGATCCCAGGTTACAGATTCTTTCCACCTTGAGAAACTCTGACCATGCTGTTTCCTACACAGACAGATCTCTTCCCTCAATTCCTTGCCTGGCAAATTCCTACTTCTCTTTTGAGCCTCCAATTAAATGTCATGACCCCCAAGGCCTTCCAGACGACCCTCTCCAATCTGGCTATCATCATACTGTGCTCACTATTTTCATGACACATTCAAAAACTATGGTTAGTTTTCTTTGTCTATCAATCTATTTACTATCTTCTCCATTTAAAAATATACTACATGAAGGCAGAAATTATATCTGTCTTGCTCAGCACTGTATACTAGGAGCTAGGACAGTACTTTTCATAGCAGAGATATCTGATATTATTTGTGGCTTGGGTGACTGGCTGTCAGCTGGCTGGTCAGCTGGGCTGCATGATTTGCCATGACTGATTCGATAACTAAACCAGAGCCTTTGCTTGCTGATAGCAGATAACTGCAGCCCTAGGCATAGTATTTAGAAGTAGCCAGCCTTGAGGTGGTATGATTTATATATCCAATTTCACTCACTAACAAAAAAGCCACAGGAGCACTAAGATTTAAGCATTGAATACAACAAGGATTACAGAACTTCAAGAAGTAGTCCTTAAGGACAAAGCTGCAGGGCTGGGCGATAAGAAGGCCCCTCTACTGCAGGGAAATAGCAATCTATAGAACAGAAGTCAAACCAATGCCAAGAGGTACAGGTGGGTATTCCTGTCCTGTTTCTTTCAGAATTCAGGGCTAATACATGAGTATTTTCTATAATGATTATGAATTTTATCAGAAAAAATTGAAAACTTGTAAATTAAATTTTGCAAACAAGCTTCACACATTTAAAAATAAAAAATGAAGAATACTACTCTGGCTTGTTTTAAAATCTTACATCAAGAATGCAGTGAATTATAGAAAGTTGTCTCCATAGGGCATATAAAAAAACTTCTCAATGATCAACAAATAACTCAGTTATATCAAATGATGGTTCTATTGGCAAAGATTTTAAGTCTATTATGTTTAGTCCTCAAATTTTTTGACTATTAAATAATAAATGATTGCTATAGTTCCTACTAACTTTATAATTTTATACTTAATAAACATTCCTACTTTTTCTATTTCTGTTAAAAGATGCAAAGCACTGTAATCCTTACGTGTTGTCCTTTCAGCTAAAATAAGTTAAAAATGAATATTTGTATGACATTTTACACTTACAAAGCACAGCTTCCAGTTGGAATGCCAAGTTCTGAATTATTAATAATAGGGAAAAAAATGATGAGAAAAAAGCCTCATCGACATTACTTCATACTGTTCCTTAAACTGTCATTTCTTAAGAAAAAAAAATGTATTTAAAGTCCACATTCAATCTACAGCATATGAAATGCTATGTTCGCAAAAATCAATTCAAAAAATTCCTAAAGAATTATATATACTGCTTATTGTTATTAGCAAATAACAAATCCTGGAAAAACACCTGGGTCATCATTTAGAATTACACAGAGATGGACATAAAGACAAGGAGCTTGCTGCTCAGAGTACTGGCCCATGCTTGTCCACTCGAACGGCTATTGTACACGATATTTTAATTTGATCATACTTACAATTGCAAAGTGATTATCCTAAAAACATAAGTACATGATGAACAAGTTATGTTTTTTTTTTTTAAACGATACCATCACCATTGCCAGGCACAACTGTAAAATAATGTGTAATACAAAATAAAAGAATTTGAAAATCTGCTACAATAGAAAAAAATGAATATTGTAAAATAAACCTGATGATGAAGTGTGGAGCTGCACCAGGGGTCAATGACACTGTCTATTATTCAGCTGAAACATAGAATTTGCCTTTAGATGCCATTTTAATGTTAAATCAAGAACTGTCAATCAGCAGCATTTGTTTGTAATCCCTCATCAGAACCCATTGCCTCAGTCTGAACATTCACAGGAAAGAATGCAGAGAGCATATCTGCAACCACTTAACCTTCATCAACCAACATTCATGCATGTTCATTAACATTTTTTTTTATCCCACTTTCGAGCATGACACAGCTCATACCGGAATAACAACTTGCTGATAATTGTTCAAGGCAACAGCTGGACAGGCAGAGTGCAAAGGTGAACACTCTCATAGATTATGGGGTACAGTAATGCATTACAATTAGTATAGTCATATGCTCGTGTTCAACAGTTTTCAAAAAAAGTTAAGAAAATGTCACTGGGAAAAAAAAAAAAAAACAGTAGTCTCCTCTAACTTTAACTCTGCATGGCCCACTGTCAATTCACTCAACACTTTCTTACTTTGAAATAAACCAATGTCAACCACTGACTCTGATGACTGTACCATTTCATGAATAGAAACAATTGTGATGCAGTATGGTCAGACATAATCTAAACTTATGACCTAACTTAAAGACTAGCCAATAGAGAGGGGAGTTTCACATCTTTCTAATAAAAATTGTTTTCCATTAAGTCTCATAACATCATTATTTATTACTCAAATAAGTGGTACCCTATATCATATTTTAAAAATGGACATTCAGAGACATAAATTAATATCACTGAAGAAACTTGGAATGATATAATAAAAAAAGAACTTAGAGAATATCCAGTCCAATGCCCCATTCATAACAACTTCTACAGCTAACGCTACTTCTTTGCCATAATGAAATACAAATAAAATGAAATTAATATGGTAATCACGATAATAGTTGCCATTTATGAGGTAATATGAAGCAAGTATCATGCAAGGCGTTCAACAGACATTGTCTCTCAATAGTCCTGTAAGAAGCTATTAGCCCTCTTTTACAGATGAGAAAATTGAAGTTAATTGGAAAAAGACTGAAAATTCATGCAAAGTCAAAAAATCAGACAGGATTCCCACCAGGCAGTCTGATTCCAAAGCTGAAGCTTTTCATTGTTAATTTGTACATCAGAATCTTGCTTCTATTTCCATTATTTCATTTCAACATCTTGCTTGCACAATTATGTGACTCTAGAATTAGACCAATTCCTGAATGGTCTTATTCCAAGATATAGCACTTAAAATTCCACATTATTCTTCTCATGTCCAAGAAGCCTGCTCATGACGCTCTGAAAATCTCTAGTCCCTGTACTTGGAGTGTCCCCTTGACATTCGCCCTGACAACATTGTCTACCCCACCACCCAGCTTAGATTTCCTGATCAAACTTCTTAGGGTAGTTCCTACAATACCCTTTCTCTGTCTTGCTTATTTGACATTTAGTAACAAATGTCTGGGAGGTGGATCACCAAACTTGAGTAAATACAATGGTCCATGTTTCCAGTCTTACTTCAGATTGGTGATCATTGTCGAAGGAAATCATATAACCGCATCACCCATACTGGGATCCACTATGATTTAATAGTATAATCTGAAATAAAACTTCCATAATATAACCCACGGGCTCAGCAAACTATAGCCCAACGGGGCCAGGTCTGGTCTGCCACCATTATTTTGTAAATAGAGTTTTACTGGAACATAGCCATGACCTTTAGTTTCCATATGTGGCTCTTTTGTCTAAAATAGCATGGTTGAGTAGCCTTGAGTGAGACCGTATGGCCCACAAAAACTAAAATATTTACTATTTGGCCCTTTACAGAAAAGCTTTGCCAACTCATGATATAACTCATCGTGGGGATCCATAAGAGTATCTCAAGGTAACTGGATAGAAATAAATGCCATTTATTTTCAGCCTAATTCACATTATAAATCTAAATCATCCTGTGCTCTGAAATCCTTCCCAAAGTCCACCAGGTAATGGCTGAACCTGGTTGATTATACTTCCACAAATCTCCCGCATGTCTATTGCATTCCCATGGAAGTAACCTTAGTTCAGGACTCCATCACCAGTCCTCTGGGTAATAAGTTCCTGAACTGGCATTCTAGACTCTGGATTTTACCTACTACAACACAGAGCTGCCCAATACTAAGTTTTCATGTTAAAGCATTCTATCATGCTATGTCCCTATTCAAAACATTTCAACATTTGCAAGAGAATATTTAAATACACATATATATGTATATGACAGAACAAAAGTTGAATGCCTAAATTTTGCATATAAAGACCTCCCTAATAAGAACACAACTCTTTCAGGTTCATCTTCCAGTGACGTTAACCACCTACCTCCCATCACCATAGAAACTGAAACACACTCCATTATTACTCTTTAGCAACCAAGCCTCCATATTCCCCAAGCACACAAAGCACATGAATATCAGCAACTTCATTCATACTCAGCTCCCGCTCGCTGTGTGTTCATTCACTCATCCTTCTAACAGGCTTATTAAGCACCACTGAGCATCAGACACCGGCCTTGGGGAAAGGAATACAGTAGGGAGAAGACATAGTTCTTCCCATGAAATGATTATGGTCTGATAAGAGAAAAAAGGACATTAAATAAATATACAAATAAGAATTTTATTAGAATCACGAACCAGTGCTATGAATGAAAAATAATGAGCCATGTGAGGCTGAATTACAAAGGAACCTATCTTAACCTGGGAAGTCACAGAAGGCATCCCTTCAAGGAAACGACACGTAAGCCAAGAAATGAAGTCTCCATGGGGTCAGGAAAGTGGAGTTACCTCCTTCATGAGGTCTTTTCTAAGCACCTCAGTTCAAATCAACATTATCAAATATGTGTTATTGTTGCAATATAATGACTAGCTGCAATACTGCATGCTCAGTCAAGATATTAAAGCATGTATGAAAACAATAAGAAATTCACTGGATACACAGGGTTACTAACATTGTTAACAAAACAAATCTGGAAAGAATAAAAGAAAATATAGCCCAATTTTACAATAAATTCAAGTAGGATAGTGGAGTTTAGTGTGGTATTTTTCATTTCATCCATTTTCTAAACTTTCTGTAATATAATTTTTACAATGAATAAATTATAGCAGTTTAAATGGTTAAGTGAACTATCTTTACATAATTTTAATAAAAAGCATGAGTAATATTTTATGTTTGCTTAACTACTAACACATAGATACAGTTGAACAACATGGGGTTTAGAGGCGCCCACCCCCATGCATTTGAAAATCCGCATGTAACTTTTAACCCCCCAAAACTTAACTACGGTAGATCCTTGGTATCCCCAGGGGGTTGGGTTCCAGGATCCCTGCAGATGACAAACTCTGTGGATGCTCAAGTCCTTCATATAAAATGGCATAGAACAACGCATACAGTCAGTCCTCATCCACAGATTCCCAACCGTGGACCGAAAATACCGTTTTTGGTCCATGGATAGATAAACCCACAGATGTGAAACTCGGGGATATTGAGAACTGACTGTAAACTTATTGAAGAAAATCCAAGTGGACCCGTGCGGTTCAAACCTGTGCTGTTCAAGGGCCAACTGTAATATTTAGTTATAAAACAGAATAACCTATGGCACATTTATCTTTCATGTAATATTGCTAGCTTCCCAATCATAGTACCTTTGAATCCCATACCACCATTCATTAAAATTTCTTATAATATCATTTAGGATACAAATGATTAAAGCCTTTATTAACCTCTATAATGAGGAGTCAGCATAGTTGACTTTCTTTACTATATCTAATCAAACCTCTATAAAAGGATCGTTTTCAGTAAACTTTGTTTAAAGCTTAAAATAAAAACCTATAGAAAAAAAAGAGAGAAAAATTAATGTTGGTAAGGATACAGAGAAATTGGTACACCGCTGTTGCAAATGTAAAATAATCTAGCCATTGTGGAAAGCAGCTTGGCAGTTCCTAAAAGAAGCTAAATATGGAATCACCATACCGCATGAATTCCACTCCTAACTCTATGTCCCAAAGAATGGAAAACAGGTATTCAAATGCATGCCCACACGCTCCTAGCAGCACTACTCACAATATCCAAAAGGAGAAAACAGCCCAAATGTCTAACAAAGAATGGATAAGCAAATCATAGTACTTACATGCAATGGAATATTATTCGCCCATTAAAAGAAATGTAGTACTGATACATGCAACCATGTGGATGATCTATAAAAATGTTATGCTAAGTGAAAGAAGCCAGATACAAAAGGTCACATATTGCATGATTCCATTTAGATAGAACATCAAGAATAGATAAGTTCGTAGAGACAGAAAACACTGCTGCTTACCAGGGCTGGGAGGAAGGGATAATGGAGAGAAATTGCTTGATGGGCACCGAGTTTTACTTTGATCAAAATGTTTTATAACTAGAGGTGGTGGTTGCACAACATTGTTAACATACTAAATGCCACTGAATTATTCACTTTTAGATGGTTAATTGTATGTAATGTGAATTTCACACCAATTCAGACACACAAAATAATCGACACCCAAGAAAGAAACAATTTTCAGGGGAAAAAAATTATAAAATGTGCTTTAAACTGTTTGCTAACAGTTATTACTGCTTTGCAGACATCAAGGTCCATCCAACAATAACGCAGAATTTACCTAAACTTTTTCCTTTTCACACTGATTTTTCTGCTAAAACAGAAAACAATGAATTATTTTAGACTCTAGATCCTGAATCTTTCTCATTCTCAACCGCCTTCATTATTCTCTGAATTTTTTTTACCTATTTTACAAAAGAGCGTGTTATTCGTTCAGAGCTAGTCATCAGTGGCAGAGTTAATTGGAATCTAGATCATTTAAATAATAATTCTCTCCTTCCGAAATTCTTATTTGCTTAAAATGAAAATAAAGACAGTTTGCTGAAGGAGGCTGAAACTATGACATGTCTGTTTTAAAGAAATGAAAACCTGGCCATTTATTCAGCAAACATTAATTTGGTGCCCACTATGCGCTAGGCATTCTTCTAGGTGCTTGGGAGACCTCAGAAAATGAAAGATCTGCTTCCTTAAAGAGCTCAAATTCCAATGGAGGCAGAGAAAAAGAAACATATACCTCGTAAACAAGGAATAAACGATATGTTAGGTGATAAATATAAAAACATAACAACAAGGCAGGAAGAATTGGGATGGGGGTGGGAAGCTCAGAAAATGTGGCAGTATTAAATTGGGAGGTAAGTACAGAGGCCTCACTGAGGCGGCGACATTTGAGTCATGACTTGGTGGAGGTAAGGGACTTAATCAAGCTGACATCTGCAATGTGAATGTTCCAGGCAGAGAAGAGACCAAGACAGGCCTGTATCTGGGCTACCTGGGATGTCATGGAAGCTGCCCAGTGTGGGTGAAGTCAAAGAACTGAGGGGAAAGTGGGAGATGAAGTTAGATAGCAGAGGAGGAGGGAAGAGCAGGGTTTCCAAAGGCACCGTCATTCTCCAGCACAGACAGAAAGGCCTCGACCACGTGACGGCAGAGACTGGGCTCCGGTGGCCGGGGCGGACCCCAGGCAGGTTCTCCAGTGCCTCGCCTGCTGAAAGATGTGTTCTCAGTAAGTCGGCCGCAGCTCCCATGGGGAATTTTCCCAGGAGATAAAGACTGTGGAGGGACTACAAATTAAAACATTCCGAGTAAGTGATGAAGACACAGGGAGAGGCAAGAAAATGCACAGCCAAATTTAGTGAAAAAGTCAACCGAAGTTACTGGGGTAGTTTGTCCAGAGCAGAAAAACAGCGAGAATATAGCTAGAAATACAAGTTGGCCCTGACTGAGGAAGGGTACGAATACCAGACAGAGCAGTCCTTTTTCTTTTGAATGCTTTAGAATGTGTGCACACGTGGGATATGATAAATGTGATATGAGTAGGGATGATGAATCTGAAGCAGCTTGCATTACTGTCATAAAAAAGAAATATATAAGAAAACAATATGAAAGCTATTTAAGGAAAAAAAAAAAAGATTTAAAGAAAGTATATAATGAATGAAATGGCTACCATAGCTTCTAAAGTTTAGAGCAGGGGTCTCCAACCCCTGGCCCGGTACTGGTCCGTGGCCTGTTAGGAGCCAGGCCGCTCGAGGTGAGCGCCAGGCGAGGAAGCGAAGCTTCATCTATATTTGCAGCCGCTCACCGGCACCAGCATCAGCGCCTCCGCTCCTCAGACCATCAAGAATTAGATTCTCTTAGGAGCACCGGTCCCCGATGCCAAAAAGGTTGGGGACAGCTGGTTTAAAAGATCAAAATAAAGAAGATATCATTGTGCTACACAGGTAGTCAGGGCAGCTGATAACAAGGCCGTTTCTACATCAACGCATACAGACTTCCCCTGATGCCCCGACATGCTCTCCCGCCTCCCTTCCTTCCTGTGTCCCGACAGGAGAGAGGGCAAACGACACGAGGAACGAAGTCAGCAAGAGTGAGTTCATGACTTCTTCAGGATGCAGACTGAAGGTCAGATTTTTGATTACCCTGAGCCTCAGCCTCTTCACATTCAAGAGGGGCAAAAGCCTAAAGCTTGAAATGTAAGAACGAGGTACAGTTACCGAGGCTGAGTGGGCGCACTCATCTCTCTCCCTTTACTGTGTAAGTCAGCTCCTTTCTCCCATTTCTTCTCCCCCGCCCCCAACAGCTGTTCTGGCCTTCTGACAACCCTAATATAATTAAGAATAATGGGAAATTTTGGTTTACTGAGGTTGTAGGTTATGTTTATTCATCAAGAACACATTCACGAAAATAGCTTTTTGGGTCAAGTACACCTTGGAGATACAAAAGTGGGCATGGGATGATCATGTTACCTTCTTTGTACTCAACAATCCTGCTGAGTAAAAAAGATGGTAAAAAATAAAACAGCAATCCAATAATTTGTCAATTTTGGATTATCTGGTTTATGCAACAATATTCTTTCCTCTATACGTGTGTGTATATATACATATACGTACATATATATTACACATAGTAAACTCTACAAAAGTCTTGTGACCACACTGGAGCTGATACAAACTGCTGTTTTCCGTGCTACTGGTATTGAAAACATTGCTAATCTTCTAAATTACATAATGGAAATACAAATGATTGGTCAATTTAAAAAGTTCATATCCACTCTTATACAGATAGATAAGATTTTAAATGAAGTAAAATAAAGAAAAGGGATAATTCTAATACAGGGAAACATAAAAGCTCTAAAGACGAATGTCCCTCATTTAAAAACAATTACCCCATTGGCTATTTTGGCTCTTGTGGGTTGAATCTTATGCTACGGGAGCAGAGAACCAAACTGTTCCACTGTGACCTATGAAACTCTGAAAAATAATTGGTTCTCTAATTGAAAAAGAAAAGAAGATTAAAGAAGGAAGAAGAACCCTGCTTCAGGAAGAAAGAGTCTAAGGCAATATGATGACAAAAGAGTCGACTGTCAAATAACTAAGAGCTAACAATTGAATTAAATTGCTTATTTTGTGTGAAGTGTGGTTGCATTAGATCTTTTGATAAATGTGATTTCCCTCGGTGATGAAATTTTTCCAATTAAAATAAAGTTTTTATATATTATATTTTAAATTATCCAGTAAGATATGCAATTATCATAACATATTTTTCAGGTTGGAATGAAATTATATATTCATATCCATTTGTAGATGCTTATTAGATTTGAGTACTATTTGGGCCAGAAAAAGGTCCTTCTTGCCAAAGTCTATCGCATAAAAATAAATATTCAGATAAAAATATGTTGTGAAAAAACATAAAGCAAGAGTAGCAATCTCTATTTTAAAATATAAGTAAACTCTAAGGTAAGGAAACTATTAAATTTTTCAACAGGTAATATAGAAAACAGTTATCTCCCCAAAGTTAATAATGTATACGACGATACATTTCTTTTCCTAAATTAGAACCAGTCTCTCTTTCTTAAAATACACAATAACAAGTTAAAGTCAGGAACCAATTGGTTTTTAAGTGCCAGTGGTTCTTTATCCTAGGTTTTTGGAGGGTATTTATGGTTTGAAAAAAAAAAATGTGTTAAAAACATATGATGAGACTTTAATAATTTCCCAGAAAAAAATGAAATAGTATTACACACTGAAAAACATACAGTAGATATCTGTTGCACATTATTAAATATAGCATATTTGAATGAAGAAGGGGAAATAAATCCTTCCTGGCACTTCGAAAGACATAAGAATTTTTCCTAAAACTCCAGAAAGGTACTTAACTGTGGTAACAAAAATATGTTAATGTAATTAGTAAAGATCTAAAGCTCAATAAACGATGAACAGAATAAATGATCTAAAAAGTTAAATCCAAATGCCCCAGGACCCTAAAATGGCATTCCTGTACAGGAAATGCAGGGCTAAAGGAAACTGACATAATTTTAATGAGCTAAATTAACAGGGCCAAGTACCTGGTGAAAAGTTGCCGTTTTATGGCATCCAGTTGTCCTAGCCCTTCGTTTTCCTCTGCCAAAGATGTCTAAGTCTTCATCTGTCTATGGTCATCTTACATGGAAAAAGGAACTTTGCAGGGGTGGTTAAGGTTAAAGACTCTAAGACTGGGAGATTATCCTGGATTACCCAGGTGGTCCAATTTAATCACATGAATCTTTAAAAGAATCCTTCCTGGCTTAGGTCAAAGTCTGAGAAAGTTGTGATCAAGAACATCACAGAGAAAGAGATGGACTACAGGACTCACCTCGCCGCTGCTGACTTTGAAGGTTAGAGGAAGGTTGAAGGTTAGAGGAAGGTTGAAGGTTAGAGGAAGGGGGGTCACAAGCTGAGGAATGTATTAGTTCTCTATTGCAGCTCTAACAAATTATTCCAAAGCAAGCTGGAAAAGCAAGACACAAACTCTATCCTAGAACCTCCAGAATGGAGCCCTGCTGACACCTTGATTTTAGCCCAGTGAGACCCATGTCAGACTTCTAACCCACAGAACTGTAAGACAATAAATTTGTGTTGTTTAAGCAGCTGAATCTGCAATAATTTGATAGAGCAGCAACAGGAAACTACCTCAAAGCTCCACTTGTGAGCAAAACAGCAACTTCCATCTTCGTTAGCTAAACTAGGCTGAAACTGGAGAGAAAGCTAAGAAAATGGATAAGAAGCTGCCTAGAGTCCTGACATCACTGGGATGTTGAGTTTACCAACTCTGGGACCACCACTACCAAATTTCTCATTTAAATCACCTTTAAACTGGGTACTGTTTCCTGCAGGCAAATTTCCTCACAGCTTCGCCAGAAAAGATTGATTCACATACACTAATGCAGCATGTAAAATGCCAAGCTCTGCCAATCTTAGATTTGGGGGCCATAAATCATTCTGAGATAAATACTTTCCACTTCACGAGTTTTGCCCCCTTATCCATTACATGACAAGCTATTAGACAAGTAGAAATACCAATACTCGATTTCAATTAAGCCATAAACTAAAGACATTTCTTTATATATTTCTTTAATTTGTCACCAATTTAGAAAACAAGAATTAGGCTATATCATATGAAGTTCTTAATTTAAAAAATCGTAGAATTTCAACAATCGCATGAGATTCACCGAAATAATTTCTTTAGCTTACACCACGAAGCTAGAAGGAAAAAAAATAAAATAAGTAACCTATGGCTATAAAACTATTACTCCTCTGAACCATCTGCTGGCATGCTATGAAACTAAGAAAATTAAGTTATCAACCTTCCTGCAAAACCTGGGGAGAATTTAGGCCATAAACTCTACTTGGCACTCATGTATAAACTAAAGGTTTCCTGTACCTTGATGCATCTCAGTCCCATGAATATATTAAACCATCCTTACCATCCTCACTATTCTTTGAAAGTGTAACTGTTAAAAATAATGATGAATTATTAACAAGAACCAGTAAGAGTTTATAAAGAACTGAATGAGCTTTTCACGATCACTCTCAAGTCACCAGCTTAACGCTCTAAAACTGAATCGCACTAAGAAAAATTAAAATGTTCAGCGTTTAAATTTCATAAAATCACAAAACTTGTTGAGCACCAGCTCCATTAATGACTTAGAAACGGAAAGAAAAATATCATGAATGTCATGGAATAAAACCCAAAACAAGTCTTTCCATTTATTCCTGATTCAACAGATCCCTCTCCACAGGAACTTAATAAAGCATTTGACAGTTAAGACATACACAAATGTGAAAAAAGATATGCAGAATAATTTCTATTATTTTCTAAAGTTAATGGTACAGACCAGTATTACAGAAGGATTTCGTGAGTGACTATTAATGGGTCAGTTAACAGCAGTTTCATGGTTTAGAAGTCTTCATTTGAAGTGGGGCTAAAACTGGAGGGAGATCATTTAACTTGTGACAATTCTGGAAGATTCAGAGGTGATATACAAAACCTTCCCAGTAGAAACCAGCCTGAATTCTCGAAATTTAAGTTCAGCTAATATTTCCTAAGCAACTACAATGAGCTGGACACTGCAAAAGAGGCTTTAAAAATATTCATTATGTAATCCTCACAATAACCTCATGAGATGGGTATTATCTCCCCCCTTTTTATAGAGGAGAAAACTACAGCTGTAAAAGCTGGGGTCACCTACTTGTAGGGTGGACTCTGTGGTCCCTCACTTCTCCTGTACACGCCACAGCATGGTGTTAGTATTTACAGCTCAAATACTTACAGAAGTGAACAGAGGTACCACATGATGAAAGGTGGTCCTAATAAAAAATGGCAAGTTTTTAAAGTCTTTAATATAATCGCTGGGATGAGGGTGAACCGCTGTGGGGCAGTGGTAAGGTGGCAGGAGATGAGAGGAAAATTATTTTAAATCAAAGAAGAGCACACTTTAAATAAAACATAATAGGATTTCTTTTAATCAGGGAAGCAGTGTGGCATAGCAGAAGGAGCAATAGCTTCAGAGTCACATCTGTATTCTGTTCAGAGCGGCGGCTCCTTTTAGCCCAACTTCGCTTGAAGAGTGGAACTTCTTAAACATAAAACGTACACAGTATTTGCCTTGGGGAGCAATAAAGTGATATACGTGAAGTAAATATAACTGCTAAAAAAGAAGGCAAACTTTATTAATACTGTTGTTTTATTACTGTCTAATTAAGCAGTTTCATATTTTTTCCAGATTTGATATATGCTTTTATTAGGAAATGTACTCTGTTACGGTGGATTTAAAACAAAATGGATGGCCTGATGTTGAAACCACCATTGAATTTTTTCGAAGTTGGATGAAAGATCTCATTACAAATAATGTATTGGACCCTTGAACTAAAAAACGAAACAAAACAAACAAACAAACAAAAAACATATGAATAAGCAGCAGTTGAGGCTGGGCAGAGGCCCCACTCCCACCACTGCACGAATCAGAAAGGCTGCAGCTGGGTTCGTAACCTTTTTAGCCATGGACCCCATCAGCAGTCAGAGAAGTAGACTCCTTCTCGGAATAATTTTTAAATGCATAAAATACATAGGATTTCAAAGGAAGCGATGATACTCCAACACGGCTATCAAAATGCACAGCATGCCAGTTCGTGAACCAGTGAACCAGTACCAACGCTCATGGCAGCCATGGAGATGCACTGCTCAGCTCTCCCTTCAGAATGAACCTTCCACTCAGCTGCAAGTAGTGCACTTAGCGGACAAACTAAGCTATTAGCACCCTCGGGTCCCTCCTGGGCTTGTGAGCCCAGGCCACGATCCTCCTGGCAGCCCCAGCCAATGACTGAGCTACGCAGGGCCCATCTGGGGACTCCTAACAGGCACCCTCTGTCTGCTCCAGAGCTCCTTGCTTCCCACCTGCCATGGCTGAGAACTTGTCAGATTTTCGTCGTGACCTCAGATTCTTCCTGTTCTGTCCTGCTTCCCCTACCTTTCACATGATTACCCAGCCCCTGCTCCCTAAAAAAAACCTCCTGCACTCTGACATCTCAGTACCCGCTTCCTGGAGGACCCAACTAACGAAACATGCTTCTTTATTAATGTATTAAATATCAAGATCTAGCTGCAGGTCTAATAACTATTGCAATTTTGAAGTAGTGATGAATTTCAATGATATTTTGATATATGTATCTGAAATAATGTGATATAAAAGTAATATATGAACTTTACGGGTAGAAATGGCATAAGTACTGCTGTGTTTATTGCCTGTATTTACAACTGAAGAATAGCTAACTTTCAGTTAGAGGTTACTGAAAGTGATGATGCCCTGTTGTTTTTCTTTCCCTTATCCAAGTTCACAGACATCAAGTTAAGAACTCCTGGAGTAGAGCGTGTCAGACTTTGAAATATCCATTCTTTTAAACGTGCAGTTAGACAAGTTAGAGCTGTGATAACCAAAGGTCTCTAACCTGGTGTTCTTCTTAGATGCCACGAAATATATGAGAGCTTGTGTTAAATGCACAGAATACGTTAGAGGGCATAAGATCCCCAAATGATTTCATGTGGAGGGACAATAAACACCCAGTTTACCTAAACACATGAATAGATAATTACTTCGAAATCTAACTGATGAAGTTCAAGGCCATAAAACATATAATAAAGTCATTTTCACACAGAAATTTTTCTGCTACAAAAGAATTTACATAATTTAATATGAAATTCCTATAGCATATAATCCAGCTCGAAGGCCCTGTACATCTCCTAATGACGCCCCTGCCATGACCCCACTCCAGGATGGTTACAACATAACCAGGTGATTCTACCTCTTCCAAGCCAGTAAGTCATATATGGGTCGGGGGGAAGCAGGAAGGAGTGGAGGAGAGGGAGAGAAGAGGGGATGTGAAGAGCTAGATTTGCAATTATTTTTTTAAGATGAAAACAGTGCATTCATTTATATGTTCAGGTGAATAATGCCCTGCACTAATTATGAATGGGAGTCCTGAGTGACAGAACGTAATGAACACATGGCAAAGAACAGCTCCCTGAAATGGAGAATTGTATACCCCGGAAGACAACAGGGAATGTCCTGGGTAAAGAGACACTAAGACAGGAGATACAGGTGCATGATATTTGCCAGATAGAGCCAGAAATCCTGAGAGAAAAAAGTATATAACATGGAATGTAATGACTTTACAATTTTGTTAACAGATGATAGCTTACAGGTGCACCACCAAAAACTGCTACCAGAATTAAAATAACCAAGGTGAACTAGTAACACGAAAGGGATATCGCATTCCCCACTTGTCAAGTGACTCCAGTTGAAGCCAGTGCCCTAATACCACCATCCCTCTCTCCAGTGAAGGAAGAGAAAGGAAAAAAAGGTATGTTTATGGGCGCACACACCCTCCCCCTACCTAATGCACACAAGTCCAAGCCTCTCCCCTTTCTACTCATAGCATCTGTACAATATTCAAGAAATATGCCTATTTACAGGGACCTTTACAATTTTACTATACCATGCTGAAGATACGCTGTGTAACTAAGCAGGTAACTGAAGCATTTTGCAGACCTGAAAGTCGCCTGTGTCCAGGCTAAATAAACTCACCTTCTATAGCCTTTCTCTAAAAGCTTTCAGAAAAAATTGCTGTTCTTTCAGCAACCCAAGACAGGGTACAATATAATTGGTAACGATGAAATATTTTCTAATGGTGAAAAACAAGACATTCCCAACCTATGTCATGATTTCCTTAAGTCTTTAGTTCTCTTGAGATTCAGCCACACACAGAACCAAAAGGTAAATCCCTAGAGAAATATTTAATTCTCCACTTTCTCTCCAATCTTCCTAAATTAGCGTTTGTCAAATGTTCTTTTCAGAAACCTGTAAGATGTTTAAGACACGTTGCATTCATTTTGGCATCACCTCCTTATTAACATGCATTCCCAAGAAACCTATCTCTGTTATAAATTATATTGTTCACCTGAATGTCAGCCTGTGAAGTATTTTAGTACTTTTTATACATTTTTGTTCATACAGAGAATTAGTGTTTCTTATACAAAGCAACATCCTGAACACAGGGGCAAGTCCCTGAGATAATCCATAGTTCAATCACTCTCTACCCCAATAGTTGGTCCACTGGACTATGATGTCAGAAACCTAAGCCTGATTTGTTTCTAAGTGTGTAATCCATTAACTGTTTCCATATGCCATAACTTCAATTGAGAAATATTTATAAACCAGTTTATTGGCTCTATCAGGCAAATATGATGCACCTGTTATAAAATGTGATTACTTCAGAAAGCTAACAATTGTGGAATCACATTTTCATAATAAATCAGTCTAACTGAATTAGCCTATTCATATACTTTCAGAAAGCCCTTTAATCCCTATTAAGTTAACAGTTTGTGAATAATGAAAGTAATTAATATTAATTTTAGTTGATAAATCCAACACCAATAACCTGTTAGTATACTTTAATCCATTTTCCAACAGCCTGTAAAAATTAACCAACAGATGCTTCCAATCTGGTAAAAAATACACAGGTCATTAGCATTGTTTTGATGATACCAAATGTTCGGTATATGAATATTATGATTAAATTTCAAAGAGATATTACAATGTTCTTTTATGATCTTGTTAATTCTTAACAGAAGCTGAAGGCCATAAAATATGTCGTTCTTTTCAAAAAATCAAAACGGCATTTATTGTTCCACTCATCATTCTTATGTTTCGACTAAAAACTCAACTGAGTTTCACTGAAACTGTAAAAGCAACATGAGAACCAAGCACAAGTCTGCTCTTCTCATTAGCGTCCCCAGTGTCAAAAACAAGGCCTGACATACAATGTATACTCGACATACATCTGTTGACTTGCATAGTGTTAGCCAAGTATCGGAAAGAGAGAGAGTGGGAGGAATGACAGAGAAGAAAAATAAGAAAAAGACGATGAGGAAAAATGCCTGTTATTTGCAGAAGAATTTAAAATACGGAAAGCTAAGATGTATCTCAAAAATGTAGAACTGAGGGATGCAAGGAAATCAAAGTGAGATACTTAAATAGCAAGGTATTAAAAAAAAAAAAAAAAGATTGAATTAAATCAGGAAAAACATGTTGCTATCCCGGGAGAAAGCTTAGAGAGAGGTTCCTGTACTCCTTAAGATATGACACGAGGCACTCTCCCGTTGAAGCAATGTTATAAATGTCACAGGGAGGTTAGTTTAAAAAATGAAATAAGTAAAATCAAACTGAAAAATGAAGAGATACAATGAAGGGCAAAATGAGTTAAGAGGAGATGTCCAAGTTCTTACCAAGAGTATCTATGGGCGGGGTGGTATTGTGGCGAGTCAGTCTGCTTTGCAGGAGGAAAAGATCAGCAAAGATGCGGTAAAGATTGAACAGAGTAACGCGAAGATGGGCCAGCTCGGGGACTGGCACACACCACAGGTGATCTGTAGGTATCGGTCATCCCTCTTCCATTTCTAACTCTCGGGGTATGAGACCTCTAACACTCAATCACCTTAACCTAAAAGTCTCAGAAACCTACAGCAGTGCCTTCTGTATGAAAAAGAAAAGCCACATTTTGTAACGAAAAATAAAGAATATGTGACCGAAAATTTCAAGGTTCACTTTAAATGACTGGATTCAGCTCCTTTTTACTTTCTACTTATTTCAAATACTTAGGAAGCACTGGGATTGGCATCTAATACTTTAAATGCCTGAGAAGGAACATCCACCTTTGTGATCAAAAAAATAACCCTGGTTCTTCTTCTTTTTTAAAATTAATTTCTACCCTCCTACCACCCCTGGCCTCTGGAAACCACCAATCTGTATCCATGAGTTTTTTTGTTTGTATTTTTTAGATTCCACAATATGAGAGGTCATATTATTTGATTTAGCATAATGCCCGCAAGGTCCATCCATGTTGTCACAAATGTTCTTAGTCAAAAGAGCAACTGGAAATATATATATATGTGTGTGTATATACACACACACACACACACACACACACATATATATACATATACACACAAACACACACACACACACACATATGTGTGTGTGTGTGTATATATGTATGTGTTTTTCTCTAAAAACCCACTCTTCTTCGGTAATCTGAGTCCTTTGTCCTTCCTGCCAAGTTGTGAAGCAAACCAATGGTGGAAATCAACCAGCGGCCAACACCTCCACTCCCCACCACTCGCTAAGGGATAGGGAGCAACTATATTTTCACGTTACACTGAACAAGAAATATGTGAGTAGCTTTAATCTTGAATTCTGCAGAAATTATAAAATTGATTCACACAAAGCAAGCTTTGCAGACACGGGGAAGAGGTCAATGTCCCAATTTGGACCCGATGCCTCAGCAGCCAGGCCATGAACACAGAGACGGCAAACAGCCATCCATCCATCCACCAGCCCTTAACCTCGTCTAAGCTTTCCAGACTCCTTCCTCCTGTCTTCCTTTCTGATCTTTCCTAGAAAATATCTATACAAAATCCTGCTTTTCTGAAAGGAGCCTTTTCCAATAAAATCATTAACTACTACTCATGTCAAAACACACACACACAATTGAGGCTCTTTAAATAATACTTTCTACAAATTATTCTTTAAAATCCAAACCAAAAAACAGTCACTGTCACAGCTTGTCTCCTGTTGGCATCGTGAAATGTTAGCAGTGCCCAGGGTTACAACCCTGGGCTTCCTCGTCTTTTCTGTTCACCATGGAAATATCATCCACTGTCACAGGAGAGAGAGAGAGAGTCACATCTGAGATGAGAAAATAGAAGTCATAGGCCTCTGCCAGCCTCTAAGTCAAATGAAAGAGAGTCAGGGCAGAGGAGACGGCACGTGCAAAGTCGGAGGGGCACGCCAAGTACGAAGCACTCAGAAAATGCTCATTTCCACATCTTAACCTTTATAACTAGTATTAGACTGAGCAAATACATGGGTTTTTTTGTAACCTTGAATCTCAAGGCTAAAGTTAGATGACTTAAGAATTTTTTAAAGGTCCAATTATTTCATTTAGGGCTAACACTACAGCTAAATTAAAGACATGCTAACAAGTTTCCCTTTTGAGCCTCATTAATTAAGAAAGTAATCAGAGTAAAGCAGGGGGGGGGAAAAAGAGAGTAACTGGATGGCAGTATTACTTAAATAGCTGCTAGGTACCTCCATTTCCACCTACTAGGAAAGCAAAGGGAAAACTAATCAATTCCAGATTGTGAAATCTGAAATTCTGAAGTGTTTTACATGTAAATATACATTTTAACTGCCATATATTTTTCTTGATTGCCTGAAGAGTACACTAATCTTATTCAAAAAAAATTTTGATTCTGCATAATCAAAAAGTAAAATTAAGATCTGCTTGCTTCACAAGTTTTCCTAGGGTAAGCTTGCTAAAAAAAAAAAAAAAAAAAAAAAATTTTCAAAGATCAAAATATATCCTTTTTACTATTTTGGTCAAGATCAGCGATGCTCTATAATAGTGAATGTCAACGGTAATTAAAAAAAAACAAAAACAAAAAACTTTCCAGTAAAACAAAACAAAACAGAAAAGACCAACGGCACTCAGAATTGTGGTAAAGGCACTACATTTACCACCACTTCTAGAAAGCAACCTTTATTTGCAATAACCTTTTAGTGTTTCTAACCTACAATTATTTTTCAGTTTCTAATTTATAATTATAGTTTTAAAAAGCATGTCAAAGGAATACAAATGATTTTTTTTAATCTGCCAATATCTCTTGGTTGCTGTAACAATCAAGTTAAATCAGGTATATAAAGCCTCTAGCATGGTGCCTAGTACACAGAAGGCATTTTAAGAATTCTTCTCTCTCTACACCAAGCCTTCCCATCTGCAGACCTAACCACACCTGTCCAGTATAATCACTCCCCTTCAGCTCTCTCTGTTCTCAGTGAAGCCAGGAACGTCAAGTGGCATAAACCTGTGGTAAAAGGGTTCTTTTTCGGAAATTAAAAGGTAATCCCTGATCTAAGACATAGCATTCAAATGTTCCATGATACTTAAAATTAACAGCATGAAATTGGATAAAATAAATTCCATTTTCAGACAAGAATAATATTTAAACATAATTGTTTCTTTATAAAAACAAATCACACTGAACACATAAAAGCTATCACAAAACAATTTGAAAAATAAATTCCATTATTTTTAATGAAAAAATCATAAAACCTAATACACCTCCTGTTTCAAGCTAACTTTCAAGATACTCTACAAATTGATTTCTATCCCACATGACTCAATTAAACTATGTGACAGTTACTGTAATATTAAATAGTGGTAAAATTCTGACTAGAAAAAGGTTCACTTTTTTTTGTTTTACTATTATTCATTGACAAAAAAGGAATTCTTGAGCCAAAATTCTCTCTGAAAATAGCCTCCTTTATGAAAATCTAATTTAGAACATCTTCAAAAGGTACTACAGAGAAAATTTAAGTTTTGTATTAATCATTTTCATTTTAAAAGTTGTTTATTTGATACTCTAAATAACAAAGTTTTCACTTTTTAAACATTTCATTTTATTAGATCATGTATTTACCCATTAAAAAAGTAAAAATATGTATAGGACTCTTAAAATAATGCTTTCTAGTGGTTAATATATAAAAAGTGGCCATGTTATTCAAATTAGCAAGTAACCAAGATGTTAAACTCACCTTTTTGTTGGCAGCAAAATGTATTCTCAAGTTTACAAAGCAAATCCACATTTTCATACTTATTTTCATTTGCTTTTATCCAGAAACAGTTTTCAGTCATTTCATGAGGTCTGATCTGCAATCAGAGAGAAGACTGACTCATAAGTAGCTGGGTGTTTCATCTGTCCCAGCCCAATCACTACATTCAGACCCAGCGTCCCATAGCTGCCAGCCAATGTTTATGAAGTAATCTCTGTAAGATTGTTCTCCAAACTGTGTTCAGTGAAATATGAGCTCAGCAGGAGGTTAAGCTGTTATTAGGGAAAATGTTGGGGATTGAAGCTGAATGGAATGAAGTTTGTTTCTTCTCAGTTATGCTTCTCCAGAGTCTTTAATGATGCTTGTGCGCACTACGAATCTTCGAGGGCAGGATATAATACTATGGGATCAGAAAACCACGTTTCTGCAGGATTCATTATTCCTGTGTCCTAACTAAATACCAGCTTCTGACAACCAGAAATACCTTTCCCAATAGTTACCAACATAAAGACGTTCCTAAGATCATTAACTTCTATGTACTTTTGTGAAACACTTCAGAAATACAGGGTTCAATCATAATAATGATGAATTATCAATTTAATTACAAATAAAATCCCACTGTAACAACATCGACTCCCACCGAAGTTCATAAACCAGAAAACCTTAGTCGAGAGCAAAGGGCTTTACCTCAATGCTTAAAAAACAACCAAAAAAAAGCCTATTTATTTAACGTCACTTTGATTAGGGGTCCCATTGGAAATTATATACAAATAAAAACAAAATTAAATTCTAACCTAGGTTAACAGTATGCTTTCTCCCACTTATTTCTGTTTTACCTTTAACCAGTTCAGTCTTCTCATGTTGGTTTCAGGTTTAAATTCTTTCTTTGGTTTTAACCCGAATGGCAGGGTGGGTGGCGGAGGGGAGTTCTGTCCGCCGAGAAGCCCTAGGGGAGGCGGTGGGGGCACAGCACCCCCAAAGGGCAGCGGGGGCAGGGGGGGGAGGGGGGGCGGGGCGTGGGCGCAGGCTCCAGTAGAGGGTGCTGGAGCCGGAGGAGGAAGCGCTGGGGGGCAGCTTCCATTTTCTTGTGACAGGGATAAAGAGGTAACGTCAGCTGGCAAGGCACCAAACTAGAGAGAAAAATAAAATAAAATAATAAAAAATAAGGAACATGAATGAGAACACTCTACAGAACCCTTAAAAGTACACTTTCCTCAAAAATAAGGTATTATTTTAAACCAAAGATAATTGACTATCAGTAATTTCATGTGCTTTAACCTAAAAATAAAATTCCAGTGAAGTTTATTCCCAGCTTAAGAATATAATTATAAATTTTGTTTTCACAGAAACGGAATTGACAGAAATATCATTCCCCATCTTGAGGTAGTTACAGCCATCCTGATGGAGACGTGTGTCCATGGGGGAAATGGGTATATGGGTCTAGAAGATTTGAAAATCAGCAGTTTCTAGGTGACAGCTGAAGCCATGGGAGTAGAGACATTCATCCAGAGTATGTAGCATGAGGAAAGGTCTATGCACAGAATTCTATGGAACACTCAGTGTTTAAATGAGAAGTAAAAAATAAATGAGATCCAGAAAAAGCAACTTAAATAGTATTGCCACACCATGCCTTTGACCTTGAGTAAAAAAAAGAAATCTAAAATTCTTAATAGGACCTACAAAGGCATGTCATGATCTGGTCTTTCAAGCGACTGTCATAGACAATTCCGTGTACATGCCAACCTCACATGGATTCCAGGGCCTGGCACATGCTATTCCCTCTGCTTGCAACATCCTCTTCACCTGGCCACCTCCTACCGGTCCCTTCAGTCTGAGCCAGCATACCCGCTTCCTCAGGAAAGCCTGGTCTGACTACTCGTTTCACACTGACAGCATCCTGTACTTATCCAAAGTGTTTTATATTTATTTAAGGAATCATTAGCATTTATCTCACTAATAGATTATAACTCCACGAGGTAAGTGACTATGTCTGTATAACTACTCTCTGTCCAGTACCTGATATTGTGACTGGCAGATGAAAGCCACTGAAGAAATATGTGTAGGATAAATGAATTAAAGACAAGAGGAAAAGGCAAGCAGAGGGTCATGAATCATAAGAGAAGCGATTCCCCCACCTCCAAAAAAGGTTGTTCTATAGCAGCAAATGTCACAGAGAAGCAAGATAAAATCAGGAGTGAAAAAGAGCCAATTGCGTCCACTGGTCACTTTTGTTTTTATGTTTCCACAGCATGGCAAGAATTTAACAGATGCATTTTGATTATCATAAAGAAGATCTGGGTTGATAAATAATCTTCTGTGATATGATTAGTCTCCTGAAATTACTAACTTCAATCCTGAACCCTATATATATATATAGACATGCATACATATAAACTACTTTGCAGATGGTGGGCATTTAATAAATATTAATAAATCATTTTAAAAGTTTTATGGCACAATTATGAAAAATAGATCATGTATAAAAGCCTGAAATTGACATCTGAGATCCACAAAGAAAAAGTATCATAAAAGAAGTTGAAACCGCAATCAAAGAATGTGCTGTATTAAAAACATTAACTATACAGAAGACCTAGCATTGGGCTGGGTTGCTGTGATGATGGCTAGCACTGTCCTTTAAATGTTAAAAAAAGTATGTACATTATACTCACACTTAATATACATTTTATAGTTAACCATTAACGTCTTAAAAAGTATATGGTGGATTTCTGCTCGAGACTAGTTCATTTGATAGAGTATGGTTGACCTGAATATACTGTTCAAAAGGCCAGACACTGACTGCCTTGCTCACCATTATATCCCCAGCATCTAATAACCCTTGGTTGTTAAGCGACTGGATGAAATCACAGATAACAGAACATATTTTATTCATAACCTACATAATCAGCATAGTTTTGATCAAAGAAAAGTTATCTTAAGACAAATGAACAGAGTTCATGAGAAACATATAGTAATCTAAAGAAAGAATTAGCAGCTGTTCTTCAAATCTGAACATGGTGGCCAATATTAAGGCTCTAATTCCAGGCTTTTGGCCGATGGCCATTAACACAGGTCATCACTGTCCATAATTTAAAACATAGGTGGTTCTTTGATTTAATCTGTTTCAAAACGTAAATTTATTCCCATTTTATATAAGAGTACATGCAGCAACAACATATTCAAAGACGGTAGATATGTTTTTTATAAACTGGAATTGTGTAAAGTAGATTTACAAGTAATCCTTCAACTGGGAGAAATTAAAAAGAAAAAGAAAGTCTTTAAATGCATATTTCCAGATCAGGAAAAACTTGTCATAAATATTTCAGCCACTGTCTAAAACTCAATCTGAAATATAAAACGCAGTAAATGTTTCTTTTAACATGAGAGATAAGGAGTGACCTGGGAAAAATTTTAAAAATTCAAAACATGTTTGTACTTTCTTTTGGTACACTAAAGAAAGAAGATTGGTGAAAATAATTTACTTTTTTTAAAAAATTTTTTCCCTTAAAACTGAATAGTAACAGATAACTATGTTTTTGACTCTCTTTAGATACTGTCTGTAACAAAACTACCCACTATTTAAAGAAAAACAAAATCGCCAATAATTTAGGAAATAGTAGACCAATATACGAAATAGTATACCTGAGACTTTCAACGTAACCATAAATTAAGATAAAAGGAAAATGGCAACACTATACTTATTGCTCATCATCCTATATGTAAATCTACATGAAGAAATTTAGCTATGAATATTCTACCTCCCTACCTTCATCTATATAAATATGCAGATGATATATTTCTTGCTATCTAAATGTTTTATGTGTAGAGGGTGTATGTGAGTTATCTGCTTCATAATCCAGATTTGTTCTCTTTTTTGTCATGTTTTAAATCTGTTTACTTTTGGAAATTGAAAAATTATCAGAAAATGTTCTCATTCAGCTAGAAGTTATCTTTCACTGCAAGGTACCCATAGGCTGAAGGTTTTGAAAAGTAAATAGCTTGAGCAATAATTTCCTGTAGTAGGATAGAGATCAGTGATGAATGACAAATCTAAGTTAAAAAGACTTTCTCACCCTTTATGCTTAATTACTTAGGAAATGTGACATTACGAACAAAACCCAAATGAATCATAAGGATGGTTAGTAAAATTTAGACATTCTTAAAAATGCAAATAGAAGAAAGTGACAAAATTCATTCAAAAAAATAAACACAGCAGAACAGAAATACATATAAACAATATTATGAAAACATACAAGGGAAATTAAAGAGTAAACATTTTGATGCTATGAAGATATGACATGACTTTTGCTCCCCTGGTAAGCTTTAAATACTCAAATTCACTCTGGGTAGATGGTAATTTACCTGAGATTTAAACGCCTGTAACTCTGCTTGAAGCTCATTAATCTTTGCCTCTTTTTTCTGCAGTTGAGCCTGAGTTTCTTGGTGGTCAGTAAACTCTTTTTCAAACTGAAAGAGAGGAAAAAAAAGAGAAAGAGAGATGGAAATGGAAAGCACTATTCTTCATAGAGAAATATGACTCTAAAAATCTGTCAGAACAAACTTTTATGAGAAGAGTGGTAGATTTTTGACAAGTCACCCACAGCCTTTCTCTAGGTCCCATCAAAATCATTTGCAAGGCAGCAGACAAAGCCAGATTTGGAGTCTGTGACCTTTGCTCAGCAGAGGAAACGGGCCCGTAGTTATCTGCAACCCTGGCATTTTCTTAGAAGTCTCTAAATATCATTGTGACTTTGTGTAAAATAATAGATAGAAAAGCATTGTACTGGGTTCCTCGATCCCTATCTGAAGAAAAACATTACTTGAAACTTACCTGAAGTTTATCAATATGACTTCAAAAAAATCCATTTTTATATTTTTTGTTAGTAACTCCATTACATAAATGCAACAATTATTTGCATATTTCTTACAACAAAATCATGAGATCTAAGGCCCTGATGTAGATTCTAATCTTCAACAATTTAAGAAAATAAACTTTGTCTTATTTACCATGAATCTGTTAATCTTTAAGAGATTAATGATAAATTAATCTTTCAAAGTCTCTAGTGCAATACCTTGTGGGAGGAAGGCAAACAGTAAAATCTGTTGAATTCAATGAGTTCTCTAATTTATATAGTCACTCATCACAAGTTTCCATCTTGCATTCAAATAGCTTCGCCTTAGCATTGTGTCTGAAAACCTCTCCATAACAGAGGTGAATTTATTGTCTAATAATGAAGAGCAAGTATCTGACTCTTTTTTCAAAATGGGGGAAAAAATTCAATCGGTTAAAAAAAAAAATGCAAGTACTTCACAAATGTAGCCTGAGACTTTAAAATACAGTCAAACCTCAATTAGGAAAACAACAATATAGAAAGGGAGAGTTTACAAAGGGCTCTGTGACTCTCATGCTGTCCTCAACACAAACAGCTAGTTACTAGTCTCCTCACCATACAACTAGTAAGTAAACGACATGAGATTAAAAGTTAAAAGCCAGATTTTCTGTCTTCGAAGTCTGAGTTACTTAGATGAAACCACACTACCTTCCCACAATTAATGTTTAGATAATGCTTTACACTTTTTCAAAGTAGACTTTGAGAGCAGTTTCAGGCTCACAGTAAACCTAGGCAAAAGGTTCAGAGATTTCCCATATCCCCTCACTCCGCCTCCCCCACGCTTTATAGTGTTTAAAGCACAAACGTGGCATATTTGCATTTTATCACCGAAAAACGCTGTGAAATAAGAAATGTTATTACAATTCCCATCATAGATTAGGAAAGTCTCAGTCATAATCCTCTCTTGTGTTCTTTATAAAGATAATAGAAACTACCAAAAAAAAAACCCATCCAAATGTCCTCCACCTCTCCCAAACCACACCAACATTACCTGCCACTCCTCCTCCTACAGCTCCTCCAAACCCCTGCTACCATCAAATAATTAAAAAGATACTAATCTTAAACCTTAATCTAAACCTAATCAAATAATCTGTAAACCAAAGTGTGCTTAAGTCTCGAAAGGCCCTCGGATCACCCAGGACTTCCCCGCCAACTGGCTAAGCAAATGTCTTCACACCTCTGTGGCACAGTGAACCTTTCTATCCTTCTGTCCTTCAACTTACTCCATGTCACGGAACTGTAATCTCATTTTCGGTTCAAAGCCAACTTCTTTAAAGACTGTTCTTAGTCCGAACTCACATTTCTGACCGTTGAACTCCAGTCACTCCATTGTCCACTATGACTTAATCATCATTCTTTCACTCTAAATTCTACGGCTTACCAAATTCCAAATCCCCCGGACTCCTCCCAGCCTCATCTTAATTGACTGCTTGATAGCTGTGCTATTCCACAGGGTAGCTGCCAGCTACAGGTGGCTATCTAAATGTAAATCGAAGTTAACTAAAATCAGACGAAGTTAAAATTTCAGGTCCTCTGTCACACTAGCCATTTTATAATGGCACAATAGGCATACTTGGTTGGTGGCTACCATGTTGAACAATATATATTATAAAACATTATCACACCACATCGAACAGGCCTGCTCTAGAGCATAAATACTTACAAACATGCCTCCATATTCAGTCTTCCTTCCCCTATATGTTCCATTACAAAACTCTCTGGTTCTCCCGCTAACTCCTTGGCTACTCCCACCAATTCCGTATGGGCTCCTATTCCTCAGCCTGACGCTTTGATGTTGCCATCGTATTGGACCCTTTCTTCACCCCTTTGCTAAACTCATTTCGCATTTCTCATAAGATGGTATATTCTACATCCACATTTTTCAATCACCACTTCGTAATCCCTGTCACCAGCTCGGCTTCTCATCTGAATTCTAGACAGCACATCAGTCCATAAATGTATCTTCGACTGCTTAATGAACATTTTTCAAGACCAGAAAAAAAGGAAAAAAACCCAAGTATTTTCAAAACTAACATTATCTTCTCCCTACAAACTTCGTGTTCTGAATATTGCTATTCTTTCTTTAAAAAAAGCTCATATACGACTCCTTTGCTCTTAAACCTTCAGTGGCTTCATTATAAAGGCCACTCTCATTAACTTAATATCTAAGAACCTCTAATAGGTAGTCTGGCCCCAAACTACCTATTCCTCATTATACAATAAATATCTAATAGCGTGCTTATGATGGGTCCCTGGGAGTGGCAGGTGCTAGAGACAGAAGGTGGTCATTGCTTTTAGTAAGTATAGTGTCTGGTAGCGAAGTAAAAGCAAACAAACAACCCAAAATCTATAAAAATTACCATCGATAAAGAGAAAAAGAGATTGTGAATGATTCCTGAAGAAACTCGGGTTTGAAGAATTTGAGTAGTAGCCGAGAAGTAGAGCTACCGTTTCAAATTGAGGGACTAGCACCAGATGACCAGCAATCCCTTACAAAGGGCACAGAAGGAAGTATGAGAACAAAGTGGAGGTGATGAAGCTAGTGACGTGCACAGGAATGACACTGTTGAAAGGAGTTTTGCGATAAGCCAAAACGTTTTACCTATTTCCTAAAAACCACGGAGAGCTATTAGAGCATTTACAGTAACAAAATAACAGGGACAAATTTGCATTTTGGAAAACCCGACTCGCAGCGAGTGTGGAAAATGGACTGAAAGGAAAATATCAGAGGAATGGACATGAGTTTAGAGGCTACGGCGCTTCTCCGAGCAAGAACCGAAGCTGTGCCTGAATGAAGGTAGAAGACAGAATGGAATGGAAATGAAGCAAATTTTTTTTTTTTTTTTTTTACAGAATCCAAAATAGTGTCTGACTGAAGGAAATGAATGAAGGGAGTGTAGGTAAGATGACCACGGTGTTCTGCTGCTTTGCAAGCTAGAAACAAAGTATGACACTTTGAGGAGGGAAATGAGGGTATAAATTGCAGGGTGAAAAGGCATTTTAGGGGCCAGAAAGGTGAATCTAGTTTGGGAAATGTTAAGCTAGAGATACCTTCAAGAAATTCAAATTTTCTGCATGCCTCCTCCTTGGTGTCTCACCTCGTTGCCTCATACTGATCCATCAGGGCTCACGTTAGCTGTCATTTCCTTGGGTCAGCCTTTCCTGGCCACCCAAGACCAGATGAAGAATCTTTCCTAGAGGCTGATGCACCACGTAGGGTTAACCCACCATGGCAATTACCACACCGAAACACAAAAATTTTCAAAATGTTGTATGACACACATCAACAATACTCGCCAACCTTAAAGTTCATTAATAGTGAGAACTTTATTTCATTCGTTACCTTTCCAAAGCTTTTCATTTATAATTAAACTCAATAAATCTTTGTTGAATGAACTGATCAGCCAATTTCTATCTGATCTTCCTTTATATGTTAAATAACTATGCCAATATCATATATTAAATTCCCCCAATCTCCCATCATCAAAAATCTTTGAGGAGGTAGAGGGGGTAAAAGGGATCAAATATGTGGTCACTGAAAGAAAGCTAACAGTGGGAGATGAACACACAATGCAATATATATATATGCCTTACTGTTAAATTGTACACCTGAAACTTACTGGATTTCGTTAACCAATGTCACTATTAAAAAAATAATTTAAAAAAAAAACCTTTGAGAGGTCATTTCCTCTATTCTCCTTTTGATGACTGCTCAATGTTTACTGCTGCTTAGCAAGAAATAAAAAATTAAATTCTTATGAGAGTAAGAATAAAAAGTCTTTTTCACAATATCAACGTGCACACTATTCTATTTCATAGATCTTAGAACAAGATTTGGGATAAAGGATCATGTAGGAAACACAGATCAAACTATCAAAACAATTAGTCATAATTAGTACACACTACGATAATTTATTAAATTAACTCAGTCATATTGAAACTATCTCTATGGCTTACAAAACAGAAAAATTTCTAGATCCTCCCCAATAAAAAGATCAGACAAAACAAACTTTTCTTTAGCGTTTTTAAAATATCTATAGTCAAATCACAGCCTTGGAGATAAAATGAATCTCCATTATAGATGTATTTTATCATATAAGATGTATGATAGCCTTCTTCTACAAAAAGAGTTACTGGAGCAATATTACTCTTACAAAATTACACACAAAAATGTCAACACAGTTAAGGCTGAGGCTCTGCTTAATTTCATTCCCTAGGGTAAATGTATTAGTGCATCTGTACATGAAGGTTGATAATTCAATATTTTCTATGTACTCTCTGACATTTCTAGTCTTCATTTTTCAAATTTATGCACCAAAATAAAGAACGTGTCTAACAACTATGATAGTTTCTTGCCTAAAGCAAAGTATTTACATGTGTCCTTATAAAGCTATCAGAAAGAAATTCTTGCTGATATATACAAAACGGTATGGCAGTAGAAATCTTTTATGGAGCAAGCAATATTTTCTGAATATACCCAAGACATATAACTTCTGACTAAAAGGAGATGACTAACCTTGAACAAGGTCTTTCTTCTATTTATATTTAAAGTTTACAATTTCAAAACAATGTATTAAGAAAGTTATCTGTTTAACATCGCTCATATAAACTATATACCTAAAAATGATTATAAAAGCACATTTGTACTGTCTGGGAAAGATCCAAATCAAGCACTTTAAAGTTTCCCACAACCTTCCCAAGAAGCGTAAAAGTCTTTACTGAGCTTGAAATATGGTCAGCAGGGTGAGAGGTCACCCTACAACAGACATCTAAGGCTGTAAGGCTTAGGACACTTAATTTAAATGACCCATTGTTTTCCCACTAAACTCGGTATCTGGGGACAATGACAATATATTCACAGGTATAATCCTTGTCTTCAGGCAAAAGCCTGTGATGTAATACCTGCGTTTGGTGAGCTTTAGAACTTCTCAGACAAAGTTTTTCCTAAGTGACTTAGGAAGTACCTACCATTGACAGTTACTTTTTATCTTAAAAGTTTACAAAAATACACAGTTCTCTCAAATTCATTTAGGGCCAGCTATGATAAAAATGTTAACACTTTTGTATGGTGGCTAACACACAGTAAATGCTCATTTAGTATACATTCACTGAGGTGGTGGCAGTAGTAATTATTTTCACTTCTCCAATGTAAGAAACCAGCCCCATGTATTCAAATCAGAGTGACCACCTAAAATGTGAAGAAACTAACACCAGCAACCCCTCCATCCCCTCCCCACCCCTTCCAAAACAGGAAAAAAGTCTAATAGGCTGATACTAAGCAGAGATAAAACCACAAAACACCACCTTAGAAAAAAGCGAGGAAAGGATGGATGGTCAGCAACACCACTAGACTGAAATAAAGGAAAATGGTGAAATCTGATTCCTTGGACGATGGAAAATGACAATTTTATATGGTTCGACCTGATCTAAAATGAAGCAACTTTAATCAAAACAACAAGTTAGACTTTCTCTAAACATTTTTCAGATAGAATTTCATCTTTAAGCGCCTAAATTATAGGATTTCTTGAGAAATACAACAATCTTAACATTTTTCTCTCTCGTATATATCTTATACATTTCGTTTGATCATTCATTCACTCATTCAGAAAATATTTTTTTTAGTTCTTGGGCCAGGAATCATCCTAGGTGCAGGAACAGTGAGTGAATAAAGCAAACAAAACTCTCTTCAAGTTTACTCTAGAGAGAGAAATAGATAATATATTCAGTATATACACACGTAAATACATAAACTATGTAGCATGCCAGATGATGATAAATATAACAGAAGAAAAACAAGAAAAGCTTTGGGAGGGTCAGGGTTGAGAGTTGGGAGCTAAAATAATGGTCTAGGTAATCCTGCTCATAGGATGGCATTTTGTGCAAACACCTGAGAGAGGTAAAGAACAAAGTGGGAACAACAAACAATCTCTGAGGCACAAGCGTATCTGCAGTGGTTCCCCAAGTCTTGCAAAGTTACTTACTTTCTTGGAAAATTCTGATGCTTTCTCTTCATACTCTTCGACTTTTGCTTGATCTATGCAAATATCTAAAATTGCAATAACAGGAAATTTTAAACAGCAGTACTTCTTAAATTCATTACGACTTTAAAAGTTTAGAAAGAAAAAAACACTGAAAAGATTTAGAAATAGTGCCAGTACTAAAATAAGCAAAATAGAGAAACATATTATACTGTTGGAACGAAAAAGGATTTTCTAAGCACGATACCAAGACTATAAAGCAAAGGGAAAGACAAACTCAACCACAGTTATATTATATCTCAATCAGGCAAAAGGAGAAGGGAATTCAACTGTAAACAACAATACTTAAAGGTTTCTATCAACACTAGATTTCGTTAAGAAAGTGTGTGCCGGTATTCAAGTCTGAGTAGTCACAGTTTGTATGACATTCTTTCGAAGTGATAAAAGGAGCCAGTTCAGCTCACAACTCAGTCGCACAAGCATGTTCTCATTTCACTCTAGTGGTCAGGAGTGCTTCATGCGTACATGGAGCATGCTGACGCACAGAATATTAAAATATGTACTCAAGGGAAGATAATAAACAGTATTTTTTAGGTCTTTGTCAAGGACAGTCTTAAGTAAAAAAAAAAAGACAGTTTTTATTGCCTTGTTTTGCTTTACTATGAGGGAAGAATACAATGGCTACTAATAGAGTTTGATGCTACTGCCTTGATTTATAACAAGGTGCCAGCAGTTTCACCCACCATTGGTTTGCATCACCAGTGAAAACATCAACATGGGTTAAAGTAACATAAAGTCTTAATATTACTATGAAAATAATTCTGACTATTAGAACTCCCTGAAAGGGAATCAAGGACTCTCAGGAGTCTACGGGCCCCACTATGACAACAAAGACTCTTGAGTTAAGCCATGGGGTAAGAGATATCATATTTCAACCTAAACAACAGAGAACTACTCACCGACAAATTGACTTAAATCTAAATCTAGTCTTTTTCGATATGTGAAGTCTGGATCCATCCCATCTTTATGCAACACAATCTGAGATACACACTCATCAATTAATTTGAAGTATTGCTGCCTAAAACCAAGAAAAAGAATAAGTGTACAGTCAATTTATTAGTGTAACTTTACATGAAAATAAAATATTTTGGTAAGTTTGATATCAAGTTCAATAATTTGTATAATTTCAACAACTGACATAACAGATTTAACATGGGAGTGACAGTAAATACTATTACTATTTTCTTTCTAACAAATTTAAGACATATTTTTTATACTCTTTGAGCAATTATATTGTGCTTTAAAGATGATTTTCTTATACGAGTCAGAACCTTGACTTAATTAGCAGGTAGCAAGGGAGAGAATATTAAGATGAAGTGATATGTACTTAAAAGCAGTCCTCAGTAAAGATCAACAGCCAACCACTGCACCATACTAAAAGAGCTACCATTCATTTTATTAATACAAGCCAAAAAAATCTTTTCTAAAATACTCTCTGGAATGTTCTTCAAACCATCTAGTATACTATTTTTAGAATGTATGTAAAATCAAATTAAAAACTGATACTGTAAATTATATACAAAACCAAATATATATTTCTTACTCAAAAGTTAGAAAAATTTAGTATAACATTTTTTGTCCAAAAATTAAACTAAAATCCCCAAATAGGGCCCATGTTGTCACTGCAGTTAAGCGCACCTATGTAATAAGCTAAAGAATATCCTGTAAAACTCAAAACAACAAACATGAAAGAAATACCCAGAAGATTTTATAAACTAAACCAAACTAATGTGATAGAGGGTGTATGCACGACTCTAGAGAAGTACAGTCCTCCCTTCCCAGCCACCCTCCACCCTCACGACTTACTTCTTCCCTCCATGACTTTCTGTACACTTTTCCTCTCGAAACCCTCCTCACCATGTACAGGATGGCCTCTAGCCACTTAGGCTTTCCTTCCCTATAAACTATGACGATACTGCCTTTGACCTACTTACACCTAATAAACCATGCTGAATAAAATTCACTATAGCTTAATATTAGCAAAAAAAGGTTACTGCTCATTGTCAGAGTAAAAACGTTCAAGAAACTATTCCTCCATACAGATCAAAGTATTATCAATACTTTCCTCGATTTTCTCAACTTCTTTCAAAAATTCTACTATTCCCTCATATTTTAGCCATAATCACATTTACACTTAAAGTACATACGTAGCACACACATTTATATCTGTCACATTTGAAGATTTAGATGATGTACTTCCTTTCCCTTTTACTCATTTGATGTTATCCTAGTGTTGTTTTAATAATAAATAAAACTGTTTTTAAATGAACGCAAGCTATTTTGTGTCATTTTAAAAGATCATTTCAGTACCTCTTCCCTCCTCCACAACTGCAAATTCTGAGGTCATTTACAACGCACCTGATAGTTCATGCAAACTCTTTCGGTGAGGCAATATTAGCAAAGAATAATGTATATCTGATTTCCAGACATGTAAATCGAGAAAATAATGTCTATGAGTGACGTTGATCAGTTACTACGTCAGAGGAATATGTGAATAACCTTAATTAAGAGACTACCATAAATTGTCATTACTTCGCTATAAAACACACCATTTTTAGAGGATATTTTAAAATTGTATTCACTTTCTATATACTATTTTTACAGAACATCAGAAACTATCCCCTGTGCACATTCCACGAGCACGGCATTCTGCATGGTAAGCCACTAATTATTTGTTAAAGAATCGAATTTGATCTTCTTCTCCAACTTCTAATTTTCTTCCTGTATTTGATTTTCCTTGGTTGCCAGATCTGTCTGGATGGACATTCTCCAAACGAGTTCCATTTCAGTAAAATCTCCTTATGTTCCAAATATGAAAGTAAACAAAGATTCTGATTTTCCTATCTACTAATTCTATTAAATGAGAATATTTTGCATTCTGCAAACACCTAACTTATTAAAAGAAATGAAAAAGGATGTTTATTCATATCAATAGTTTAAAATGTTCACTAAACAAAAAATGTTCAGATAATCAAAGGCTTCTGAAAGGTAAAATCCTGGTCCATTTGAGGTAGTGATAACAAAAACTGAAGGTAAGACCAAAATAACAAGATTCACAGAACTGTATACCAAAAGAGTGAATTTTACATACAGTAAATAAAATTTTTTTACAAAAATAAATATGACAAAAATATGATTAAATTGCCAAAATTTGGACTTAATCTTGTTATAAAAATATAATCTCTTTATAAGAACAATAACAATATGGAACATGGGTAGAAATCAAATGAAGCTGCCTTGAGTACAGCAGTCATAGGAGTCATAGCCTTCATAGCAACCACATTTGGAACAAAGATCAAGGTCTGAGGCTTAAAGAGCCAAGGAAGAAAGTGACATAGATGCGCACGGAATTAAAAAGCTGATACTCAAAAGATGACCAAACTAACTAAACTTCCATGCCTCACTAATGTCACTTTGGTAATGCTATGATTTAATATTCTTTGAGACTCTTGATCCCACTAAAGTGATAGGATCAATCGCCTGGCAAATCCCGGGACAGCTGTGCTTTGTAATCTGCTTTGAAGCTAGATACAACCTCTTGTCCTCTAGAAACACAGATGAAGGGATTAAGGTCATAAGTAAAATAAAACCCCCATGCAGCACTAAGCACACAGTCAAATCTCTGAAAGCCAACAACAGTACTAAATTCTGGGAATCTCAAATAGCTTCAAACAACTAGAGGTTGACAGGACCAACCAGTCAGGATCAAGGAGAGGACGGGGTTACTTTAGAGTAAATGGAAGTCTGAATGTCACTTTTAAGTAAATTTGGAGGAGAAATCAGCAGGACCTATAGTATTTTAAAATCCTATGTAATTAATGTATTAGCATTTTTTATCTAGCATTTATAAAGTTTAAACTTTTATTTTTAATAAAATGTTAGAAGAAAATCAAGCATCCAAACAGGGAACTAAATTCATATTTTAGAATTGCCAATGGGATTCCTCAAGTCTAAACGGCAGGAGATATGATGAATGATCTGTACTCATCTCAAAGAACCTAAAGTCTTAACAGTTTTTGACTCACTCTGCTCTCTTGTTAGATACATCCAAGGGCCTAACTTATACTCGCTGACATCATCACCCAGAGGACACGACCTGCATCAGACATGCCTAGCAAATCTTTCTAGTCAAATTTAGAATACGACTTACAACCCACAGTACTTGAGCAAAGCTAAATTGGTGGCAACGAAAATGGTTTTAGGTTCAAAGACCTCAGCTTCCTTCGTAAAGTAGTAATAAAAGCGGAAAGAGGATGTTGAGAACATTTATTGGGCATACACCACGTGCCGAGTATTTGGCTAGGAGTTTTACCAAGGTTACCGTATTTCTTTGCACAGCAACCAGGCAAGTTAGGTGTTAATATCCATATGTAACTACATACACATAAGGTACAAACAGAACAATTTGTTAAGCTCAAAACAGCTAGAATATAATCAAACCCGAAAAGTCATTTATCTACCTTTTCTGACATTAGCAACATTAAACACACCTGTATTATTAAAGCAATTTCTACTTACTTAATAAAAGCAATGTTTAAGTGCTCTTCGTGACACTTAAAAAAAAAAATCTCATCAACATTATTCCTACCGCCTCAGGACTAACCAGAAAATATTATCATATAATAAACTAGTAATTTGTTGCTAGTTTGCATTTTTACTCATATGAAAATTTGTAACCAACAATCCACTGGAGCTTAAAAAGTAATAGTAATATCGTTTCACCATTATCTATTTAAATTTATGCCCAGTGGAAGCAGCACATTCTATGAATCAATATTATGACAAAAATTAAAATCTTAAATTAGCTGCTTGTGCAAATGAAACATCAGGTGAATTTCGCAATAGAATTTTATCAGCAAAAGAAAACATTAGAATATAGTTTCCCCTTACCTTATAAAATAATCATTTCGAATCAGTAAAAGATGCTGAAGAATAGAAATAAAATATTTCTCTGCTCTAGTTTCCTTAACTGTGCTCCACACCATGTTGTAAACATCATATGCTTCAGTAAATTGATTAAGGAATATGTAGATTTATTTATCCTCTATGCCAAGCAACTGAAATAATGAGACACAGAATCTTCTCTGTAAGACTTAGAAGTCTTTAGATTATCCTAAAATAGGCATCATGCATACTCAACATATGATATAACACAGGTAGTTAGGACTGAGAGTTGAAGAAAAATTGACAACTTGACCTGACACTTCCTGGCTTCTCCTCTACAATTAACTTCAACCAATCTGCCTCTCTAGAGCTAAGATGTGGCTGGCAGCAGGGTAGTGGGCAGCTGGTTGTGATTACTGTATTGGGTTCTGGGGGTGCCTAACCAAGAGCTGGTAGTGGGCATTACCCTGGGAAGCCCAGTGGAGGATAGAAATCTGGGGATCTCTGGAAAAGCACAGACATCTGCAGACACACAGAGGTAAAGTCCCATGTGAGTATGCGTCCAAGGTGCAGGGCAGGTGCTAACCAGTAGCGAAGGGTCCTCTATTCTTACCGCTAGAAAGCACTAGGGGGAGGGGAGGTGCCATACGTTAGAAAAAAACAAACAGACTGTACACATATACATAAGAGAGGTCTCCAACAGAATCCAACACATCCGTTTACATACACGTGTTTACATAAAATCACACATTAAATTAATAAAATAAGACAGGTTTACACAAACATCCTTCTGATTCATAAAGGTTTGATTTTATGTTGTTTATATAGAAACAGCTTCAGAAGATTAATATTTTATGGGATGGGGGTTTGTTGGTTGGGGTTTCACAGCAACTTTAGGTATTTTTCTAGATTTTAGAACAAAAGGATATTCAAGTTCAGCTCTAATATCTTCAAGGCGATGGGAGAACTCGATCATGTCTTCTTCCTTATGCTCATCAAAAACTTTAAGCTGGATATCCAGGCCATCATTCCTAATGCATTTTAAATTCTGCAGTTATCAAATAAAAAAATTATGATGAACTTTCTTCATAATGCAAAAAAATGTAATGAAAAACATATAAACAATAAGCCAACCACTCAACTTGATTTATAGCACTCAAACACTTAAAGTGTTAAATACTCAAAAACCTTTTCATCTATATTTCAAAAATAGAATTTTATATTCAAGTCATTTTTCTCACAGATAAGTTATTCTTGAACGTAATTTATCCAAATTTCCCCCTACTCAAGTACTCCTCTAATTTAAATATTAATAAGGAGACTGCGGGGCACTTACTGGCAGTATCTCTTTCAATCCACAACGCATAAATTCATTTCTGATGTGAAGCCTGAAGTCCAAATCATCAGGAGATGTAACAAGGGCATTGATGAGCTGCATACATGCCACCTACAATAGATGACACCGCCAGAGTCAGACTTGAATTCCAAAGTTAAAAAAAAAAAAAGAAAAAAAGAAAAACAGAACTGAAACATCAAGGTTTTGTTCTAAGTATTATGAAATATCCTCCTTTACAGGAGAGTCTATTAAAACAAAAATTTTTATGTAAAATATTCCAGTTATAAGTTATATAAGAATTATAGTTTCAGTAAAGTGTTTTTCTTTTTCCATATTTCAGCTATTTAGAGGTTCTTAAGAGGTAGGAGAGGTGGAGAAACAGTCAATTACCTGTGTTTTTTCAGTTCGAGTTCAACAATCCAACTTTCAATCTCTTGATTTTTTTTTTTAGCCCTGCCTGAAATATATCATTCATCATTTAAAATCCACATAATGGAAACAAGAGAGACTGTCTCTAGGGAAGCAAAAGTATGCCGTGCTGTTGTTGATGTTATTTTTCTAAGTCTACATTCTACCAAAGGCTAGCAAGAACGGCCGGCCTACTGATCAATGTTCAACCTCATGCTGTTCCCTAAATTGTCCTTCCTCCTTCCCTTAAGGCAAGGTGTATATGAATTTAAAACGCCGGTTTTGGATTAAGACACCAATAGGAGTCTCAGTCCCTGCTGGTTGAAATATATCGAAATTGTTGCATTTTATACCTAAACGTTAAAATCTAAACAGCATGCCTCTAACTGTCAAACCTTAACACTGTTTAAAGTGAAGATGGAAAATGTTCCAGAAGAGAAGGGAAAGGAAAACATATTTAAAAGAAAAAAAGAAAGAAAAAACTTAAAACAGGGTCAATCTTTCCAGTATACGTTCACTGAGCTGTAACCAATTCGTGTGAAAAAGTCAAGTTCAAAATGCCTTCTTTCCACTTCTTTGCAAGTCATTATCTGGTACCCACGAACTTTTTTTTCAGCAGTACTATGTAATTTTAAAAGATCGCAAAGAACATATACCTAATGTTTCTTCTATACATTCAAAGAAACTAAAACAGTCTTAGTCTCCAGTTTTCTGGAACAGATGAAATTATAGACAACTCAAACAAAGCAGCAGAAATAAGAAACAAAAATTAGCAGCAAATATGACCTAAGTGGAAAGTAGATGTGTAGAAAAACAACAGCATAAAATTGAAGAGAAAGAAGAAAAGTTAATTCAAAATATTTCCAGGAAACATTCTAAAAGGCAATTCTTCATAGAAGGAAAAATAGAAAACTGATTTGTTTCAATTCTATAAAATTCCCTTCCTAATTCTAATGATAATTTGCCATTATTATGACTTATAACCACTTTGATTAATTTATATTGATGCTTATATTGATCCTGTAAAATTATCTATGAATATATATAAGTATACAGCAAAATGTACTGTTTCCTTACAGATAAAAAAATCCTATAATTAAAGTAAAGACCAAAGAGTTCCTTCTACATTTTTAACACATATATTGAGATGTATAGACCTGGTACAATATAATTTCACACTAATATACTATAGAAGCAAAAGTGGGGGGCAATTTGGCATCTATGCCATATAAATCAATTCTAAAGACACTGAAAAAGTCTCAGGAACTATAAAGGTAAACAAGACATGTTAATTTTGCCTGCCCAAATGAAGGTAAACAGGTACAGTGATTAAAAATATACTCTTTACTACAAGAGATACGTTCAGTATATAATGGGGACATGTAGACACTAAATAAAAACAAGGACAGCTTAGCAACGGTACAGACTCTTAAGGAGAGCAGCCTGGTGAGGACCAAAATGCTGTAAGCATAAGAAGTGACGTGGTCAAAGACATGGGCTCTGTTTTGAATTACAAGGAATTCAGATTTCCTGAGTCGTTTGTGACGGTCGGAAGGGAGAAAGCAGGGGAAGAAGTCAACGGAGAGGAGGCTGGACAAGAGACAGGACAGCTAAGACAGAACAGATGAGGCACTTGTGTGCCAAGTCAGAAAATTCAGATTCAACTAGAAATAGTGGAGATCATAAAGGATTTTATGCAAAGTGGCGGCAATAACAAAGGCAATAGATACTAGTTAAGAAGCGATTGCAGAACTAACGTTGATGAGGGATGCGGAGAGCTTGAACACTGGAAATATAGAAGAAAAAGTGATCGGTATAATGCTGGATTGACAAGGAATCAAGGTAGAAGAGTTGAACTTACAGGAGTCCTGTCATCTTTGTTATTCAACTAGAAAGGGGGGTACTAGTAACAGAAATATAAAATGAAAGGAAACAGATTTTAAAGGATAGAATGAAACGCACTTTTAAAATTCCGAGATTAAAATGTACATTAGGAATCATTAACAAAAACCAGTTACTGACTACCTACCCTGTGTCAGCTGGGGATATGAACAGGAACCCAAAGAAAGAATGAGTGAGACCTTCATCAAAAAGAATTAATCCCCATGCTCTGCCTGATGTTCCAAAAACATAGCATATGATATCCATTAATTTACATTATGCCACACTAATTGCTTCAATAGCAGTTCTGGAACTCAGTAAAAAAGAGGAGTTTCTACCGTCCGAGGAGCATCCTAAGTTAACTAAAGATTCTATCTTTGAGCATCGAACTGCAGTTTGTCTTCTCTCCTTTATTAGCTCATCCATTTCACTCCTTCAGAGTCTATTTATGGGTGCCCACTAGGTACCAGACACTGTTCTTGGTGCCAGGGATAGAGCTACAAGAAAAAAAGAAATCACTGTGACAGACAGGAGTCAAGATCTGACTCCAAGGTTCTGGGCCCGGGCAATTCAAAGGATGGAACTGTCGTTTATTAAGATGACAGAGACCATAAGAGAAACAGGCTCGGGAAGAAAGAACAGGAGTTCATTTTAGGCAATGTTAATTCAAATTACCTCTTAGTGAACTTCATTGAAAAGAGTAGAGAAGGAAATTGGATCTAGCAGACTCCAGTTCAGGAAAGAGGTTACCACAGCAATAGCATGTACGACCCATCATCTTACATGGAATCATCTAGGGGGTAGTAGAGAGAGAAAAAAAAGCAGGGGGTGGAGTGGGAGAACTGATAGGGGAATTTCAAGTGTAGGCTTCAATTTGTAGGATGAAGAAATAAGTGAAAAAGCCATCAGTTAGGTAGGGGAAAAAAAAAAGATTTTCCATATTAAGTGGTGTCCTGGAAGTATGGGAGGAAAGTGTCTCAACAGGGAGAGTGATCAACTGAGTTAAATGCTCTAACAGGTCTAATAAGATGACTAATTGAGTACCGCTGCATTTAGCAAACTGATGACTTGACAAGGAGTGTCTACAAAGGGAGACAGTGGCCGTCCCAAGTGGAAAAACACTTGCCTTCTCACACATACCACATGCGACCGTAAACAAACACACACAGTTAAAACTGGCTCTAAATATTCTCCTTGCTCCAAATGCTTCTTTATGTTTTAGAAATACTGTATATTAACCTTTGGTTTAAGCAATTCTATGTAAGACACTTATCTTTAGGTGTTAGATCCTGGACTCGGTTCTAAAAATTTGAAAAGCAGATGCTGTATATAGCTCATTTTTCTACTCTCGTCCCAACTATTAAAAAGAAACCTTACATGAGGAAAGGTATGTTTAACGTAACTTCTAACTGGAAGGGTGTATGTGTCCATCGAGGGTATGGGATGGCTGCGGAAGTCCCCGGGGGCAGCAGCGAACTGAAGATGCACTACGAGGGCTGAGCCCAGCAAAGCCCACACAGCTGACGGGCAGGAAAATGAGCAGCCAAAACGGTGATCACGAATAATGTGACAAACATCAGCAATGCAGTAAACTAGAAGGTAAAGACACACAACGGGACAGTAAAGTAAATAAACTGTACAGAAAAATCTCGGCTATTCAGTCAAAGGAATAGAGCTGGTCAAAGGCAATCTTAAGAACAAGGCACATGATCAAAGAAAATCATTAGACGTAGAAAGAGGTTAACAGCAAGAGGAAAGGAGATGGTATCTAACAAACGGCAAAGCAAGTATTCTTTTAAAAGTCCACCCTTTGGTCAAAATCTCTGCCCTGGATCTAAGTAGAAGTTCTTACAAGTGAAATGATGGCTCTACCACATTAAAAACATCCTCTGCAGAAGCTAAATCCAGATTGTAAACAAGTACCGGTAAAGTACTTAAATAAAAATTCTATCGGAATCTGTGAATACTTATTATCTGGGCCTGAAAGATAACCGCTTAGACTGCCGTTCATCATCCCATCCCCACAGCAGAAATCATCTTTCTTCGACAATCAAATTTCACATTTATCAAGTTAAAATGAGTAAATGATGCTTACAGAGAAATATTTTGCCTCCAGTACAGATAAAGAAAATCTAAAGAATTGTAAATTCACATATATCAATTCAGAATAAAAACTAAACAGACTACATAATGTAGACAAACACAGAAATAGTAAAGTACATCAGCAGATAAAGTTCTATAATCTTATTTATACTTCCAATTAAATGTTCTGTAAATGATAGATACAGTCAGAGAGCAGGTCAGAACTTGGGGCAACTGCATATATATACCATACAGATTCAGAAAAATAAATCGCAGGATTCAAGAGGTTGTAATTTAGATGAACAGGAACATTGAAAAACAAACTTGAATTTTTAAATATTTATTCAGACACTCCCCGTGAGATATCATTAATTTCTTCTATGTGCTCTCATGAATTTTGTTGAAACTGCCAGTATTGCAATTTTCATAGGAAACATTAAGCTAGCTTTAAATTCCTGAGTAGAAGTTTCTTAAGGGCAGGAGTGTATTTCATTCATCTTGACAGTTCTAATATCTAGCATGACCCAGTGTGCAGCAGCCACTGCATAATAAACTACCTGGTTAATTCTAAAACTTGGCATTTACCTTTGAGGTGTGAGTTAAGTTTATCTTTCTGGTGGTCTATTGTAGCATGAGTGAAGAAATGAATCATGTGGACCCAGAAAATTGGCAGGAAATCCTAGACAAAAATGTTAACCACTAGTTTATACTTAGGTGTGTTCCATATGACAATGAGTTCATATTAGAATATTACTTTACTGTTTCTTTAATGTCTATTAGCGTCTATGACATAGTATTTACCAGTCCATTTTAATATGTTTGGTGTTTGATTCATATTAATGTATTAATCTTAATGATGCAAACTTCAATAAAAGTAGTAGTCAAAACAGAGGAATGAAAATAAATGATCTCTGCATCCTTCTGGAATGTCTCAATGATGGCCCTAAAAATTAACTCTGCATCATACTCTGTATTCTTCATTTGGTCCATCATTAAATGTGAGAATAATTTATTTGAAATTGAAAATAACTTTAGTTAATAGTTTTGTGGGGAGAGGGGAGATAACATCAAACAAATAGTAAGTCAAGATATGACTATTCATTACAAGGCCTTTATTTGGTCTCAGACAAAATTAACCTCGGTGCATTTTGAGCATTTAAGGCCTAAGGGAAACAAAAACGAATGAAAAAATAAACTTGGCTAAATCCACAAGGCATTTTAACTTACGATTTGTTTCACTACAACTACCCATGTCATGTTTGATTATTACCCAATAACAAATTTCAGAGTACGGTGGTTATAACTCAATTAAGGATGATTTTCCTACTCTGTTTTTTAATACTCTGATGAACCTAAACTACTTATATAGTATGCGAAAACTCTGAATTTTTTAAATTAAAAAAACACCGGTTCTGGTCATAAGAGGTGTTTGAGAATTTAAGGTAGCACCAGTAACCATGCAGCCGCAGACAACCGTGGAGCTCTCTCTGAACTAAAACATCCTTGGGTCACTCTGGGAAGCCTCCTTGGAGAGAAAACTGATCTCCATGTGCGCCCTTGCAGGCAGTTATCCCTAGGTTGAGAGTCACCCAATTAGAAAAGGTGGCAAGAAATGTGTCCTTGATTTTAGCTGACATGATCAATGACACCACATCAGGCTTGGAAGGCGCTCAGTCAGCATCAACTTACGGGCCAGACTGTTATGGATGAAAGAACTGGGCTAGACCTCACTGCTGAACAAAGGGAAGTCTGCGTGATCACTCAGACACCATTCAGTACCTGAATTATGATCTCTGGCCATGCTGAAACAGCAATGGCAAAAATTAAGAAGAAAGCCTCTTAGTGTTCTAAGGTAAACCCGGATGGGATGTGTTATGGGATTTGTTCAGCTGACTGGATCTGGGAGTCGGAAGGCACGCCTGGTCGGTACTGCAGGTCGGCCCCAATCCGCTGCTTGGAGCCCTGCCGACCAGCAGCCGTAATCAAATACTTTATGAGATGAGTTCAACAGACTCCATCGCAGCCTGTACAAGTCAGAGTAATTGCTGCTCATGGTTAGAGTTCTGTTCCCTAAACTCGTGGTTTCTCTCCTAAAACACCACCCACTGCAACTGGAATAGGGGCTAGTGCGAAGCTGATACTCGAGCTACCGCTACTGCTGTGGTTAATACGGTCCTTTGCCCTAAGCGTCTGTGTCTTCTGACAGCGCCCATAAAACTGCGACAGAAGAACTTGATAGTTTACAAGTGACATAAAAGTGCAGACCGTGCATGTTGATACTCCTTAGCCATGCGTTCAAGGGAACTAGATCAGGAAGAAGCCACAGGACAGGGAAAATGTGGCACGCTGTCACTGTGGGCCTGAGGACACACACACAGAAGGAAAGCCAAACGTCTAGTCGGAAAACTCTAAGATCTCATCCTCTGGTTCCTTTCCTGACAAAAATCTACTGCAATTCAATCAGCCCCGTGACCAAGTGCAAAAGTTCCAACAAACTCTTCAGAACCTAGATAACGCTTCTGATATTCTAGCAAAATATTGGTTCTAACAAGAGAAAAAGAAGACACACATAGAAAGGAAAAGAAAAATAAAGAGGAGGAAAATGGAAATAACAGATAAAATCTAAGTGCAGCAGAAACTAGAGATTGGTTCACCCATACCTACTGCAACGCTTTGCAACTAAAGACCCGGCCAACACGAGGGGACCGTAACACATACGAAGACTGGACCCCGTCTGTCCTTACAGTCCCAGGTATGACCAGAGGAGAGTGTTGGGGGCGGTGCGTCCATTGGAATGTTCCTAGACACGACTGGCGTTTCTTCTGTATTTCTTCTGGCTGTATACTATGCACACATGACTCCTTGGACCTGCTGGAAATTCTGCAAGGTAACTAGTACCCTTTCCTGCTTAAATTACCTAGAGTGCATTGTGTTGCTTAAAACTGGGGAGAAAAAAAAAAAAAAAAAACCCTCGTCTGATACATGTGAGGAAAAAAAATCTACATTTATTATAATCCAATATTTATATTTGTATTTGTACTTTCTTTCCTAAGGATAAGACTCTCTAAGGTCTGAAAATAATTTTGAGTTGTTTCTGGTACTCAGTTTTTCATTTTTTCACTATACTATTTGCAGGGGAGAGGGAGCTGCAGGATGGTGAAAGTATGCTCATCCTATCAGAATCATAGGCAGTCAAAGTATCTTATTATTATTTTTAGACTCAAGAAAACCTAACAATCCTCCTTTAGAAAGAATTTTGTTGTGCTCGCTTCAGCAGCACATATACTAAAAAGTACTTTGTTATAAATACACGTTGCGATAAAATAATGATTTTATTTTACTACCTTCCATTTTCTCCAATTTAAAAGCAAGCAATTGGTTTCTATTTTATTCAGCAACAAACAAGTTTTATTTTTAATTTGGTGATCTGCTAATATCACCCAGACTAATAAATGCAAATCATATAGCTGATAGAGTAAAATGGTCACTTAGAGTAAGAGCTTTATGGGAAAATTGATAACCAGCTAGCTTTAAAAGGTACTTTATTTGTAGAAAATTCAGAAGCACCCAAAGAGGAAAGCATTTTTAGATATTACTAAAGTGCTGCTTGATCATTCTAAACAAAATAGAGCATGATCAGCAGCCCCAGAAAACAGAACCTACTTACTACCCCCTCTCTTTAACTTAAGCTTGCACCTCCCAGCTATTTCACACATTAGGTTTCTTAATAATGAGCAACTTCAAAGAGTAAAAACCCACAACAAAATGGTTGAGTAGGGGAAGTGAGAATTAACAATTCTTTCCAATGTCTATTCTCGATCGAGAACATGCAAATTTAACCTGAACTTACCAGAAAAAATGAGAAAGAAACGAATTTAAGTGATGCTACACTGACCTTCCACTACGCAATAAAAATTAAACTTTAAGAACAATATCAAGAAATTTATTTTAGTATTTACAGGGTTTCAAAAAATAACACTACTAACCGTGAAAGAAAATAATTACTTACAACAAAGGCAATTAGTTTCATTAGAGCAAAGAAGTCCAGTCACACTTATCTTGGTAAAAATATCTTAAGAACTAAATCAAATACATCACTTCTACAACTATTAAAGGAAGGTGTTGCTGCTAGTCCCTTCCTCTCTACCTGTATCTCCTTACACTAAATATAATGAATAAGCAGTCATTAAAAAAGCAATCGTCTCCACGCATGTCCATAGCTACATTTTTCATAATAGCTAAAAAGTAGAAGCAACCCAAATGTCCACCCAAGTGACAGATGATAAACAAAATGTAGTACACATCCATACGACGAAATATTTGGCAATAAAAAAATGTTCTGATACATTTATAAACATGAATGAACCTTGAAAGTATTATGCTAAGTGAATAAAGCCAGTTACAAAGAACTATAAGTTGTATAATTTCATTTATATCATACATCTGGAATATGAAAATCTACAGAGATAGAAAGTACATTAACGATTGCCTAGAGATGAGGGAATAGGGGTATTATGGGGTGACAAGTAAGGGATAAGGAGTTTCTTTTCAGGGATGATGAAAATGTTCTAAAATTATGATGTAAGTTGCACAACTCTGCGAATTTATAAAAACACTGAACTGTACACTTCAAAGTGAATAAATTATATAATGTGAATTTTATCTGAATAAAGCTATTAAAAAAAATCACTTCAAAACTATATCAAGTCATTAGACATAGATTTTTAATTTCTTCAAGACAATGTCTTCTATAATAGCAACCTTAATTCCAAATTTTTAATTGATAGTTCTATTTCAGAGAATTTTATAGGCACTTACTAAATATAACTGTATCCTAACTATAGAAATCTTTTTTCCATAACATAGCATGTTCGGTAAAATCAGAGTAACTACACATAATAAAAGTGACTAAATTTGTCCAAGATTTTTTGATTCATGTTGTTTACCTTCAAGTTCATAGAGTAATCAATTAAAATTTTAAAGACCAGATAGATTTACCTTAAGGTCCAGTACCAAAACAAACTTAATATTCCAAATAACCAAGAATTACAAGGTTGCAATCGCCAAAACTTTCCAATTAATGAGTCAAACATGTTGTTTACCGAGACAAACGTTGGCTACATTCTTAACAAGCTGTTCTTTATCCCTTCCCTGCAGTGTTTAAACTTCAAGTGATGTAATATTGTTGTAAACAACATTGGGACTCCAGTTTCACCAAGAAAAAATTTTAACTATTTTTTCTGAAATAATTATAGATTCATAAGAAGTTACCACACACACACACAAAAAAATGTACAGGCACATTCTAATTACACCACACAGTTCCACCCGCGATAGCATCTTGCATAATTATAGTACGAAACTCGAACTGGGAAAATGCAATTGGTACAATCCACACTGTATAGCCTGTATAGAGTGTACCAGCTTTACACTCATATGTGTGTGCATATGCAGTTCTGTGCAACTTCATCACGTGTCAGATAGGTATAACCATCACCACTGTCTAGATATCAGAACGGTTTCCATCACACAAGACCCCCTCCTGTTTGTGTATGGCCAAAATCAACATCTTCACAGACCCCATCCCAAACCTTCAGCAAGTGTGAAACTGTTCTCCATCTCTATAACCTGGTTACTTGAAGAACAGTATATAAATGGAATCCTACAGTGTGTAACCTTGTAGAATTGACATTTTTAAATCAGGATAATTCTCTGGTGATTTGTGCAAGTTGTTACATGTATCGATGATTCGTTGCTGTTTGCTGCTGAGTAGTATTCTTGGGGACAGATGTACCACAGTTTAACCATAGTATTCTTGGGGACAGATGTACCACAGTTTAACCATTCACCTGTTGAAGGACATCTGGGGTTTCCCGTATGACAAATAAAGCTGCAATAAAAATGCGTGTACGGGTTTTTACATGAACATAAATTTTCATTAATCTGGGATAAGTGCTCAAGAGTGTAATTGCTGGGTTGTATAGTTAAATACCAAATGTTCCTGAAAAAAATAAAGGTCACATTCAATCTCCACTTTCCGCTAACTTCTCAATTTAACGAAATTACTTTTCGAAGCTAGCTTTTACTCAGCACTTCTGCTAAAGGACCAAGCACCATCCTAAGCATTTGGAATACATTATCCTATGTAATCCCTGCATCAGCGATGATCTGGGTACGGATATTATCTCCATCTTCTAATTTAGAAAACTGAGCTCTAAAAGAGGCTTGGGAGGCGACCCAGAGTTACACAGCAAGGATGAGAAGATCTGGGACGCAAATTCAAGCCTGCGTGACTCAGAAGTCTGTCCCTTTCATCACAAGACACTACAACTCCCAGTCCTATAAGATGTACGGGATTAGATTTTAAAAAGTATTCATTAGTACAAAAATGCTTTTATTTAGGGAATAAAGTTTACACATGACTATTACGTTTTATATATGGGATTTTAAGAATTGATCTCTAATATGCTGCACAAAAAAACAAAATAATATACTGATATTTGTACACATATTGTACATGTAAAAAGTAACATGAATACTGGAGGATAATTCACATAAAGTAATCGCTCGGCTTTTCTCTACAATGTTTCTTTAAGGTTTACTCCTCATTCATTAGCAGCAAATAAAGGAAGATAATGCATAAATAGGGAATTTGGGGACAGATGAAAAAGAAGAAGAAGGGAAAAGAGGGTGATGATGTATGAATTAAAAGACACTAGCGCACCAAGCAAGTGCAGGAACACGTCTGCGTCAGAGGCGGGTGACACGTCCCAGACCCTCACTCTGGGCCCTCTGCCAAGCCCGGAGGAGTAAAGAGTGGCTTTTTTCCGGAGACCCCCGTACCTGGACCACGCACTGGGGACCACATACTGATCTTCAAGCCTGCCCGCTGCCCAGAGACACAAATCACAACAACAGGGCTCCTCGCCAGCCTCTTGCAAACACCATCAGAAATGTCATAATAAATGTATTAATTTGACAGTCCCTAACATTTTCTAATTTATTGTCAGAAAAAAATTTTATCAGTGCTTCTTCTTTAAATATACTTAGGTTTGATTAGCAATGATTGTAACAATAATTACAGGCATAAAAACTCTTTTGTCTGGTTTTTTTTTTTTTAAGTTAAATGAATATTAGTTATATAGTTTCCATACTACAATGTTAAGTCTACATGTGACTTTTTGGGAACACTTAAATATTTTTGAAAACCTCTCTAAGTGTACCTTGGACCTCATTATTACTCATGTAAACTCTCAACTTTTCAGATATAAAAACTAATACAATGAGAAGCCATAATTTACTTACTTGCCAAAATTTCTTCAAAATTATAGTACTCAGTTTATGAGACTAACATAGAATAAACAATTCATGGGACCATAATCATATTTTTTTTTTTTTACAGAGAAATCTAGTAAGCCAACTCCTAGGAAAGTAATCTATGGAAATAACCACAGGTATGCACCAAGTTGCATCTATACGATCAATTACAATACAATGTATATTAGAATCTATACATTAAAAATGCTAAAATAAATGGATATAGGGTTTCACACTATAGTCTTAAATATAAACCTGGCAGAAAACAGTCACAAAACAATACGCGTGACGTAAACGAAACCTACCTGCAGTTGCACTGAATTGTGCCGAAGACCTTCCACAACAGAAGAAAATCTGTCAATCTTTCTTTCTTCTCCAGCTGATGTTAAAGCTTCTAAAACTTCTTCAATGCTATCGGAAAATTTGAAAGCGTTAATTAAACTGCAAACAGCAAAGAACCCAAATGCCATAATACAACTGATCGATCTATTAAACTCCAGAACTACTGCTCCTAAGCAACCAACAACCTTTTAAAAGTAGCTCGCTGAGTACAAAGCATGTATCCAGCGCTGTTCTAAGCGTGTTACACGCTTGGATTTATTTATTCCTCATAATTACCCTATAATGATGTCTATTTATCAAGCATTTATATAGTGCTTACCACACTTTGGGGACTATTTGAACCAGTTTACAAATAGTAACCCATCTTAATGTGTATGAGTCTCTGAGGTAGGTCCTGTTATCATCCTATTTTAGAGATTAGGCAGCTGAGATAGAGAAAGGTTAAGCAACTTGTCCGAGGTCTCACAGCTACTCAATGGCAGAGCAAGGACCCAAAAGCAGAGAGTCTGAGGAACGAGCACCGCATAAATGCTCTTACCCACTGTGCTCTACTTCCTCTTGAATCTAAGTTAGTGAAGCTCTGGTAGCCAAAAACATAGAGCGGTAAGAAATCTGAGTCAAATATTAAAAATAATAGTTACATAAGAGTTACACTCGCTCCTCCTTAAAAAAAAGAATTGTTGTGTGAACAGGATGGGGCGCACTAGTGAAGCTCACGTGAGTTTGTGGACGCAGACATGTAGGCCAAGTGAGTGATGTAGTTGTTTACATCACTTTGAGGCCTCTTCTGAAATCAAGAAATAACAAAAATAATATGAAACTACGGGAAGAAGAGAAAAAAGAAAAAGGATAAAGAAAGAAAGGGGAAAGGGGAGAAAGACGACGAGGGGAAAGGATGAGCAGAGAGAAGGAGAAAGGCATAGAGAAGGGGAAAGGAAGTAGGGGAGGATGCAGCAGGAGGGGAGGAGACGGGGAGCACAGAAAGTGCTCACGTGTCCACACTGAGTCCACTCTCCGGTTTCTACGCCAAGGTGAACGTGCCCTCTGTAAAATGCTAAGCGCTGAAGCTTTGTGCCCGGCTTCGCGTGCTAGGATTGCGGCCACACGGCTGTGTCCGTAGCTACACACATAGCTGTATGGGGCCAGAGGGCCAGGCCTGAGGGGTGCCTGATGACTTGCCAACTGGATCCCACCTGAGCAGCTCAACAGTCACCAGCCCCAGGAGGATCACAAGGACAATGTTCAAATGGGCGCAGGAGGTTCTGCTCCTAGGGCTCTGCCTACCCTTATGTGAGAAAGCTATTACTGTTTGTTCTTTTGGTTGTTCGGTTTTTATATCTTTAGACTTTTTAAAATATAATTTTAAAAATATAATATAAATATAAATAAATAGAAACATAAATTAAAATGCATATAAATAATTTTGAAATGCTTTCTTGTAATAAGAACCCCAATCTTCTTTAAAAAAAAAAAAAAGGCTTTTCTATGTAATTATCTTTTAATACGTAATAGTGCCCTAACAAACGTGAATAACGTCTTTGAAGTTTAAAGCTCTAGTACCTATTCTATGGTCAAGGACTATGTACACTGACCAGTAAAGTACTGTTCCGTATGTCATGTTGTAAATCGGCCTTACAAATAGTATGATGTTTGCTTTTACAAGGGAAGATACATGACCTACAGTTTGAATTAATTCTATCTAGAAAAAAATAATCACATAAGAAACAGAACCCATTTGTATATTTTTTCACAGTCTTAATTTAGAATTTTTATTTAGGTTTGAGTTCTGAACTGTTTAAAATAAATGACAAAAAAGTCAGTTTTTCACAGAAACATATTAGCCCAACACTACTGCATCGATTAAGAGAAATAATCATTACTCAAGCATTTCTGTGCAGCCAATATGAATCTAAAGCAGTTGCTTAAGTATACTTCATTTACTTATATTCTAGTCTAAAACAGAATTGATAACGAAAACATTAAATGAATTAAATCGTATTAAATCATTATGCAATTAGAGAAATAAGTTGAGAAGACTCACGTGCTCTCCTCCCCCACAATGCACACTGCAGAGAGGAGTTTAAGCACATCTGTCATCATTCCAGGGTGCTCGGGATCGATGGCTAAGGCTAATAAAGAAAGACTCCTCTCTTCACTCATAATTCTTTCCAGGCCATACTATAACATTTGGGAAATAAGACGTTAAATGTTAGTTTTAAAAAAAAAAAAAAATAGTGTCCTGAAGGAAATACCGCTATTAGAAAACGTTTAGAGGATATATTTTTATACCTAGTAAAGCCAGGGAGTATAAAGAATGTATAACATTCTAAAAAAAAGATTCATAGAAATATACACTTTACATTGAGAACTATGAGAATCAACCAGATACAGATAACCTCTCAAAGGTGATTTTATAACAATATTGGCTGATAATTATTAACATAGAGAAGTGGCCAAGTGGAGAAAGAGAAGCAGTGAGAAATACTGAGATTTCCCAACAGAAACACACAAAATGAACAGTCAGATGTTGAAACAGACACTGAGGCCATAAGGCTCTCTCCTGAGAAGGAAGGCTGCTAAGAGATATACCACCACCAATAAATGCACAGATCATGACTGTCCCAGAGAAATACACTGCGAACTACATGTGCAGTGTTAATATGCAATTTTCGAGCAAAAAGTAAAACTGATTTTCATGGAATTATTCCAATATATCCAAAATATTATCATTGCAACATAGAATCAAAATAAAATATTCATTGATAGATGAGATAGTGTACTTTTTTCTTCCTAAGTATTCAAAATCCAGTGTGTATTTTACACTTATGGCACATCTCAATTCAGACTCGCCCCATTTCACACGCTCAATAGCACATGTGAATATAGCAACTACATTATACAATTAGGCCTCAACAGTAACACTGAGTTCATAATATGGGCAAGAGCTGATGGATGATTTGGGCACATACCACACAGAAACTGACAGAAGGAGCATATGTATTCTGATTAGAATATTTTACCATCAAAAGGACAGTGCAGTTGTAAACACATCATATAAATGGGATGATCTAGGATAAGGACAAAGGTTATTTGCTACTTTGAGGATGTCACATCCAATCAGAAGATAAGGAGTGACGTTAATAATTCGGTGTTTTGATTTAAGGATGTATACATCTCTTAAGGCCTGCTTACACTCTGGAAGTAAAACCTAATGGAGAATAAAGAGAAGCAATAAAACAACACTATTTATCTACCATGCATCCCAGAGGATCCTTCTAAAGAAGAATGAGAAATTGGTTGATTACAGCTACTACTAAACACTAAAAATGGCCTAATCTCAATTACAGACCTATGAACTATGGCTTATACTCAAAATCAGCCCTAGAAACAGATATCAAAGTTGAATCTATAAGAAGTTTAGACCCAAACGCTTTCATTTCAGTGTTATGAAGTTTTCTTTATAACTTTCCTATTGCAAATGGCATTTATGTAAAGAAGCCTTCACATTGCGCTGCAATATTACGCTTGCTTTAGACCACTATCTAGGGAACTCAGGTACAGAGGAGAATGGACAAGCAGAAGGGTCAAGGGCCCCATGATATCATTTGAGGAAAGACTTCTCTGTCTTGTCAGTGATAAGGAAAAATTTAGAGACGGCGAAACCGGCCAGGAACTGCTCACTTCTGTGATGCTCTAGGCTATTTCAAATCAGCAAACACTGCAAAAGTAGGCATGGGGCCAGAGACTGCAATATGCCTTGATAACCGTTCCAGGGAATTGTCAGAGGTGCATAAAGTACCACTTAGATCCAATTCAAAAAGTCAGTCGGTCAAGGATTACCAAGTACCAGAAGACTGGCTCTGTCCCATAAACCTGAGGACTGAGAAAAGCTTGCCTCCAGCATTTCCCCCTCATTTCCCACCCACCTGGCTCTCCTCGGCAAGTGCCTGCCCTTCTGGAGTCAGAATCCTGTGGCTCCCCCTGCCACTCTGGGCAACTCAGACTGATTTCCTCCAGTGACACTACTACCTTCTCTGTCAAGGCCTCCAGCCCTAAACCATCACGTGTGATAGGTGGATCAGGAGCATTCTCTGAGCATGGTTCTAACCGTTATCCTGTGACCCCCACAAACCTTCAGCATAGGCAATATTCTCCAATTTTGCTAATGGAAAATCATGTAGTGCTCATTTTAAGTCTGCAGTGGGGCCAGATTGCCACTATTCAGGATCTAGAACTAAAGAGATACAGTCTACTTGTGTAAAATTAGTCTCATTCGATTATTTAAAACACAGCAAAGCAAAGCAAAGCAAAAACTGTTGACTCTGTGAGAGAAACAGTCAACTTACCAGTGCTGGCAAGTAAAGTGCATTAAATGAAGGCTTTTATAAGAGTAGAGAAGTGGTGACAATTTTTGGAAGGTCTAAGGATGTCCCTCTATTGAATGTCAAAGACCCACTCTGGATTCTGTGAAAAGTCACGTGTTCTAAAATGAGAGCCAATGCCAGGTTCCATCTGCATTCTGCATGAGGCCTATTATTACCTAATAAATGGAATTTCAGGCCACTGAAGATGTGCTAGGCAGGGGAAGGTGGATACTGTGAATCCCTGTGTAGGATGCCCAGCCCTACGTGAATACTGGTGCTGAACAAATCCCTCCATGAGCTAATCCCAGTAGCAGAGATACATGGGGCGAGGGGCTGGCTTCAGGAACAAAGCCTCTGCATGGGGGGTGTACATCTCGAAGCCACACACACATAGTTGACTGACCCAATCAAGCCCCTCTTCTAATTACCTTTTAATTTAAATAAATGAACTTTTCATCCTGACTTTTATTTTCTTCCTAATAAATATTCGCAATATTCTTCCATTTTAAAAACATTAGTCCAACTTAGTGTTAAATTTACTTCTATATGGTAACCAATTTGCTCATCATTTGTATAAATAATTTCTAGTACAAAATAAGGTACCACACTTTTCTCTTAAAACCTATAATGTTCATCATTCATCGATCTCTTGTAAAGACTGCACAGTGAGGTATAGAAAAAAAATCATCAACCAGTCTTGGGGAAAAAGTAAGGTTACCAAAAATTTCAGGAAGCATAATACTAACTCCAAGTATCAATAATTTAACTTTTCATACTTATTAGCACAGGTGATAATAAACGCAAATAACAATATATTTCAGATGCACATATAACTATAAGCAACATGTTATTATGAGACAATAAGTTACATTACATTAATTAGACTATAAATACAAAGTTTACTCCCCCTTCAATTCAGTCTCAAACCAAATAGGAACAGTATCTTCTACACACCATCTCATTTTAACCATGATATTCTTTTCAAATTTAAATGATGATCCACATGTTCCTTTGGTTTGAAAAATGTTTCTGGGTTTTCACCATTCAAACTTCCATCACTAGTGAAACTTTCAATGTCTATATTGTCACTTTAAAAGAAGCCTCCTAAGCAGTACTATGTACTCACAGTGTGGAAAGATCTCTCTCCATCAGCAGTTTGATTCCTTTATTTGGTTATTCTTAAAATATATTCTATAAAAGGCTACTTAACACCTAAAACTTCCTCCTCACAGAACACTAAAAGGACTTGTGATTTCTACATCAAATATTTTCCTTGAAAATCTTATCTAATTTGAGGAGGGAATGGGGGAGAAAAATATTTCATTGTTTCAAAATAGAAAGTTTAGCTCCAGAAAATGCTAAAAAAATAATAATAATAATAATAATAATTCATTAAGACAAAAATAATTAGAAAACATCAATATTTGTTACATTTAGTAAAAAATGTATATGTATGATGTTAATAATTTAAGTACTAGTACTTAAGTGTGTAGTCTTTTAAAGGTTTATTCTAAAACTAAAGATAAGGCAAATTTTAAAAAAATTAATCAGAAATATGCAGAGTTACTATAAAACACAAATCATCACACCGCCATAGGTAAAATTTCCTCACCTGCTGTCAGTAACAGCAACGAAAACACCTGTCATTACTCACACATCATGAGGTAGATGTGTTTAGATGTTGGAGCTAAAGATATGGCAGGGGATAGAGTAATTTTTTGCAATTAACAGCATAAAAAAAAAATCAGATGAATCTAACTTCAGTAAAGAGCTTAAACGTTTCTTCTAATGTATCCTCTTTAAATATGCAAACTCAGCAGATCTGCCATATTACATTGGGTCTGAATCGTACTTGTATTAAGCATCACCGCTTCATTTCTGGGACCTGTTATATCGGTATTCATTAATTTCATTACAGATTTAAATGCCTAGACTATAAAAATGAAGTGTTTCCAACTTGATTCTTTGGTAATAAATACTACTGCATCCCGCATTTAATAATCACATATGATTTCGAAGCTGATTTGTGCTATAGTTTTGAAAATTAAAAGAGCAGGGGAGAGAAGAGGAGGAGAGAACAAAAAGCAAGGTGGAAAGAAAGGAGAGAGACAGGAGGGAGGAAGGGAAAGGGGGCGAGAGAATTAATCTGAAGCACCAGAAGGTCAATACATCCCCAAGTTTCTCTGCTGAGAGACAATGGTTTTTAAACAAAACTAGAAATCAATACAATTCGGTATTTTTTTCCATTATGTACTAAACAGTATATCAAAGCAATACATCACTTTAGTGCAAATCCTTTATGACACAACTCTAATTCTTAGGAATTGTATAAAAACTGAAGAACAAATACGATATGATCACCCACGTACATACCTGTGTATTCATCAAGGCCTTTAGACACTGTATGACTTTGTGCTGATTCTTCTTTACCATCTTTTCTTGTCTGCATTGGCATAAAGATATCAGTGTTAGAATTACAATGGGACATGCGAATGTAGCTTAATTGAAATAACGAGCAATACTTACATTTTGCTAGTAACCAGTTTTTCCAAAATGTCCAGTAATAATCCGAGCCCCTCATGTCCGAAGCTTTCCACCCAACTGAAAAACAGGGAAAAAAGGTAATTATACATTACGTCAGTATTCTAAGTTTGAAAAATCACAGTACCATCACAAATATGTTACAGTTGTTCTATTCTAATCATAAAGACAATCTAAGAATGATATCTTGTACAAAATCATTCATGTTCATAGTCTTGGTTGTGACAGAAAGAACAAAAATGTGATAAGCCAGTGGTGTGCTGAACCTGACTTGCACTTGGCTTGTGAGAGCTGAGCATGCCCATCTCTTCCATACTCCACATCCAGTGACATCATGTTAGTAACTAAAACTCTGCCATGTTGGAATTATTTACACTACAGAAATCAGCAAAGGCTGCCAATCAAAGCAGCTCCCCCAACCCAGAGAGATGCATATTAAACATTTACCTGTACACCACTGGATAACTCTCACTTTGGACTGTTCTAAAGGGCAGAAACTGAGCAAGTTAAGATTTTCAAAAGGGAAGAATCAGAACTACATAAAGAAAAAGATTACTGAAAAAATTATCAAAATAGTAAAAAGGGATGTTTTGGGGAGAATTTCTCAAACCTCTAAAATGCATCCTTATGAGTGTTAAGAATTTCCTGTTTCAAAGTTCAATTAAAAAAAAAATCTTCGTTATTTTTTAAATGAGTATTTTCATCTCGAATAAACAGCCTCTATTCCATAAACTCATAAATATAACCACAGCACTGCATGTAGTTAGGACATTGCTGCCAATAGACAGCAGCTCATCCTGATTATAGAAAAACCACCTTCATAGAAATTACTGTATTTTTTTCAGTGATCATTTGGAAAGCCTAAGCCAATAAATAAAATAATGGTAACAATCTGTCAAAAAAAGTGGAGGAAAGGAAAAGTATATGTGTGTGTATATTTCCTTGTATATAAATTTTTATGTATGATTTTATTTGTGAGTGTAGCCTTTGAAAAATGGAATGTTAAAAACAAAATTTACCCAATAATCAAAAGTGTTACATTATAAAGAATAAAAACAAATCAGATAGCAGGATCTAATACCATTTTCTTACTTAAGATATAACATTTCCCATGAAAATAAGGGTAAAAACCAAATACAATACTTTATATGAAAAATAAAAAGATTGTTTAAAAATCCATCTTCATGTTCACACTTGCGTGAACACAGCTTAATCATCTATCAATACTCAATATTTCTGATTTTAACACCCCTCCACACACACACAAAGCAATTTATCATTTAGATTTGCAGACCCATGTCAGACTATTTTACTCACCTCCTCTCTATGAAAACCATGGAATAACTAATTCGAGAATGCACTTAAACAGTAAAGATACACCCTATGAAAAGGACTGAAGATCACTATTATAGTGAAGATAAGAAAAAAGTTAAATAAAAGTTGGTGTTTCAAACCAGAATGCTACTTCAAAAGTGAAGAGTTTACTCTGTACTATCAGCAACAGACAGATTACCTGTAGGCATTTCAATTCTTGCTTTCATGTTTCATGAAAACACCTACAGCATCCTACTTAACTCTTTGCTTTGTTGACTCCTGTTCTGTATTTATTATTTCACATGCAGCAGGGAGGCTTGAAATCAAACACGTAAGGAGTAATTTGAGCATTTTATTTGGGCTGGCGCTGAGATGTGTGCACAGACTGTTCATCAGGCCCTCCTGTGTTAGTACCTTACAGTGGGACTTCAATACTTTGTTTGAAGTCAATTTCCAACAATCTCCGTATTCAAAAGTATACTCATAATGATATTCTAAAGCTAATATGAATGATTTAGGATGATTCAAATTGTTATCACCTTCAATCATTGTGGATTATAATGTTACTATTCTTAAAACCGCCTTATACCAAAAAAAAAAAAAACCTAATTTAAAATTGTGTTAATATAACAAAAAGATTTTGTTGTATTTATAATGCTTATCTGGAAGGCCACTATAAGCATTCAGGGAGCATATCGATTCAGGTAAATCAAGTTAAGTCTTCTGGTCTGAGTAATTAATAAAAGAAAATAGCTATCTTTAAAATTTATCACCACTAATATAAATAGAATACTGAGACTATGGAAGTTCTCAAATCAAACCTTTAGGTAACTGGACCCCCTAGATAACTCTCTTCTACATTGCAGAATGTGAATCATTAAAGGCAAATTTACGCTATTCATATATATTACATAAAACTAATTCTCTACAAAACAAACTAAGGTGAATGTCAAGAGGCATCATGTCCAATTACTTTATATTACAATCTTTTCACTCAAGGTGGAATTAATTTATCAACAACAATAAAATCAGAGAGGTTGGCAACGACAGCCTTATCAAAGGCAGGTTACATTTTACATTTCAAAACACGTCAAAAACATGAAAAGTGGGACAGGGTGTAGAGAGAAGAAACTAAGATGCTTGATAACAAAAGAAACACTATAATATATAAACATAAGGAAGCCAATGAAAGTACTTATCGAAAAAGTAATATTAAAACAAATTAAACAGGCAGAAAAAGTCTCCCTATTTTCTTAAAAGTTTGCAAGGCTAACATATTGTTATATTAACAAGTCGTTCGCCAACGAACCCATTCTCTCAAAACCTTCCCCCCCACCCCCACTATTTTCAGCAGTATTGTTTTTAAGGATAGGGGCAAATATCACTTCCTATCTCTTCCGGAAAAGATGTTCAAGATAAAAATGGATATTGAATAGGTAGGTCTGCAGTCCTGACAGAGGTGTATTGAAATCCATAGCTTTCTACAAAAGTAAAAAATTTCTCATCATCAGTGTAAGAAATAACCTGGAAAAAAAAATACCAACTGATCTCTAAATGATCAATCTTCAGGAAACAAAATCTGTACTATTTATTCTGTGTCTGTCAGCACAATACCATCAGGCATTATGTGGTTTAACTATAAACTGCATTCATGGATGAATAAGCACTGTGAAAATGTTTTTCTTCATGAATAGAAATGAAACAGATTAGCATGGCATTTATTTGGGGGGGAAATCCTTTAAAACAGCAAAAAGTAATGTGCTAAGTACTAATTTAACACAAAATCTACCTCTCAAAATGCTATAACAGGAAATATCAAACTCTTCTCTCTTAATTGCTTCAAGAGTAACTTCTAAGTATATTACCATTTACCACTTCCTAGAAAGGGTCTCAACGTAGGAGAAAAGAAGAGATGAAGAGGTAAAAAAAAAAACAAGAGGAAGAGTAGGTCTCTAAGATTAAATGTTCAAATCACCTTTAAATGTTTAAAGTAGCTTAGGCCTTGAAATTCAGTTTTTGCTTCCAGAAAATGAAATCAAGTGTGCAAAATGATTTCCAACATATTGTTGGCTTTATGAAGCAAATACAGTCACCTCATTGAGCAGAAGAAACAATAGTCAGGTCTTAGACTTACTTCCTGGACAAAGGAAGAAAAAAGCACCGTCAACGTAGGTTTCCCACAGACTAAAGTTAAAGTTATTAGCTCTCTTCCCAAATGTGCCCTAAGGGAAAGAAATGCATCATGGACAGTCAGAGCTGGAACAAACCTACCAGATCTTAAGGGCAGTCTTACCTGACGCATACACCTGGAGAATAGGGACAATTTCTTATTTATCCTTAAATCTCCAGCACCTGGGACAAACTACACTGAATAAATGGTTTTAAAATGAAATTGGTAGTCCTCCCAATTTCATATATAAAGAAAGGAACATGCAGAGAGAAATTAAGATCACTCGGAGATAGCATCTGAGTCTGCTGATGCCCTGGCTCATGCCCTTCTTTTATATACTTAGAAAAGGCACAAATGGATGACGCGTTCTATGCAGCATCACGGAAGCTGCCTTAACTTCCATGTCAGGAACATCTATTCCGATTTGAGAACCAGTACTTATCTATGCTGAACCAAGGATAATAAATCCGGAGACTGTCCTAATTTGGGACGAGTCCATGATGGCTGCTGAAGGGTGATGTTTCATTACTACTAAAATCAAGTGCTTTTAACAAAGTCAGCCTTTAATGAGGGCTTGCTGTGTGCTGGACACTGTACAAGGTGTGAGGAATACAAAACTGAATTAAACATGTTCTCTGCCCCTTGAAAGGATCACAGACTAGTGGTTGAAACAAATATTGAGGAGAATTGTTTCCATAATGTAATAAGTGCTATAATCATGTTGCTAATGAAACAGAAGACACAGCATCTACCTCTTGGGAGCCAAAGCAGCTGATGTCTGACTCAAGTCTTGAAGGATAAGTCACAGAAAGGAAGAGAGGTTTCTATGCAGGAAGGAACACGTGCAAAGACATTAAATGTGAAGAACGAGGCCTGGCCTGAGCACCACGAGTGGCCATATCAGACATAAAACCAAACAGGTAGAAAGGAGCTTCATTTTGAAATCAACGATATATAGTACCATGGGCAGTGGGAAGCCATCAAAGGATCAGACAAGTGTGGTTAGAAGAGTCATCCCACCTCTGCCCCCCTAAAGATGGCCATGTTCCAACACCACAACCTATGAATATATTACCTTACATAGCAAAGAGATTAAAAGGGGAATTAAGTTTGAAGATAGAATTAAGGTTGCTATTCAGATAATTTAGAAATAGGGAGATTACCCTAGATTGTCCAATTTAATTACATGATTCTTAAAAAATGAGATCCTTTCCCAGCTGGGTAAGAGACATGAGATGGAGAAATAAGAGGGATTCAAAGCATGAGAGGGCCTCAACCTATTTTTACAACCTTTAAAGATGAAGAAGGACATGAGCTAAGGAATGTGGGTGGACACTAAAAGCTGAGCTAGCCCTAAATTGATAGCTAGCAAGGAAAGAGGAACGTCAGACTCACAACTGCAAGGAATTGAATTCTGCCAGCAACTCAAATGACCAAGCAAATAGAGGTGAGTCTCCTCGTTCATGAGCTTGGGATGCCTCTCCATTTATTAAGACCTTCTTTGATTTCCTTCATTATTATTTTGTAGTTTTGAGCACAAAAGTCCTATAAATAATTAGTTAGATTTACACCAGAGTATTTTTTGAGTAGTAAATGGTGCTGTTTTCCAAAAGTTCACTGCTAGTATATAGAAATATGGTTAATTTGTTTTGTGAATAAAAAATCACATAAATTTACCCTCTTAATATTGAAGCATACCATCCAGTATCATTAACTGCATGCACCTCAGTCATCCATCACATGGTGCCCTGTTTGTCTTTTCTCTTATAAAAACATAAGTTATGCTGGAGTAAGAGTCCATCCTGCTCCCTTGTGACCTCATCTCAGTTATATCCACAATGACCCTATTTCCAAATAAAGTCGCATTCTAAGGTGCTTGGCGTTACAAAATTCAATCCAAATCATCTGTTCTTATTTTCTAGAGCGTTTGTCAAGAATTCTGTTGCGTTTTGTCAAATGCATTGTCTTCATTAATTGATGTGATGTGATTTTTCTTCTTTAGCCTTGTTGATACAGTCCATTACAATATGATATTTGTGTCTATATTCATGATGGACATTGGCCCACAGATTTGGGGCTTGGGGTTTTTAGTTTTGTTTTGATTTTATATTTGGTTTTGCTATCAGTATCAGCTTCATAAAATAAATTGTGAATTGTTCCCTGTTCCTGTATTTCCTAGAAGAGATTGTGTAGAATTGGTATTAATTTTTCTTTAAGTTTTTAGTAGAATTCTCCAGTAAAACCATTTTTACTTGAAGACCTTTTGGGGAGTTTTAAAATAGTAATTCAATTTTCTTATAGCCGGAGGATTATTTAAATTTTCTATTTCATATTGGGTCTGTTGAAGGACATTTTGCTTCTCAAAGAATTGGCCTTTTTCATCTAAGTTTGCAAATTTGAGTGTTTAAAGTTGTTTGTAGTACTCCATTATTACCCTGTTAATGTAGGGTGTGTAGTAAGATTCCCTGTATCATTCCAGATATTGGTTTTTAGTGCTTTTTTTCATATTAATAGAGATTTGGCAACTGTATTAATCATTCAAAAGAACCAACTTCTTGTTTCATTGATTTTCTCTTTTGTTTTTCTGTATTCAATTAATTGATTTCTGGTCTTTATTTCACTCCTACTTGATTTGGATTTATTTTGCTCTTTTTCTCGAGTCTTGAGGTAATAGCTAAAATTATTGATTTTAGCCTTTTATTCTTCTCTAATGTATGTTTAATGCTATAAATTCCCCTCTCAGTGCTTTTTTATATGTACACCAAAAGCTGTCAGGTGCATCTTCATTTTCATTAAGTTCAGTGTACTTTTTAATTTCTCTTGAGAATTTCTTTGAGCCATGGATTGAATATAAGTGTTTCGTTTACTTTCCAAATGTTTGGAGACTTCTTGTTATCTGTTAATGACTTCTAGTTTGAGTCTACTGTTTATCACAATTTCTCAATTTTTTTCAATGTTTTCAATTTTTTTGACTTGATGAGGTTTGCTTTTATGGCCAGGTTATGGTCTACCTTGAGATATGTTCTGTGGGAATAAGAAACAAATATATATTCTGCTATTGCTGGATGGCGTGTTCTATAAATACATATTATATCCTTTGAAGTGATAGTGGTACTGAGAGCTTCTACGTGTTTAGTTATTTTCTGTCTAGCCATTCTATCGATTATTGATAGAGTACTATGAAATCTCAAAATCCAGTTGTGGATTTATCTATCCATTCAGTTCTATGTTTCACATATTTTGCACATCTAAGGTTTGACACACTTTAAGAGTGCTCCTTTGATTTTTATAAAATGATAAAAGGGTCAATCCACCCCTATTTTCTTTATTATGAGGTCTAAATTATTTGATATTAAAATAGCCACAACTGCTTTCTTTTAATGTTTACATAATGTGCCTTTTATTATCATTTTACTTTTAATCTACCTACATCAACACATTTGAAGTAGGGGTGATGTCCATGTGCTTTTGTGCCATTTTCATGACTGCCTCCAAGAAACAGCACTAGGTTTGCTGGAATACACATGTGCTAATCTGAGATCAGTTTCAAGAATCTGAGGCTATTAGACTTCACCTCAAGGTGGCAGTGTAGGTCAACACTGTGCTCACCTGCTCCCATGACCACATTAAAACTGCACATAAACTTATAGAACAACCAACCTTGAGAACCACCCAAAGACTTGCTGAACAGAACGCCTACAACTAAGGATATAAAGAAGCCATGTTGAGACTGGTACGAGGGGCAGAGATGCAGAACAGACTGGTGCCATGCCCATGTGACGGTTAAGAGTTGGGAGGGACGTTGTGGCTGCAGAGATCCCACTGAGGAACAAGGGGTCCCAGTTCAACACCAGGCTTCTCAACCCAGACCAGCAGTGTGGGAAGAAGAGTCCCCCAAATAGCTGGCTGTGAAAATCAGCAAGGACTCAGTCCAGGTGCGATGGTGGGCTGCTAGAGACACAGGCATCCTATTAAAGGAGTCATGCACAAATTTACTCACTGACGAACACACTGGTGCTGAGCTCCAGCACCAGGGCAGCAGCTCCAAAATCACCAGGACATACAGGGAGAAACTGAATTGTCTGGTTTCAGGGTGAGGGCTGAAGGGATAACTCTGTCTGGGACTAAAGTGCCTACAGGCTCCACTGTTCTTTTGTTGAGCCCTCCATTAACCAGGCTAAGGCTGATCTCACCCCACCCTGGTGGTTCTCTGAGACCCCACCAGTCCCTAATCTCTTTCAGAGGCTAATCTACACAAGCTACCAGCCTGGACCCACATTGTGGACTTTCCTAAGCTCTCCGAAAGGTCCACAAACCCAAATCAAGCAGCAGCTGGCCTTGGCAACCCCTGTACCTCTTGCTAAGTGGACCCAAACCTGGTACTAAAGGCAACTGGCCTCAGTTCTCAGCAAAACCACTTCCCAGATGCACCAAAGCCCAGCATAGGCAGCTACCAAACACAGATCAGTTTACACCTCCTACCATGTGGCCCCAGGTTGGAAACAGGCAGCAGCTAACCTTGGCCTGCACCAGAGCCCCACCTAAGAGGCCCCAGAACCAACACACCTGGTGACCAGCTTCATACTATATCAGAGCATGACACAATTAGTGCCGCAAACAACATAACCAAAGGGTAGACTCAGGAAGAACCAGAGCCCCCTAAAGCAAATCCTGATCTGTGGAGTCAGGCCCCACACAACAGCTCGTCTGCTGTAGTCACGGCCAGTCCTCATTGCCACTAACCCAGAGGAACAGTCCCACCCAGCGGTCCCCAACCTTCATGGTACCAGAGACCAGTACTCCTATGAGAACCTAATGCCTGATGATCTGAGGTGGAGCTTAGGTGGTGATTCTAGTGCTGGGGAGAGGCTGCAAATACTGATGAAGCTTCACTTGCTCACCTGCCACTCACCTCCTGCTATGTGGCCCGGTTCCTAACAGGCCACGGACCAGTACTAGTCCACAGCCCAGGCGACTGAGAATCCCTGGTCCAATCCACTGACATGCCAATAGCAATCAAGACTCAAGTACAACAAGAGAGCACACAAAACCTACACACCTGGAGCACCCAGCTCAGGTGAACAGGGAAACAGCACCACCAGGCCCCACAGGAAACCTACCACATGAGGCCACTCTGCAAAGACTGGGAGTTGTAGCAACTCCACCTACGTAGAAGCAATCATAGGAAGGAAGTCAAAATGAGACAACAAAAAAATATGTTCCAAATGAGAGAACGAGACAAATCTCCAGAAAAAGAACTAAACGATTTGGAGGCAAGTAATCTATCAGATACAGAGTTAATAACACTGGTTATAAGAATGCTCAATGAAGTTAGGGAGGAAGAGATAACTCAGAACTTCAACAAAGAGATAGAAAACATAAAAAAGGAGATAGAAACTATTAAAAAGAACCAGTCAGAAATGAAGAATACAATAAATGAAATGAAGAATAGATTAGATGAAATCGAAAGCGGATTAGATGAAGCAGAGAACACCCAATCAGAACAGCAACAAGAAAAAAGAATCCAAAAAATTGAAGATAGTTTAAGGATCCTCTAGGATAACATTAAGTGTACCAACATTCACACCATAAAGGTACAAAAAGGAGAGAGTGAGCAAGGGACTGAAAATCTTTTTGAAGAAATAATGACAGAAAACTTTCCCTAATCTGGCCAAAGAAATAGACATACAAGTCCTGGAAGCATAGAAGTCCCAAACAAGATGAACCCAAAGAAGCCCACACCAAAATACATCAAAATTAAAATGCCCAAAGGTTACAAACAAAAGAATCTTAAAAGCAGCAAGGGAAAAGCAGTTAGTTACCTACAAGGGAGCTCCCGTAGACTGTCAGCTGATTTCGCAACAGAAACTTTGCAGGCCAGAAGGGATTGGCATGACATATTTAAAGCGATAAAAAGTAAGAACCTATAACCAAGATACTCTACACATCAAGGCTATCATTTAGAATCAAAGGACAGATAAAGAGCTCTCCAGACAGGAAAAAGCTAAAGAAGTTCATCACCACCAAATCAGTATTTCAAGAAAGGTTAAAGGGACTTCTTTAAGGAAAAAAAATTAAAATAATGAATAAGAAAATATCACAAAGAAAAAAAATACTGACAAAGGCAAACAACAAAAGCGGTGGATCAACCAACAATAAAACCAGTACAAAGATTAAAAGACAGGAGTAAAAAGATCATGTGTAATCACAACAGGAAATTAAGGGATATATACACATAAAAGTAATAAAATGATAATAAAAACATACACATGGAGGGGGTGAGTAAAAACGGTAGTGATTATATAATGTGTTCAAACTTAAGCAACCATTAACTTAAAATACTGCTATAAATGTAGCTTATATATGATGCACATGGTAACTACAAACAAAAAATCTACAAGAGATACACAAGAAATAAAGAGAAAGGAATACAAATCAACATTACAAAAAGTCATCACCATACAAGAGGAGAGAGCAAAAGAACAGAGAACTACAAAAATAATCAGAAAACTAAATGGTAATAACTACATATCTATCAATAATTACTTTAAATGTAAATGGATTAAATGCTCCAATCAAAAAAGGAATGGATAAGGAAGATGTGGTACATACATGCAATGGAATATTTCACAGCCGTAAAAAAGAATAAAGTCTTATTTGTGACCACATGGATGGATCTAGAGGACACTGAGCTAAGTGACACAGTTTGGACAGAGAAAGACAAACGCCATATCATGCAGAATCTAAAAAATAAAATAAATGAACAAGAAAGACATAAGCAAACTCGTGGATACAGAGAACAAACTGATGATTGCCAAATGAGAGGACAGTTGGGGGAATGGGTAAAAAAGTTGAAAGGATTAAGTAGTACTGGCTGTTACAAAATAGTCATGAGGATGTAAAGTACAGCTTAGGGAGTATAGTTAATAGTATTGACATCTATATGGTGTCAAGTGGGTGCAAGTGGGTGCAAGTGGGGGGGGTCACTTGATACATAAGTGTCTAATCATTAGGCTATACACCTGAAACTAATATAATATTGAATGTCAACTGTAATTGAAAAATAAAATTTTTAAAAATATATATTTGAAGTGGATTTATGAAATAGAGTATATAACTAGGTGATTTTAAAATCCACTCCACCAATCTTTTTAGTTGGTATATTTAAACCATTTACAGTTAATGTACTTGTTGGTATGTTAAGGCTTCAGTCTGCCATTTATTTTTCGGTTTTTGTCCTGCTTTTATCTTCTTTTTCCTACCTTCTTGTGGTTTATCTGAACGTGTTTTAGAATTCCATTCTGATGTGTTATTTTTTATGTATATAAAAAATATATGCCACTTTTAGTGGTTGCTCTAGGTATTACATCAATACAAATCACAATTCATTTTACAAGTTTGAATGAATTGTAAAACTCTTCCTTTCTGTTATGGATTGAATAGTGCCACTCATAATTCCTGTTTTGATGCCCAAATCCGCCATATGACTATATTAGAAGATAAAGTCTTTAAAGAGGTAATTAAGGATCAATGAGAGCCTAAGGATAGGGCCCTAATCCAGTACGAACTAGTGTCCTTATAAGAGGAGGAGACACCAGGGATGCATGCCCACACAGGAAAGGCCATGTGAAGACACAGCAAGACATGGGCCCTCTGTAAGCCAAGGAAAGAGCCCTCGGAAGAAACCAACCCCACCAGCACCTTGAACTTAAAAGACTTCCAGTCTGCAGAATTGTGAGAAAATTTTCTGTTGTTTAAGCCACCCAGTCTTCAGTATTTTTGTCAGCCCTAGCAAACTAATACACATCCATTTACATCCCTTTACTCTATTATAGCATAATTGTTTTAAATATCTCTTCTACATACATGTAGAACTACAACATACAATGTTACAATTTTTGCTTCTACCATCAAACAATTTAGAAAAGAGCTGTCAAGTCTACTATATTTACTGAGTATGTCTTGATTTCCCCTTCATTCCTGAAGGATATTTTCACAGCACGTAAGATTTTATTCTGATAGTCCTTTGTCTTCTTTATTTGAAAACTGCTTACCATTTGCTTCCGGTCTCCATAGTTCCTGATGAGAAATCTAATGTCATTCAAATTGTTTTCCCCCCACAACTAAAGTGTCATCTCTTATTGCTTTCAAAATTTGTCTTTAGTTTTTAGAAGTTTGATTATCATGTGTCATACTGTGAATTTCTTCGGGTCTATCCTATTTTTAGCTGGCTTCCTGAGACTTTGCTCCAGTGGAGGAAGAAAAGACACAAATTTGATACTGCCAGGTACGAATACAAGCCCAATTCCCCACTTGGCCTCCACGGTACCTCTCTGGCAGGTAGAAGTAGGACTCATTGTTATGCTTACCACGTAACCTCCACTGGGGAGGAACAGGGCGATTTTTTCACCACTAAGCTATGGTCAAAGTTTTGACTCTCTGCTAAGTCTCCTCTGACACCACCCCAGTGAGAAGAGCACCTCGCTGATGCTGTCTGGAAGACGAAGTCCAGGCTCCCCGCATGACTTTGATGGTATGAATAGGGATGGGCTACAGTCTTCTTCTGTGGTATTTGGCAAGCACAGACTGGTTATTTTCAAAGCGTTCTATTATGCTGGCTGCCCCTTTCATGGTCCTTTGGTTTAAGAGAGGAGGCTTTTGGGAGGATATTTTTTGTGCCTATTGGCACTTCTGGGTTGCTTACTTCTCTATCTCCAAATCTGGGGTAGAAGAGGCAAAAAGAAAACCCACAGAACTAAGCACCATGTCATTCCTTGGGTCCCTAGCCTATGTATCCGTTTCATATATACTGTCAAGGTTTCTTAGTTGTCCTTAGCAGGATGAATAGGAAAAAGTACATCTACTCCATCTTCCTGGAAACACAAGTCTAAAACATCCACTGATAAAGTGTGAGAATAGCAGAGGGTCCGACCAAGGCACCTGAGAAAAGGCAGTGACGACAGTAAAAGGAGAAACCGGTGAAGACACTATAACAAACCCCAAGGACCAAGAAAGTTTTCAAAAGAAAAGAGTCACGGGCCAACTGCTGACGTGAAGTTGAATAAAAAACTGAATTCAAGAGCGGTTTATAAATAGCTCTATAGGAGTAAAATTCTGATTGAAGGAGAATTAAAGGAGAAAAAGGGTAGCAGAACATTATCTCTATTATGTTTAAATGGAGATAACAAACATAGTAAGGGATAAAGAGTTGATAGGAGAAATCTGAAGAAGAATCAAGAAGAGGTAAATAAAACAACTAAAATAGCGTGTAATAAATACTATGACGAACGCAAGCCAAGGATGCTAAAGGGGCGGAAAAGATGGCAACCTACTACCCTAGCCAGGAGCTAGGAAAAAATCTTGAATCAAAGAAAACTATGCCTACATTCTTGACATGGAAAGATGCTAGCTTATCTTAAGTTTAAAAAGCAGAAATGATAATGGGATTTTTGTTCAAAAATATGGTTTTGTTCAGACCTAGGAAATGTGTGTGTGCAGCTATACAAACATATTCATAGCCACTTTCTACCTAATCAGCTCACTTGTTACCTGTTGGTTTCCATTCCCTGTGTGAAATACTAACACCTATGGCATAATGAACATTCAAGGCTACTGTTCTACTCTCTCGTACATCTGCCTGCTTCTGCTCCCACCAAGAATCCACTGGGACCGTTTCCAAACCCATTTTTGCCAGTTGCACTTATTACTATAATTATACAAATTAATTAAAATTACACAAACAAACAACATATCATTGGGAAAAGAGCTGCTGTGTCTATGAACACTAATCTTAATGCTTCGAAAAGGTTATTAAAAAGATGGCTTATTTTAAAAGGGCTATAGAGGTAGGTGTGAACACAACTGTAAATCATTGAGAGATCACCAAAGATCTTTTTAAAAGAAAAAAAAAAAATTGGGCACTTGGATTACTTTGTAAGAGCCTCTCCATTCCTGTTTCACTTTAAGATAATAGGAGGATGGTAACGCATTATGGGTGTGATTTATGCAATCAGCCTGTCCCAACGCCAAGAAAAGGTCTAAGGCTCCACATCAAATGTCCAGAGTTAAAAATGGATGTTGATGGTTTGAATCAAAAAAAAAAAAAGTTTGGGTACAGCTGAGTCATTTATTTTATGATTCCCTGCTTTAACCAACTTCTTCAAATACATGACCAATAGCATTATACAAAAGGACTTCCTCAGTGGACGCGCATTTCTGCCCAAGACTTTATATGCCTTTCTAAGTAGGTGATATTATATTTTTTTCTTCATTACTTATTTTCCTCTAATGAGCTTACCTTTTTTGTAATAAGTATGTTTTAATTACCCAAAACAACAATCTTACATAAACACCTAGGGAAACACTAAGTTATTTTGCTAAAAATCAATATAAGAAGCTTCTTGAAAGGGAAAAATATATATTATGGGTCACATGTGACAAAGTTACAAACTTCATACCTTATACTTAGAAGGTCGGCTTTAATATTGTATAATATCAAGATCCAATTTACATTCCTCTGTCAGAGTAATATATCACCAATGCTGAATATAATTATAGCTATTTCAAGCTTTCATTTTCACCCACTCTTTGCAAGGTGACTAAATACTTAAAATGAACAGTTGGTGGGGAGTGGGGGAAAGAGTACAAAGCAATTAACATGCCCTAGAGGGCAAAACAAACATACACCCACATCCCAATTGATAGGTCACCCACAAAAATTACACTAAATTATACAGCCACACAAGGAATTCAAAAACTAAATATTGTTCTGATTGTAAATCTGCCAAACTTCGACATACAACCATTAATATATATATTTCCTCGGAATTGACTTTTAAAGAAATTATATATTTAAAACTAGTTATTTACTCTCCCCTCTATGAGAAGAGATTGAAGAGTGACAAACTGATAGTTTATTCTCCTAATCACTTTTCAGCCATAACATATTCAAATACATAAAATGTCTGGAAAAATTAATCCAAATAAAATAAAAAGAAAGCCAGGTTAGCAATGACGGAAAACAAAGCAGCTACATGTGAAACATGAGTTCTGGAAGTTGAGATGAAGAGATGGTAAGAAAGCTGTATTTAAAATAATGTATACTCGTATATGCTCTTCTAACCAAACCTTCGGTCCACTACCAAAAGAAACATGCAGAAAACAAAACAGGCTGAAACATTAAATATTAGTTAAGTAGGTTTCTTAGTATCAAATCAAACACATCATTCCTTCAGGAAAGCATTAACTGAATTATTCATTTAAAATACAGACTATAGTTGACCCTTGAATAATGCTGGGGATGGGGGTAAAAGACCCCACACAGTTTAAAATCCACATGAATATTATGACTCCCCTAAAACTGAACTGCTAATAGCCAATTGTTGACTGTAAACCTCACAGATAACATAGTCGGTAAACACATATTTTGTGTGCTATATGTAATATATACTGTATTATTAAAGTAAGCTAGAGAAACAATTTTAAGAAACGCGTAAGGAAAACAAATGCACAGTATTGTACATATTTATTTTTTTTAAATCTATGTAAAAGTAGACCTATGCAGTTCAAATGCCTATTGTTCAATATCAACTATAATTTGACAACCAGTATATATGGGGAAAGAAAAATGATAACATTGCCATCACCTGTTTATATCATCTGTCCCTACCCTAAATACTTGCTACTAAAACCAAGGGTCCTTATGAATTTGATCAGATTTACTTTTAAATCCTAGCTCTAAAAATAATCTCTCCCTCTCTACCCCTTAGAGACCTAGCCTCACCCCTCTCACCCCCATAACCAGCAAACCCTGTGGTAGCAGAAGACAGTAGCCTGGATCTGACTAATAGTCACAAGGTCTGGAATTCTGGCAGACTAAAGATAACGTCTTGACTTAAGTTAGGTTTCAGCTCCTGAGCCCTAAGGTGAAACAAACTCCTGGCTACTTTTCCATGAAACTAAACAGAGGGACAGAGAGACACAGGAACAGACCTCAGAACTGTCCTCAAGACCTGAAAAAAGGATTTATTACCCTGACCTCGCCTCCAACCAATGAGCTCCCAGCGCAACCCCGAACTCCTAACCCATGGTGTCTTGTGATTTTGCCCTATAATTTGTAGCCTACATGCCATCATAGAGTGTGGACTTTTGGTCATTAGCTTCCTGTTTTCCTGGGGGATGCCATTCACAATAATTGCAGGAGTTCTTGTTCTGGACACTCTTACACACACACACACACACAGCCCCAAGGATCTCAGCCGTCCTCAGGCTTTTTGTACGACCCAGATGAGGAGATACTTAACATATAAACGGTTAAGTATCTCCTCATTTATCCACTGAGCTCCAGACTCACATACACAGCAGCTTGCTTGATATCTCAAACTGTGTAACTCTTAGCCATATCAAACTTAACATTTTAAAACAGATATTTTGATTATCTTCTTCCAAATGCGTGAGAATAGTAACGACCATCTTCCTCCATCCCAGTTAATGCCACCTATTTGCTAAGATCAAAAACCTGGGTGTCGTTTCTGACTCACACACCGCATCCAATCCATCAACATGTCCTACAAGTCTCTACTTCCATTTTGCCTGCAAAAGCCACCCGCCCCTCACCCCACCACTAGTGCAATCCTTAGCCAAGCCATTCTCACTTTCTGTGACGACTGCCATAGCCTCCCTTCTGATCTCCCTGTCTGCTCTTTCCTCCCTTCAATCCATTCTCCCTACAGCCGTTCCTTTGAAACAAGTATGTCCTTTCCTGCATAGAACTCTTCAACAGCCTCCGACACTTATCGGAATAAACACCTGATCTCCCTACCATGACCTTTAAGGGCCCCTGCTACCTGGCCTTTGGCCACCTCTCTGATGGCTCCACCTTCCTGCCACAGTTTCCCCACCTCAGAGTCTCAGCTGCCCAAGGGGGGCTCCAGGCCCATCACCAACGCCTAAGCTTCTCTTACCCAGTTCCTGGTCCTTTTGGTCTCTTACACATCACTACCTCAGAAAGACTTCCTCTGGCACCTAAAAGCTCTCTATCCATCACTCTCGGTGCCTGATTTTTTTTCTTGACTGAACCGATCGTATTTGCCTTATTTATTTACTTATTTACTTATTGGTTTGCTAAGCCTCTCCCCCATATGCCTCTGGTTACTGTGGTACCTACACAGCACGCCCGTGGATACTTGTTGCGTGGGTAGATTAACACGCCGGTCCTCTGCTGTACTCTAGTGGCGTGGGATTTGTAGAACATACTTGAGGATTTAGTTAGAAAAGAGCTTGTGGTATCATATATTCTTTAATGTACGTTAGACATTTCACTCCAAATGGAATATCAGCAATTTGAGGATGGGAAGAAGCCCTTGTTCTATTCTAGTCTTCCAATCCGGGAGGTATATGAAGACACTCCAAATACTCGAGCTCCTGAAAAATGAGCAGCACAGCCTTATGCATTTCATTTTATTTCATTAATTTTCCTATTCTCTTGTTATTATTTAAATCCACTTAACACCCGCTCTGTTTGTCTCTGCTAAGTTCCTACTAAGGGTCCCACAACAACAAAATACTTGTCCTCCTCCTCAGAAATCTGTAGCACGGAGGAGAGACCAGCCACACCTGGGGAGACTCACGAGGGCAAAGGCCCAAAGAGAGTGCACATAACTTTCTGATCTCTCAACCTGTGTTGTTCAAAAGGGTAGTCACTAGCGACACACGGATATTTAAATTTAAATTCCATTCCTGAGTCATATTAGCCACACTTCAAGAGTTCAGTAGCCACACATGGCGAGCCTTGAAAAGCAGAGACATAGAGCCACCCCCATCACTGTACAAGCTCTCCTGGACTTTTCCACAAATGAGCCGATTTTTCTTTATCCCTGCCAGAGGCTCTCCTGGTGACGTCAGTGAATGTAACCCTAATATGGGTATTTTCTGTTAACGTTTAATGAATTTTTACTACATGAAAGGTGTTTAACATATGACAACTATACCTGTTTCTTTGACACATAGTGCCCTACAACAAAAGCACTAGGAATCCATGGTCAGTATAGATAACTGACTTAGACTATACAAGATTTTCTGAATCATAAAAATTAAGACTTCCTTCTATAGTCAATATATGACACCTCCCTTTGTATTAAGACCTTTCTTTATGCATAGATATGTATATTTTTATAGAGGCAGGTCTCAAGGAATACCAAGAAAGTGATATTTAAATCCTTTCCTTAACTCACCTAGCAATACTCTTACAGTAACAAGGCCAAAAAATTAGTCTCAGGAACACACTAGATAGAATCTTTGTAAGTAGAATACTAAGTATAGGCTTCAGTGCCTCCAGAGCAATAATTTCTCCACTAAAAATATTTATCTATTCCTAAGAAATTAAAGCATTCGGCAAATACCTTCATTCTGATAGCTCTTATAGATTTGAACACATAAGGCTTACATTCCCAGAAAAAGTTATCATTGAAAAGAGAAGTTACTTATCCCTCGACTTTATATCCATGAAAAATTGTGTAAGTTTACCAGCAGTATTTTTCCCAAATTGTTATAGCAACACACTCCTGTATTGTCTTTTAAACAGTAAATTAATCTATTTGAATAATTAGTTTTCAGTCACACATTCTTCCTCTTGTACCTATCAAATTACTCTCTTTAAAATGAAGATTTGAGACCCGACAGTACATTGTGACTGACTTTATAGTGTAATTGAATACTTTTGTACAAAATTTAATCTTAGTTATTCAAAGAACAATTTGTGTTTTATTTTAAAGAGACTGAGAGGTATATATTTTAAAATATATTTGGAACACTTTATAATTTTAGAACCTTTCAAGTCAATTATAAATTGATCTACACAGCTCTTATTAACCAGGTAAAGAAAATATGTATTTCTCGGTTAAAAGCGATTAGTATATTTCCAATGTACTCTTTTTATATTTATTTAAATTAGTTTCGAGTATACAGTACATTGGTTGGACATCTATATAGTTCATAAAATGATCCCCCCAACTGATCCCTCCCTCCTCTGGCCCTCCACCTAGCCATCATATTAATGCTAACTGCATTCCTTCCGCCGTGCTCCCCCATCCCCATGACCATCTATCAACTACTAATTTGTATTTCTTTAACCCTTAACCCCATTCTCCCAGCCTCCAACCCCCTTCCCCTTTGTCCATCACGAAATTGTCCACTATCTTTGTGAGTCTGTTTTTGATCAGTTTGTTCTTTAGATTCCGCATAAAAGTGAAATCATATGGTATTTATCTTTCTTCCAATGTACTCTTATTGTTAACCTTGCATTTAAAGTCAAAGTTTTTAAGATACAAGTTAACTTTGAAGTCAAATAATTAGGATACATTGTAACACATCTATAAGCCAAAACCAAGCTATACTACAAATGACAGTACACAAAAGAGAAAGATTCTTACCAGTGGGGAACATGAGTCTTCCAGAGAGTCTCAGAAAAATGATACAGCTCTGGAATGGCTGCCAAAGCATTGGAAAGTATTGGCTTGCCCTTTATAAATATCAAGTTAGTACTCATTTGAAAACATTAATAGATATTTTCTTCCAGGGCATTTTCCATTAATATTTCATTCACTTAAAATACTTTGGAAAGGAGAGCAAAATGACCTAAAATTAGATGGCATTTTCAGCAAGTATTTCTTTAATAAGCAATATCAAGTGTCATAAAAGTTATGAATCCTGAATGATAATTTTGACATAAATAATTCAAGGCATTTCCTAAGATATATGGCAGTGTCTAAACAAAGAAGTAAAGAGGAATATTAACATCCTAGACATCAGGTCAAGATGACAAAGTAAGAAAACGCTGTGCTTGCCTCCTCCCACATCAAAATTACAACTACAGAACAACCATCATTGAGAACCACCTGAAGTCTAGCTGAACAGAATCCCTATAGCTAGGGATAGAAAGAAGAAGCCACTTGACAATGGTGGGAGCAGCAGAGACACAGAAAGGGCTAGTCCCACACCCACGTGTGGCAGTTAAAAATTGGGAGGGATATCTCAGCTGCAGAGGTCCCCCTTGAGGAGCAAGGGGTCCCAGCCCCACACCAGGCTCCCAAGCCTAGGTTTCCAGTGCCGGGAAGAGAAGTCGCCATAACTTCTGGCTATGAAAAAGCACTAGAGATTGTCGCTGAGACAGAGAACCATTGGAGTGCCAGGCGTTCTTTTTAATGGGTCCATGCAAACTTACTAGCTGCCAACTCACTTGCTGAGTTCCAGCACTGGGGCAGCAGTTCAAAAAGTGCCAAATACGTACAGGAAAGAACTGAACTGTACCTTCAGGATGAGGGCTGGAGGGGCAGCTTTCTCCCAGACAGAGGTGCTGGCAGAAGCCATTGTCCCTTTGTTGAGCCCTCTCCCTATGTAGCCTACAGGCACACAAGGGCACCAAGTCTGAGTCTCCACCAACCTAGCTAACACAATTTGCTCCCACCACCCCGGATGATTCCCTGAGGCCCTGCCCCAGCCAATTTATGGGCCCACCCAAGCCTCTTCCAGTAGCTTTTCCATACAAACAGGCTGTCTTGGCTCATGCTGGCGGCTTTCCTAAAGTTTCTCAAAGGTTCACAAACCCCAAACAAGCAGGGGTCAGCCCCTGCACAACAGCTCCCCCACTATAGACATGGACAGTCCTCAGTCAGTAAGCTTGAGGGTCAACATCTCCCATTGACATGCCAATGGCAATCAAGACTCAGCTACAACAGAAAAACATGCACAACCCATGCAAGGGACATGTCTGGAGCACCTGGCTCAGGTGACTAGAGAGACAATGTCACTGGGCCCCACAGGACGCCTACTAGATAAGGCTACTCTACCAAGACCGGGAGACGTAGCAGCTCTACCTACTACACAGAAAAAACACAGGGAGGCAGCCAAAATGAGGAGAAAGAGAAACATGTCCCAATGAAAAAACAAAGCTCCAGAAAAAGAACTAAACAAAATGAAGACAAGCAAGCTAACACATGCAGAGCTCAAAACACTAGTTACAAAGATACTCGAACTCAGTGAGAACTTTAAGAGATACGAAACATAATGGAGATAGAAAACAAAAAGAGCTGATATGAAGACTACATTAGTGCGAATCAAGAGTACATTAGATGAAGTAGAGAATCGAACCAGTGATTTGAGAAAAAAGGTAACAGAAAACATCCAATCAGAACAGTAAAACAAAAAAAGGAATTCAAAAATCAAGGGCAGTTTAAGTGGCCTCTGGGACAACATCAAGCATACCAACATTCACATCATAAAGGTACAAAAAGGAGGAGAGAGCGAGCAAGGGATTAAAAACCTTCTTGAGGAAATAATTACAGAAAATTTCCCCTAACTTGGCCAAAGAAATAGAAATACAAGTCCAGGAAGCATAGAAGTCCCAAACAAGAACCCAAAGAGGCCCACACCACAACACATCATAATTAAAATGACAAAGGTTAAAGAAAAAGAATATTAAAAGCAGCAAGAGAAAAACAGTTACGTACAAGGGAGCTCTCATAAGACTGTCAGCTGATTTCTTAACAGAAACTTTGCAGGCCAGAAGGGACTGGCATGAAATAGTCAAAGTGATGAAAAGCAAAGACCTACAACCAAGATTACTCTACCCAGCAAGGTACCATTTAGAATTGAAGGACAGATAAAGGGCTCCCCGACAGGAAAAAGCTGAAATTCATCACCACCAAACAAGTAATACAACAAATGTTAAAGAAATTTCTTTAAGAATAAGGAAAAAGAAAAATAAAACAAAACCATGAATAATAAAATGGCATGAACTATATACCTATCAATAATCACTTTAAATGTAAATGGATTAAATGCTCCAAAGACATAGGGTAGCTGAATAAGAAAACAAGACTCATCCTTATGCTGCCTTCAGAGTGGATGACAGTCTCAAAGTAAATGGAAAAATATACTTCATGTAAGTGGAAATAGAAAAAAAAGTGGGGTAGCAATATTTATATCAGACAAACGGACTTTAAAACAAAGGCTATAAACATTTATCTACAGATATATGACCCCAATGTTCACAGCAGCATTCACGGTAGCCAGTACATGAAAGCAACCAAAGTGTCCTACAACAGATAACTGGATAAAGATGTGGTATATATATATATACGATGGAGTATTATGCAGCTGTAAGATGAAATACTGTCATTTGTGACAATGTGGACAAATCTTGAGATAATCATGCTAAGTGAAATAAGTCAGAAGAAGTTGTAAACCACATGATAGCACTCATATGTGCGATATAAATCTAAAAGCAACAAACATACATGACAAACGGAGACTCAGGGACATGGACAGTGGATTAGTGGTTACCAAAGGAAGAGGGGAGGTAGATAGGGGGAAAAGGGATCAAATATTTGGTGACAGAAGAAAATCTAACTATGGGTGGTGAACACACAGTGCAATACCTATACAACATACGGTTGAATGGTACACTTGAAACTATTGGATTCTATTGATCAATGTCACCCCAATAATTTTTAATTTTTTAAAAAAGGCTATAACAAGAAACAGAGAAGGACTCAGCAATTCCATGTCTAGGTATTTATCCAAAAAAAACCCAAAACACTAATTGGAAAAGACATATATATCGCTATGTTCATTGCAGCATTATTTGCAATAGCCAAGATATAAAAGCAACCTATGTGTTCATAGACAGATGAATAAACAAATTGTGGTACATGTATACAATGAAATATCACTCAGCCATAAAAAAAAAAGAACATGAAATCTGGCCATGCGCAACAATGTGGATGGACCTAGAGGGTATTATGCTAAGTGAAATAAGTCAGAAAAATATAAATACCGTATGATTTTGCTTATATGCAGAACCTACAATAAATAAAAATAATGAATAAAATAAACAAACAAAACAGAAACAAACTCATAGATACAGAGAACAGTTTGATGGTTGACAGATGGGGGAAAAAGGAGAAGGAATTAAGATGTACAAAATGCCAGTTATAAAAGCAGTCATGGGGATATAAAGTATAGCATAGAGAATATAGCTATTAATACTATAACAACTATGTATGGTGTCAGATGGGTACCAGACTTATCAGGGTGATCACTTCATAACATAGAAATGCTAATCATTACGCTGTAAACCCAAAACTAAAATATCGTATGTCAACTGTAATTAAAAATTTAAAATTTCTTGAGAAAAAATCCTGTCTATATTTTTTGAGTTCTTATTGGAAAACAACCTGAATAGAAGTGCTTTTAGAAGTAAATGTAAGCCCATCTCTCTGAGGACAATTCTGTTTAAAAAACATGCATCACATTAATATTTTTAACCTACCAAAGGGGATGTTTCTATGACTTCTAGGATGAGTCACCATATTACTGATTCCCTCATCCTGGCTACAGGCAGCTACACTGAAGGCTGCCATAAACCAGGGTCTCTAACTCCCAGGGTGCAGACCCAGAAGGGCCTGAGGGCTGTTAGGAACCAGGCCACACAGCAGGAGGTGAGCAGAAGCAGGAAGTGAAGCTTCTTTTGCAGCCTCTCCCCTGCGAGCATCACCTCAGATCACCAGGCATCAGATTCTCATAGGAGCACTGGACTCTGATGATGCCAAAAAAGTTAGGGACCATTGTCATTGATCGTAGCTATAGCACTGCCTGTCAAGATAAACCTGGCCTCTCCTTTTCTATTCTTTAATAACTGGTACGAACTACACACCCTCCGCATTATTCTGCCAAGTTGGCGGCTTCTCTCAGATCACTCCTCTCTCAGGACTCTCTTGATATGAATGTCCAGTCGCCCTTGTGGATTTCGAAATATAATCTTTACTCTTTTATACTTGGATTTCTTAACACAGCATCATGGTCTTGGACTGAACTTTGAGAACAGCCATGCATGCAGCACGGCAAAGAAGTGGTTACAGAGAAGAACGAAGGTGTTTAAGCAGCACTAATAATTTTTTTTACAAAAGGAATGGTTTATATGTGCTGTCCGGTAAGGTAGCCGCCAGCCTCCTCTTGTCTCTTGAGCACTTGAAATGTTGTTAGTTTTTTTTTTTTAATTTAATTTTAATTAATTAAATTGAAATAGCCACAAGTGGCTACTGTATTAAACGGCATGAGAAAGAAGACTTGGACCCGCCTGCATTACTTGCTTCCCTGGCATCATGACCGAAGAGACAGGATGAAAGAAAAGGAAATACAGAATACAAGAACCTAGGTCATCTAAGAAAGTCTTTATTCCTCTTGCCCATTTCAGAAAGGTTTACTATTAATATCACCACCTATCTGTCCATATTGCTAATTGTGGAACGTTTTTATAAAGATAATTTTTTTAATTGTATCTCACACCTTAATGCTAAAACATGTCATGGAAATAAAAGTAAACTGGGGCACATTATTAATAAGAAAATTGTGGGGGTTCAGGATGAGTCACACCAAGACAGGTTTTTGTGGAATGCAATTGTTTTGGGCCAAAGGCAACTTTAGCTTCAGGCTCAAGAGATACTTCTGCCCCTCCTTTAACCACCTAGAGGAACTTGAATTAGGGGCCTTGCCTGTAATAAGAGATTATCAGAGATAACATTCTTTGGACCTATCTATAGGTCACAGCAAACTACTATTTGCTAAACATTTGTTCTTACCTTCTGCAAGGAGGATCTGAAGCCCCAAGGCACACGGCCTCATCCCAGCTGAGGATGTCTTACATTCCTCAATCCCCTTCCTATCTCTGAACCTCTCCTGCAGGTGGGGTCTCTGACCCTCTCGTGTATGCGGGATTCCCATACAGGTGTATGCATTCAATTGTATGTATTTTCCCTTGCTCATCTGTCTCGTGTCTTTCTGATCATTAGACCAGCCAGAAGAACCTGGAGGGTAGGAGACAGTTTCTGCTCCTCCACATTATCCTCTCATTTCTCCTACATCCACACAGGAAGAAACACTGGGGATTACTTCTGGTCACTCTCTCCGCCTCATTATTTGAACATCCCACATGAAGGAATGCTTTATCGAATTGGCGAAAGTGGGAAAAGGATTTCGAGCATGTAGGAGCCCAGCCTGGGGTTATCTGTCCTCTCTACCTAAGACAACATGGCAAGTCCAGTCACTGAGAAATAGGAAGAAGTGTACTTCACCATCAAGTCCCACCGTGCTCTTTAACCTAGTTTTGCCAGCAGTGCAGCTGATTGTGTCCCTTACCTCACTCCTGGATCTACTTTAACGTATTCAGAACTCAAAGGCAAAAGGGAAGGTACAGAATTTTGCATGTATGTGTGTGAAACGACACAGCGATTAAATTAAATGAAATGGAATGCGTGGTAAAGGTCTCTTTTCGCGGGATTTAGAGATGAGTTATAAATAAAGATCTTTGGGAGGCCAAACAAAAGATACTGAAAAAGGATTGAAGTGAATGTAGGAGCTGTGAGAGTGACCCTTTACTTAGTGTGACCAAGTTGACAATCTGAACAGAAGTAGTTTCAAGAAATTCGGAGCAGAATAGCCCTTTGTAGTCTTAGAACGTTTTTGACCTGATCCAAGGTCCTGGAGCGTATTATAAAAGCACAGTTCTTCACATTTCCTAGCAAAAAGATGAAGAACCTAAATTAGCAATGAAACTAAAAACTAGGAATTTAACATTTATTGATCTATCCTGGGTCTCAATAAATAATGTACCTGTGCTCGGCCCATTCCTTCTCACTCCCCTTCTTCCCGCTTCTACTGTTGTGGTCTTACAGGGCCTGACCCTGCAGGCAGCAGGTCTCAGGCTTCACTGTCAACTGCTCCCTGGTAGGCCTGGCCAGTGGGAAGGTTCCCCAGGAATCCAGCTTCTGACATCTGACACCAGCTGCTTAAGGGAACACGCCTCCCTCTCCTCTCCTCTCCTCTCCCTCCAACGCAGCGGGGTGCAGCAGTTCCCTGCCGCTGTCCATCTGTCCATGTCCTCGCTGTCTCTTAATTGGTTACTCAGTCTTTCTATCACCTACTTAGCCGATTTCTGGTATTCCGTTCTGAAAAACTTGTAGAGTGCTTTGGCTTCCGTCTTCCTGTCAAGACCCTAACAGTATATACAGTACACAAACATACACACACGTGAATGCATAGTGATTTATCTCCAACTCCTTCCTAAGAAAGCATCTTTGGTGAGAATGAAGAAAGCCACTGACTCTCAGTGTAACAGAGTGAACTGCTCGGCCTCTCTGACCCCACCTGGTTCCGGCCTGCTTTGCTCCATGGCCTTCATAATGGCTTCTGCTCAGTCTTGCACACAGACGTGCTAATCATCAGAGGGATTCTGCTTGTGGCTCCAGTTTTACAGACCTTCTCATTTCCCTGGATGTAAGGAAAGCCTGAACTCTGTACTTTCCCAAGATGGATCTGAAGTACCACTAGGGCTCCCATCTTCTCTGATAGTTTTAGTTTGAGCTTTTGGATTGAATCGGTAATATTAGGGTCATGATGTGGTATAATTGAGCTTTAAGGAGATGTTCTTCTGGGTAAGAAGAAGGTTTCACACGTAGCTGTTTCGGGTTTGAGTGCTCTGAAGAACCTGTGCCACCCCTCACTCCACCGCGTCACTGACAGAATCCACTGCCTACAAGGAGAAATCGCAGAAAGGGAAGGACAAAGGCCCGGGGGACTAGCAGTGAAGACTAAGGGGGACAGAAAGACTTCCTCGCTCAGGGAACATCCAAGCTCTTCATCCTATTCATCGCCTCCCGCCCCCCTCCTCAACCCTGGGAGGGAGAAGATGGAGGAAATCTAGACTTTTCCATTCTCTCTTTGAATGTCTAGGATGTATCTGAGGAATAGTAACACATTCCACGAATCTATTAATGCCAAAGCATGATTTTCAAAAAGATAAAAACATCGCTTACCCAAATAAAGTCAGCAGTGCCAAATATTTATTTACTGCATTAATGGGGGAACCAGAAAAAGGATGAGGCTGGTTCAAAAAGAACTGGAAAAAATCAAAGGATTTATAGTGACTTACAGAGAAGAGAGCAGAATAAGAATGCTGAATTTAAAAACAAAGCTAGTTAGTATCTTGCAAGGCAATAAAACTGCGACTTCTCAGGTTCATCCTTCCTTTAAAAAAAAAAGCAAGCAACATTAAGGTTTAAAAAAAAGTAAAATATGTACGAACATACAGAGACACACATTAAAAATTTGAGGCGAAGGCACACAAGAAGCTATTTACAGGCATTCGCCCTGAGCAGCAGGTCTGACAATCAAATGACGAAAGGGAGGAAGACTTACTTTTCTGTTTATGTTCTCCTGAGAAATTTGGATGTTTGGCATAGGAATGCAATGCTTTTATGATCTGAAGTTTCTTATCTAATACTTTTTCTGGTGTTAAACTAGATATCCGCAACCCTCCTCTCATCAAGAGTCACATGATTTCAAATTTGTATTAGAGGTGACAAGAAGGTAAAGTCTCCCTAAGAGCAAGATTTAAAGAGACAGAAAGAGGAATTCAGAAAGGTGAGCCAGCCTCCAGTCCCATTTGCTCTGTGGGACATAGGCAAAGCTCTGCGAATCCAACATTCCCTTTGTGGTAGCTGTGCAGAGTGAAAGAGACAAGAGCTAAAGCCCAGGGGCCACCATCGGCCTGGGACACACAAGCAAAATGCGAGGACCTCAAAGGGTCACACTTTCAGTAAGAAGGCAAACTAGATATTGTCCCGCCCAATGCAGGTCACCAGAGCAAATGTGTTCTACTAACTCATAACCCCCGCCAGACATGTGTAAGGGGCCTATGTAGTCAAAAACAAACAGAAAAAAACCTCGACACTATGAACAAACACTATAAACCTGACAAGTTCAGGGTGTGGGATATGCGGAGGCCGAAGGCAGGCCTTACAAACTCGGTGATCAGAAGCAACCGCATAGGATGGTCTGAGCATAAAAATGCCTAACGACAGCGGGTCATGGTATGCAGTCATGTCCTAGGCCTGCAGCTTCCTTGACAAAGGTCACTCTTTACTGGTAGTGAGCCTGTCTATTGTCTTTGTGCATCTAGGATAACATACCTTTGAAATGTCAGAGTAATTTTCTTTTCCTACCCCTGAAGGCACAACTGCCATCACCAGAATGCGAGACCCCAGAATCCTCCGTTGTCATCTTGTTGCCCACATACCACCCCCACGTGCTGTAAAGGTTAATTACTAACTATCCTGTCCCCGCCAGTATAACAGAAGTATGTGTCTCTCCATTTTGCTTTTTATCCAATCCTAGAGATTTCCCAATTCGCTTCCCCCTGTCCCCTTAACCGACCACAAATGGATTTCACGTAACCCTCCGTAAGTCTCCTCCTCTGTCTCTAACGCATAAAACAAGCTGCAAAACTGCCATTCTCCCCAAAATGTTCTCAATCCATTGAGATTTTTACTTCCGGGCATATCCTCAAAATTTTGGATCAAATAAACTCTTATAAGATTTTGCCATAAACTGGATGTTCTTTTGTCGACAAGCCAGTAATTTTAGCTCAAGGAGGCTCCAGGTCATTAGCATCCCTGTGCTTCCAGTAGTAGAAACACATTAATTCATTCTAACGGAAGTGATCTTAAATCTCAAAGATAAAGTTCTAAGGAACAGGACGTCACGCTCTACAATGACAAAACACACAGAGAAACAAGGTATGAGTAAAAGTGAAATGAAAAACCAACATCAGGACTGGGCCTGGGAAACCTTCATTTATTAGAAATAGAGACATAAGATATAAAATAATAATTGTTAATATGTTTAAAGAAAGACTTTAAAAAATAAGGAGCACAAAATCGTTAAAAATGACAAGTTTAAAACAGAGCCAAAGAGATATTATAGGGATATACTGTATATTAAATATACTGTATATGTTAAACAGCAGATTAGACATCAGTGAAGAGATAATTAAGAAACTAGATCTAAAAAGTGTATCTCAAATAGAGAGAGACAAATAGGTGAATAATGTAAAGAGGTTAGGAAATAATGGTATATGTAGTAAGAAGGTCTAATTATAGGGAAAGTCAATTCGAAGAGATAACAGCTGACATTTTCGTCAAATTTATGAGACATCAATCATATTCAGGAAGCCCCCCATAAATTAGCAAGATAAATAAGAAATTCCACCTAGATACATGAAACTATAGAATACCAAAGACAAAACATTATAAAACCAAACAGAAAGAAAAGGCAGATAATCTGTAAAAACATGAGTTTTAGATAAAGACTCATCACTCTCAAAAACAACAATGAAAGGCAGAAGAGAAAAATACCTTGAGTGTATTAAGAAATATAAAAACCCTTAATTTCATACACTAGGAGAACAATCCTTCCCAAGTAAAGGCAAATAAAGTCACTTTCAGACAAATAAAAAAGAGTTTACCATCAACAGACGCCAAGAGAACGTAATGATGTGTCTGAAGCAAAAGGAAAATCATCAGAGGAAAAAAACGTTCAAGGATCAAAAAGAATAAATATACGTGTTTGTACATATATACACATATACACATATTGGATTGTAGTACAATCCAACAGTAATCGCTAATTTATAATATTAAAAAGAAAAAACATACAATTAACATAGCACACAAAACTAGCATAAAAATCAAGAGAGGGCAGTTAGTGTTAAAGTATTCTTAGGTTTGAAAAGAAAAAAAATTGCTTGCTTTTGTCCCTTTTCAGATGCAGGTTAAATTTCCTTTTTAAGTGTGTGCACGTTAAATTTTTTGTGTTATGATCAAAAAAACAAAGGTCTTCCAAATTAGTAAATGAGGAAATATTGAAATGAGAAATTAAAAATCTATTCAAAAAAATTTAAGGATGAGGAAGAAGAAAACAGAAAGGAGAGGAGTAGAAGCGGGGAGAGAAAGGGGAAGGTAAAAGAAGGAAGAGCATGGAAAAAGTGAACCTGAAATTCAAAATGAAGTATCAGATATAAATTCCAATATGATTTTACAATCCATACAAAAAGATAAAAACTACAAAGAGATTATGATAGAATTTTTTCTAAAAAAAAAGCATTCATGTTATTTATAGTTGATATCCCTAAAATATAAGAAAAAACAGAGGTATGAAAAATGTGATGGAATGTGAGTAGCTGCACATACTTTTAATTTAAGTAAATTTAAATTACTTAAATTTATGAAACAGAGAAAAACTCAAGTCTCAGAAGAACACACAGAAGATGATGCCATTTACATACTGTTGAAATGATATAAAACCAAATCATATGTTAATAAAGAGTATAAAACTATAATGAAAATACTGATAAGCCCAAAGTTCAGGACAGGGGTCACCACAGGACAGGGGAAGAAGGGGTTGTAGAATTAAGGAGGGGCGCATGGAAGCTTCAAAATTGGAGGAAATATTGCATGGCTTAGCCCCATTGGTAGGCAAGTGGGTACTTGTTTTACTGTTCTGACAAATAGCCTTTTTTTTTGTATGTTTAATATGCTATAAAAATAATTTTCAAAAATAAGTCAAAGTGTTAGTGACTTCAAAATTTTTAGTCTTGACTTTTTTCTTCAGACTGTACTGACACCACTGAATACGTCAATCTCACTGCTTGCAATAAGCTTTTTTAGTTCTCTCTTACATGTGCAGTACGTGGCACAAAACATATGTCAAGTCCAAAGTTAAGCTCCTCCACAGGCTTTATGTTTTGAATCCCAGAAAAGGAGAGAAATTAGATTTCAAACATGACACTGATTAAATGGAATAACAACACTTTAAGGCTGCTTACTCGCTTTGCAGTAAACATATTTTAACTGCAAATTTTTCTAAAGTGATTTTTCTCAAAATTATAGCTATTAATGTCATCAAACCTAGTTCCAAAACCTCCTTAGAAATCTAACAAAAAGATCACTTTAGCAAAAAAATATTTCTTGTAAACTTTAAAATGTATATGTTAACTGTGAGTAAAGGAAAACAATGCCTAGAATCACAAAACACAAAGATCTGATAAGACTGGATTTTCTGAGACAGAAATCTTACCCTTGACAGCTGTGTCAAATTGAAAAAAATGGAGATGCATTCCATAATTACTTTGCACTATGCATAGACAGGTATGAACTACAACGCTTGACATCAGTCATAATGTTAGTGTCTACCTTGTTACGTTATCATCTCAATGTGTTTGATGACTTAAACATAATTGTTGACTATGTCAAGATCCACTAAAACTTATATTTGATCATTTGAAGAACTTGCTCTTTTCCCAAGTGTTCCGAAAATAAAACAACCATGTCTTTTAGCTCAAAACTGTCACCAAGAATACTGAATAATCAATAAAACTTCAAATAGAAGAACTTTGCGATCTGCAAATCAACTCTTCAAAAAACAAGGCAAATAATCTGGTTTTCACGTAATTTACTATCTGGATAGTAAAATGTTGACATGGCTCATCATTGCTAGGCAGTTTCAGAAGTTGATAAATGGCTCTAAAAATATTAAATATGGGGGCAGGAGGTGCTCCTGCTTCTTCCTTGATTTTCAATTTAAATAAATCCTGATCCTAGCATTGAAGAACCGCCATTAATAACTTCACTTGTTTCTTTTTCAACTCTATTCACAGACATTAAAGAATTTTAACTCGTATTTTCTCAATAATACCACAGATCTAACAATCTCAAAAGCTTACGAAAGTTAGAATTCCTTCTCTCTTGGAATTTAGTCACATACTGTACATAAAAAAGAAAATACGAAAAAGTGATTTTATCGGCAGATACATCACAACTGATAGCAAAGTCCAAAGATTTGATCATGGGTATAATTTTAAGTTTTACATGTCCAGCTAAGTCATTCTTCTAATCAGAGCACTGGACATAGAAATACTGAGTATCTTCTCAATTTTCTGTCTACATAAAATGCCATGAATTTTTAAAAATTCCCAGTAAGATTTTCTATTCTTTTCAATTAAAAAGACTACTCCATGGAAACATTCATAGCACTTATGTATTCCTGATAATATATTCTAGAACTGTCGATTCTTGGGGAAAATAATTGCATTCCATAAGTGTTTGATTTTCTTTCAATTAGGTTCAAATGAAAGGGACATACAGCGTTATTCCCCAGTTTTCCTAGGTGAAATCACCATTGGAATGTACATGAATTCATTAAAAAAAATAAAAATAAAAAACCCTTTCAATTTTTCTTTTGCTACCATATTATCTACTCAGAAGATGAAGGTGAAGAAGAAAAGGTAAAGGGAAAGTCTGTTAATTATATCGAAAAGCCATGAATATCTTCTGGGCCCAGTAGCTGCTGGATAAACTGAGAAATGAGTGTGAGAATCTCCCCACCGACCCAAAAATACCCTCTTCCCGCACGTGAACTCCACAGGAACAGGGCCTAGACTGGCTTTGCTATTTACTCAAGGCCCACATCTAAGATAGTACTTGGAAAATAGCAAGTGCTCAATAATTATTTTTTGAATGAATACATTTAACGAGGGTGGTTTAAGCAGGAAACCAGAGCCGTTTGAGTATAACCAAACCTGTTAGATAAAATCCTAATTCAACTTAGTTTCTAACAACAATAGCCAAGGTAAGACTGGAGAAGGCTAAAATCAAACCTCATTGTTTCAACCGATAATTCTTTAACGAGCACCTTCCATATGCTAAGCACTGTTGGTAAAGGGATGTAAATAATATATATGAAGTCCCTGGTCTCATTCCCACCATTGGTTTATAGTATAAACCAATGTAGTACAGTGGCAAAATACAATAAAACAAAGTTGAAATATACTACAGATGCTGTCTTCACTCTTCACACTTCTGAAACCTCACTCACTTTCGTGACGCTGCAAGGAGGGTCTTTTACTGTCAATATTTTTTACTGTCAATACATGTACTGTCAATATTTTTTTTCATACTACAGAGTAACTACAGGTATATCCAAAAAGAGCGCTAATCAGATAGTATCACAGATTCCTTTACATATTAACGAATCATAGTTTGTCATTCTGGCCCTCAGAAAATATATATATATATATACACACACATATATATAAAAACATACATACACAAATATATATGTACACACATTTAGGTATATTCTTATGCAGAAATAAGCCCTGATTTGTTACACAATAAAAAAGTCAAAACTGATCTACTTTAGACCCCTGGAGCTCTGAAATTCTAATTCTATGACTGTTCAGATACTTTATAATAACTTCTGCTTAAAATTTTTCAAGAATATGCTGAGCTACAAAGTCTAAAATTTGATCTAGAGACACCCTTATGGTCATGCTGCCAGATACAGGACGCCCAGTTAAATTTGGATTTCACAAAAAACAATATTTTTAGTGTAAGCATGTCTAAAGTACAGATTTTACTGGACATCCTGTATTTACAGTTCCTAAATCTAAAACACTAAACTAACACAACCATAATAAAGGAAAAAAAATTAATAGTATTTCTTGCTATATCAAACAGGACTCAGCCAGTATATATGCAATACCAGAATTTAGAGTGAAACTGTCACATTAAATTAGTAGTTTCTGATCATGATTGTTCTCTTTTAAAAAATACCCCATTTTTAAAAATTCTAAGAAAAACCATGTATTTTTAAATACATCGGCTATGTTATCACTCAACAATTAATAGAAAAGTACTATTGAGACTATTATTTCTTCATGTATATAAATACTATGTATTCAACTTTTACCTTAAGAAGCTGTACGGGTATACCAGGTACTTATTTACAGGTGCCGTAAAGAAAGTAGTTTTTTAAAAATCACAGATAAAAACAAACTACTGAATTCAGTCACATGCCCTGATGATGTTTGGAGACATGAATTACCTCACGGGATTACTAGTCAAAGACACGCGGAGAGACTCGAGGCACGTGACGAGTCTCTCATCCGCAGGCCCCATTTTTAGTTCACGGATGAATTCCTGAGGGGAGATCTGCCGATTTCTCTTAAGACTTCCCTGTAAAATAAATTGAAAAAAAAAAAAAAAAGAATTTCAATTCATGCTGTGTGAAGATGACCCATTAAAATAACAATTACATTAATCACACTTTTTACGTTGACCGCTGCACACAAGTGCTCAGAGCAATATGATTCTGAGGGGATAATTTCCTCACTTCTGTCCATAAATCTATAAATTCACAATCCATGGTATCCACAAAAGACAGCAACATAATATCAAAAGGTATATAAATTAACTGCTTTTCAAATCTAAAATATAATAGAAAACAAAGTGTATATCACAGAAAATATCTTAAAACATAGAAATATAGTTTAGGCACACACAAAATAAAAATCAAAACTGAACACAAGAAGGACCCTATTAAAAATTACTATTCCAACCAACACAAAAAGCTGTAAATCATTAATTCATTCAACCACCATGAAGTACCTAGTTCTAGGCACTGTAGACACAGAGATGATCAAAACCTAAGTCTGGAAGGAGAAATGCCAGCAAAGAAATTATCCTTTTGAGGGCAGGTTATGTCCTATAATACGGTACCGAGCAACCCAAAAGAGAAACAGAAGCTAACTTGGCAGCACACGTGGGGACTGTGAAACAGGGAGAAGGTAGGAGTTAGGGAGGCAAAGAATTAGACGGGAATACCTTCCAGACTAAAACGTAACACACGTGTATACCCAAAAAGAAAAACAAAAGCACATATAACTAAAGATAGGGACCAGATGGTGGCGGGGTAAAGCACTACTACACAATGAGCTTCTCCAGGGGAGTTTCAGGAGGATCGCTCTGGCGGCAGTATGATATACGGATTAGAAGAGTTGGAGTTCACTCAGTAGTCGACATTAAGTGCCTACGAAGTGCCAGACGCTGTTTTAAGTTCTGAAAAAAAGAGCAGTGAGCAAGAGACAAAAACCTCTACCTGCACGGGGCTTTATTCTCCAAGGGAAGAATAAGGACAGACAATAAAGAAGTAATTAAAATATATAGCCCTGTAGATAGCGATTAGTGCTACAGAGGCAAGGAAAAGCAGAGACGAGGAACAGGAGCACAGGAGACGGGATACTATTTCAAACTGGGAGGCTGAAGAGAGCCTCACAGAGAAGAATCCGAAGGCCTCAAACTTGAGTGTTAAGACTATAAGGTCTGAGGAGTGAGCTGACCACGCAGATATCCAGAAAAATGCTGTGATGGAGGGGACTATAGGCCTTAAAGCCACCAAAAGAATTGTGACTCTTACTGAGATCAGAAGCATCATCAGAAGCAGCAAGACCTGATGAGAAGATACATATATAGTCCAGATGGGAAATGAAGAGGTCGAACGAACAGTAAAGTTCAGAATTATATTTAAAATACAAATTACACATCCAAGGTGAAGGAAAGGTATGGTACATATTCAAAAGCAGATTCGTTGGGATGGCAGGTAATTAGGTGATTTTTTTAAAAAAATATCTTTTCATTTTTATTAGTTTGCTATATAGTATACAGCAAACATTCCCAATAATGCAAAACAAATTAGCCCTGGGAAGGTGATTTTCATCAATAGCAAAGTGGTAATTTACTGAAGAAAAACTCGATGGCAAAATCTCAAGAAAATAAAATGATAAAGTTGAAAAGGGAAATGAAGTGGTGAAGCACTGAAAATTAATATCCGATTTTTATCAGTGACTATATTATATCTCAAGAGAATAAATTCAACTTATATTAACATAGCATTTATCAATGTCTTTTTTTATTTAAATTACCGAGTACTGCTTGTTGAACACACAGACAATTTAAAAAATAGAGAAATGGGAGAAAAGGCATCTCAAAGTGACTATTAATTTGATATTTGTTTTTAAAGTATATTTTCCTCATACATAAAAATAAGCAGCAATAAGTACATTTGGATTAAAGAAGTAATATTCAAAGGCATTTTAAAAGCCACCTGCCTATGTCTAAACCCTATCTCACAATCACTTTTAATTCTCTTAACTGTTTCTTCTGAAAGATACTTAATGTCTAAATTATGTGCTTATTCTGATCTTTTTAAACTTGTAACTTTTTAATATTACCTTGTACTTCGGTAATAAAAGATAAGGATTTAATTATCTTAAATCATTACAATTTCTACTCTCCCACCCTGTGACTATAATTACAGATAAACTTAATTGAACCAAAAGACACAATTCCACAAAATGGGAGCTCACTGAATCCACATTCTATGGGGTCCTTACAAAAATCTTAAGTTTAGGCATCCAAAACTCTGAACAATGCATAAACTGCTTTTGCAACACAGAATACAACATTATATGTCCCCGTTCATGAAGTCCTCCAGCAACTATAACTCCCATGTTGGTTCCCCTCCATGGAACAGTAGGAACAGAGAAGCATGTCAGCTCTTGCCTCCTATTCATTGTTGGGCTGGAGGTCCCAGCAAGTGCATTAAAGCAACAGCAACAGACATACAGACTACAAAGGAAGAAGTAAAATTGTCTTTATTTGTACATGAGATGATTATCTACATGATTTTAGTAAGGTCAGAGATTAAAAGTTCAACATATAAAACTAATTCGTATTTCTAATTTATCAGCATTTAGAAAATGAAAATTTTAAATATACTATTTCAGTAGCACCATAAAATATAATTATGAAAATTTTTGAACAAGGGAACTATCTATACACTGAAAACTATAAAACATTGTAGAGAGAAATTAAAGATGTCCTAAATAAATGAGGATGTTATACCATGTTTGTAGATTAGAAGACTCCGTATTATTAAGAATATCCATTAAACACATTTTGTGAAAAATAATCTACAGATTCAATATGATAACCATCCAAATCCCAGCAAGCTTTTTTTGCAGAAATTGAGAAGCATGTTCTGAAATTGACATGGAAATATGGGGGATGGGTCTAAAAGAGAACAATTTTGAAAAAGAATAAAGTTGGGGGCTCTTTGTCTGAGTTCAAGATTTATTATAAAGCTACAGTAATCAAATTAGAAGCCATCATAGAACAGAGTCCAGAGATCCACTTGAACCTGTGTGGTCAATGATTTTCAACAAAGGTGTCAAGGTAATTCAATCGAGTAGGAAGGAATCTCTTAACCAAATGGCGCTGGAATAATTAAATATCCATGTGAAAGAAAGTAAACCTAAATTCTAGACCTAAATGTAACAGTTAAAACTAAAAAATGTCTGGAAGAAAATGAATCTTTAATATTCTGGGGGAAGGCCAAATTTTTTTAGATTGGATACAAAAGGCACTAACTATAAAATTCTTCAACATTTAAAACTTCCACTCTTTTATTCAGATAGTTTCATTAAAAAAATTAAAAGTAAGTCACAGACTAAGAAAATATTTGCAATGCACGTCAAGAACTGAGCAGAGTCTGAGATTCTACCCTACACGCAAATTAAGTTAGCCTGCTACTGTTTTCGTGGATGCTGGCAGAAGACGCAAGACTCCTAAGTAGAGACAAAATACTTTATCACGCATATATATTGGTCCCCCAAACCACCATCTCCCCTGATGGATGATGGATTCCTGCACGTGCAGTGGGCTGCATTGCAGGGGAGAACACTGAACTTGGGGGTGGCAGGGGGGTATGGGGAGGGTCATCTTTCTTTTTTTACAGCGAACAGTAGCAAGCCTGCTCATTATCCTTGGACAGACATAACTTCACCTCTAAGGCTTCTCATTGCAAAGGCAACCCTGAGAAATGGCCTGGGTAGGAGCAGTCGGACCTTGAATTCTTGGCATAACCAGTAAAAAATACACAGTGATACTCAGGGCTCATGACAGACTGCCTCTCCCAATGATAAATGTTTTCTCATAAAGGATGTGTATTCAGAATATTTAACAAACTCCTATAACTCAGTAATGATAACACAAACGGACCAATTTAAAAAACGGATAAAAAACTTCACAAGAGATATACGAATGGCCAATAATCACACGAAATGATGCTCACAATCATTTGTCAAGAGGGAAATGCAAATTAAAACCACAAATGAAATAACGCCACATGCCCCCTAGAGTGTTGAGGATGTAGAGCATCTGGAACTCTCCCGTGGCTGGTGGAGACTTAACATGGTATTGCCACTTTGGAAAACAGTTTGATAGTTTTTTTGTTTGGTCTGGTTTGGTTTTTAAAGTTAAATATGCAGACCGTAAGACTCAGCAAGTGCACAAGTAGGTGTTTAGCAGGAAAGGAAAAAAATATACATACACACAGTGTAAAGAACAGTTTTATTCATAACAGCCAATGACTGGGAACAGCCTAAGTTTTCATCAACAAGTCGTGGTTTGCCCATACAGTGGAATACTACGCAACTATAAAAAACTTCACTCCTGATAACACAGCAAGATAGATGAACCCAAACAAAAAAGTAGTATATGGTTCCACTCGTCTGAAAGACCAAGACCAAACTGTCAATCTTTTTTCTGGGCTCGTTCTAGTTCGAGACATGGAAACAGAGCTGTTAATTTTTGGTGTGTTTGGTTGAAGGATGAGGGTAAAGGTGGACATTTTAAATGGGGCAGAAAATTCGTTTTTCCTGTTAACACACACAAAACAAACAAACTCACTGGCTAACAATACTTCTTTATTTCAGCCATATTAAGTTTTTCCATTTTGTACAATTTATTACCTAAAGAAAGGCCTCTGCATTTTCACCTGAGGTCGCTGCCCTTAACGCCCGCCTACCTCTTACCCAAACCCTTCCCCGCATCACTGCTATGTTCTTGCACAGGCCAACTCTTAGATATCAGGTAGATCTGGGCTGAGACTAACTTCTCAGCCACGCAATCTGAGCCCCCCACCTACGGATTCCTTCTTCAAAATTCCCATCGCTCTGTATTAAAATAACTTTTCCATTTATCATTTAAAGGATATACTGAGTGCCTACTGTGTGCCAAAACGTGTTTACATGATGTGGATATAGAGGTAAAACAAGACAAAGATGGCTGCTAGGTTTTTAGTCTACGCCCAAACGTGGTGCCATCTGCTTAATTGAGAAGACAGAAGGAGAGTGAGTGATAGCGGAAGTAGCTATTTAAGAGGCGCAAGTCTGAGCAAATGACATTTTTCTCTCCAAGAAAATAACATTTGAGTAGAGACGAGAGGGAAGAGGAGGGGACATAAAAAACCTGGGAGAAGGGTATTTCAAGCAAACAGGAGAAAATACGAATGAACTTGGCATATTCAAAGGACAGCAAGAAGATGCGTCTAAGTCCCAGGGAGCGTGACACGGATATAGAGGACGCAGACAGAGAAAACAGGCCTCTCTGATCCTGGAGACAGGGGACTGAAAAACCACAGTCTGAGTGCCAAATGTTTGTGTTGATTCTTAAGCTAAGAATGCTTTTCACATTTTCAAAAACTTATAAAAAAAAGAAAGAAGAGGAAGAGGAGATCGGAGAGGAAAGGGAGGAGGGAGACAAAGCAGCAGCAACTGAGAGCCTGGGGACACACAAAGCCTGCTCACTGTGTGGCCGTTTAAGAAAAGTTTGCTGGTCACTGACAGGGCCTCGCAAACCACAGCAAGGACTCCAGGTTTTATTCTCAGAGGATGGAAAACTACTCGAGGGTACCGAACATAGAAAAGATCTAACAAGCACTCTTAAAAGGAAATTCTAACTACTGTACGGCAGCAGACTGTACGTGACAAAACGTGAAACGAGGACACGAATTAGAAGGCTATTGTATTGTTTGGTCGGGACGTGACAGTGGCCCGAGATAAAATGCCGGTGATGGACGACGGGAGAGTTGCTCGATGAGAAGGTAAATCAGACAAGACTTGCAGATAGTTTGGCCGTAAGGCGTCGAAGATGATGCCAAAGTTTTTGGTCTCAACAACTAAATAAATAGTGCCACCATCTACTAATCATTGTAACCTTGTCGACGTCGGCTTGAGTAGTGGATTGGGGAGAAGCCTAAGCAGAAGTCTAAGGGGGAGAAGAAGAATGGACAACTCTTGTGAAGGGATTTTCTATAAAAGGGAGCAAAGAATCAGGGCAGTAGCTACAGGGGAACCCGAACCATGTTCGCATGCTGATACGAATGACCACGCCGAGGGGAAGAAACTGACGATGCAGAGCGTAGATACAGAGCAGAGAAACAAACGAGTACGCAAACAAACAAACAAACAAACAAAATCCTTGGGTAAAGGACCGACGACGTGACGCAGGACATAAGGGGAAGGACTGACCTTACGCAGTCACGTGGAACGTGCATCACCGACAGAAGAGCAAAAGCGGGACCCGAGGGAACGGGTTCAGGAAGACTCGCTTTTGGTGACTGGAAAGTGAGATGTGGCAGTTCTATTCTCATCAGAGCGACATGCTCGGTGATAAAGGCAGCAAGAATCAGCCAGAAGTAAGGATGCAGAGCTGGCGGTTATGAGAAGAAAAGGCATGAAGTCATTTTGAGAAAGTGAAGGTCAAGTGCCCCGACAAGGTTGGACATCGGTAAGGAGGACCGTTAAGAGCTTGCTGGTCGACGGTGGTCATTCAGGACATACGAGTCCGTGTGGCTATATGCTTCCCCCCAGATGCACACGGTGCTGAGGTGCGAATGCAGAGGAGGTGGCCAGTTTCGCCAAGGGCAGAGTTTATACGGATGAAAAGGCAAGTGAACTGATGTTTTATGCAAGAGAACAGAGGGCTTGGTCTAAGGTCCATAAGAGGTAAAGGTATGGCAGGGAGGGTGGGGAAGTTAAGAAACATTTTTAAAAAAGGGTAGTGTCAACGGATTAACAGTTCTAAAAGGGTTACAGAATTCTTTAAGTGGAAATCTTAGGAAGCACGAAAGATAGGTGATGCTCAGGAAAGGAAGTCTGTAAACCATATTTAGAGGTGGTATTTTACTTTCGAAGGTAATGGGGTTGTTGAGATTCGGTGGGAAAATGAAGATCAATGGGAGCGATAAAGTCAAAGGAAACAAGAGTATAGAGTGTCGGATGGACCATCTATGTGAATGATGACGTTAGCGAGGATGATGACAGTGAGCAGGAGGAAAAGCAATGAGCTAGGCACCCAAACCTCCTAGGACTAAGGAGCTGTTGGTACATGTCGGCACCTCTTTATGTCGCCATCTGCTCCACCAGAACCCATCTACTCGGGCAATGTCTGCTTCCGTCTAATTCATCGCTGCGTCACCAATCCCCTGTAAAATGCCTGGCACTCGATTGTGAACAAGGTCGTAATAAAGTGGAAGGTATGTATAGACCAAGGATTAAAACAGGAGGAAGATAACTCACACACACACACACACACACACACACACAAAAATTCTGAAAAAACAAATACTTACTCAGAAAGGAATATTTCAAATTAAAAACACAGGAAATAGACCAGATAATTGGGAGATTAATTTTCAGCACAATTTCCCCCCTTTTATTATATTATGTTCAAAATACAGGTATAAAAGAAAGGAAATTGAGGGAAGAAAATATTATGTTACACGGATAACCAGAAATATTCCTTTTAAGTACAGCTCATCTTGAGTTTCTGTCACTTTACTTAACTTCAAAGGAAGGAGAAGGAGAGGGGAAGGATCCTCACGTCTGCATATAACCAAGTCCATTAGCCATGAGGATGAAGATACTTAGAAAGCTTTATCCCTGTGACATCAAACACATGACTGAGATAAGGATGTCTGCCCGACATCATGAAAATTAGAAGGGTATTTATCCAACATAATTTTTAAATCTTTTTTAATCCCTTCGTAGATTTTATTCTAAAACACCAAATGTAAAACGGAAAGAAAAGTACATACATTACTCTTGTCAGATCCCTTATTAAATATACTCTAAGATATAAAACATAACACATGCTTTCAGTATTTATTTCCCTTACCATTTCTAATCCTCTAAAACCAAACACTATTGCTTTCACTATGTAACTATTAAAGGTAATAGTAACCGTTTCCTTTGACCCTTCTTAGACCAGATTCTTTTGTACCTGTCTCAAAGCCTGCATTTCACCTGAGTTCAAATATAAAAAATTATTCGGTGCATGTACCCTCATTTATTTATTTGTTTGCAGAGTAATTTGGAATACCATTTCTATGACAAATTAAAAAATATATCGTATTTCCAGTTACCAGTGGAAAGTATTGAAGTGACTTCCTTTCATTTTTTTCTAATGGTTGAATGATTTCTATACAACCACAGAGAATCTACCATTAAATGATAACCTGATTTTTAAAATAATAAAAGTAAAAAGCTACATCTAGAAAGTCTGCATGCTCTGCAGGGCACAGCATGAACGCCACCATCGGTCAGAACAAAGATCTTTCAGTCCCCAGTAGAGGGTCTAACAGCCTGCAGGTGCTTTAAGCAAAAGTTTGCCTAGATTTGAGACATCGCAGGAATCAGAAATTATTTCCTTCAACATTACTCCAAATGCTGTAAACCATGATTCAACACAGTAAATCAAACCTTATTTCTCCCAAAAAGTAGCCCATATCACAATTAACCATGCAACATTCTCAACTGCGGGTAATAGTCTCTCAGACTTTTAAAATGCTGATTTTCTTTACGAATTTAACATGAAGATCCAAACTATATGGTTTCTGGAGATTTAAAATTTTAAATGTCGGGGAATTGGAAGAACAGGTTGAAACCTTAAGTGATTTTTGTGTGAAGTTAGTCACTTAGGCTCAAGTCCTCCTCTACAACATTCACTCTGTAATTTTTTTGCATGTAAACTGCAGAAAACAGAATAATTCCATCACCATAAAGCCAAGATAGTCAAAAAGCTTAAGTTCTTATAGTTATAAGAGCATGTGTGCATACGTGTGTGTGTCTATCTCTACGTATGTGGGTTTTTATCTGTGTCAGTAACTGTAAATGAAACTAGTTTGGTTTTAGCATTATAATTCCTGAATTCTTGGTACCTATTATTTAAGTGATGAAACTTGTACAGATGAATAAGATGATGCGAGATGTGGAGACTATTTAAAGCGATAGTTTGCATTGATAATGACAATATTTTAAGAAAACAGCAGAGTCAGCACTGGACCAAAAAAAGGGTAAGCACAGTTGCTGCCAAAGGGGTAATTATGATCTAAATTACTATCATGTATATTGCTATTAAAATGCATTGCGAAAATTTTTCAATGCATTTTTCATTTTTCAAGTGATTTCTAGCATCTCTCATGTCACTGATCAACAGAAACCCTAAGCTGTCATTGTAACACGAGTTCCGTGTTTTGAGAACGTTTATAACCCCAGCAGCTCCCTATTGCCAATAAAATCTGTTATTCAGAGATGAGATTATGCAAACTCATAGAAACTACGAGTGATGAAAAGTACTGCAGAAAGATGCATTCACCAACAAAATAAAGGTTAGCAAAGAGTCCCCCTAAGGAGTTAGTTACAATTTTTTTCATGAATATTTCATGAACACCATTAGGTACCAAAAACTGGCTTAATTTTGGAGGCTCCTTTTAAATAATGTACGTTAAAAATAGCATACGTTACAAGTTTAGAAATATCAAGTGCGTTTTTACAAAGAAATATCCAATACTAATTTCTTAGACATTTTAAAATTAAATTAAAATAAAAGAAATTCGACATGCATTTCTCTTATTACCCATCAGTACATCATAGCATCGACTTCCCTACTATTCTGTTCACAGGAAAGCTTTCCTGCATTGGCTCCTTTTCTTCCGTAAGACACCTGAACACTTAGACCATTTTATGTATTCAAGAAGAGTTGCTCTAACTGCTGAAACGCAATATCCTGGTACTATAACACTTCTACTTGCTTAGCACAGCCAGAACTGAGGTGTTATTTTAGCTTTCAATGTTCAAAAATGGTATATGTTAACAGTCATTTGTTTCTACCCATAGCCAGGGAATAGCAGTTGAATACGCAATGGTGAGCCACACCACACACAGGAGCACGCTGCATGAACTGTAGCGTGTAGTTATAAGAATGAGGAAGATGCTGAACTAATATATCATGGTCGTCAGAATATATTTTGAAGTAAAAAAATTACAAAAGAATATATGCAATATATTACCTCGTATTTATAAAAGACAAATTAGAAAAATACACATGTATCTGTTTGTTTGTACAAAAAGATAGAGAAAGGAATAAGATACTAAATGTGGAACTAATCAAACTGTATAGTGTGGACGGGAACATGGTAAAGAGTAAAGAGGGTGAGTGACAATTCTCTGAACATATCTTTTCGTGTAGTTTTGACTTTTGGAACCATGTTGATGTTTCATATACCCAAAAATATATATATATATATATATAATATCAGTGATGGGAAGCCTAAAATGAAATAAATGCAAATCAAATGAACCCAATTATTCCTAATGAATAATAACATCAAGAGAAATAAGCTAGAAAATATGAAAATTGTCAACAGAATAAACTTGTGGCTTTTAGTAGAGAAAATAGGGAAGGTATATAGATAGAAAAAATAGATACAAGACAGGTGTGTGTACACATTTTCTGTATATAGATGTTTCGTATATACACATTTGTATACATACAACATCCAAACATGCACATGTGCATGTACATGTGTCTTACACACACACACACACACACACACACCCTGACTATGTATGAGAGGCCCTATAAGTACTAAAAGAATGATAAGGATATGGCCAATGACAAAGGAACCAGTTTGGAGGGGTTTCTATTGGCCGAAACTATGGAAAGGTATGTGGGGGTTGGGGGAGATTGGAGTGAGGGGGGGACTCTGAAGGTTGCACAACATTGCGAAGATAAAGTGAACTGTACACTTTAAAATAGTTAACGACGGATCTTATATTATGTGAATTTTACCACAATAAAAAGCTTTAAAGAACATTTATAAAACAGGAAAAAATCTGTAATACGTTCAAAGTCAAGACAGGAGTTATCTGGGAGAGGAGGAAGTATCGTCACTGGGACATTCAAACTTGCTGGCATTGTCCTATTTCTCCAGCCGAGTACGGGTTACATGGGTGTGTTTACTCTGTGAAAGCTTACTGAGTGGTATATAAAGATTTCTGAACTTTATCATCTCAATTTAACTTAAAAGTATTAAAAAGCCATTTTCAAATTTACTAATTTTTATGCTTTATGCTATTTCTAAGGTTAGACAGGTACGTTCAAACTGAACTCCTTTTAAATCTTTAGGTTTTTAAACAGGCCACTTAAAATATTTTATACAGGATAACATTATGTATTTCCTTGCCGAAAAGTGAAATTAAAGAAAAAAGTTATAATGTGTCAAATAAGGCCACTTCCTTTTATTTAGCATTCTCAGCATACCTTTTAGAACTGGAAAATGTTTAGTTGCAATGGAACAACAAATTACACTTTAAAACTTAAAAAAAGCAGCTCAACGTTGGGGTGAAGAAAACTGATTAAATACACATGTATGTTCAAATCTGCCAGCCTATATTTGATGATTCAATGAAGGATAAAGATCTACTGGGCACATCCGAACAGACAGAAAAAAAGGTGCTGATGCTTTTAGTCATTGGTTCATTATCTTCCTTATTGTGTTGATGATGTTCACGTAAAAAGAAAAACCACAACAAAATTTCATTGAACATTTACCCCACCATCACCACCAAAAAATGGGGTGGGGGAGGGTGGTAAGAAAACTCCAGCTGTTCCAGTCTTTAAAACTAGGCCATTTGTTTTTCAGTCCTTTCAGGTAATTGCACAATTATTTGCCTCCACAATTGAGTAGTACTTTCAACTGTCACTGTTACATTTACAGTGTAACTCTGCCTCTCTTTTCTTTTTTCTTGATTTATGGAAGAAAACCAGCTTGCCTCTTCATATACACAGCTAGCCTACAAATCTAATCTGCTCATGTTAGTGAAAAAAGCTCAAAAACACAAAAGGGTACAAAATCTAATATACTTCAGATTATTCTTCATATACATAATAGTAACAGCTAAATATGAGTCAAAAAATAAATAGGAGGGAGAGGAAAAAACAAGATCTCTGGTTCAGAATCACATCCCTCTCTGACAAGCCATGGGACGCTGGCCTCTGGTTTCCTCAGCGTAAGATGATCATGGTGCTTATGAAGTAGCGGAAGCTGTGAAACTGAGATACACTTGGAAAATCCCTGTATGATTTGATTTTCTGACAATAATCATACATTCCTTTTTAATTAGCAGTTTTTAAAGCTGTGCCATTTATAGATCAAAGGAAGGGCAAGCAGGTAGGTGAGGGAGGGAGCAACATAAACTAATGAACTGATTAAAATGAGAAGCAACTGAAGTCCAACAAAAAGGGGTTAATTGTTCATTTGTTTATATTCATCCTCCTTGTAACTAAGGATACGGGTATGAAAAGGCAGAAACGGTCTGATATCTCTTTTCTATTTCCCCAAATAACTGACATTATGTTCTAGCAGATACTCCGTAAATGAGAGAGTAAGGAAGGTAACAGATCTAAATTTACTTAACGACTACTATTCCTGCTAAGAGCATCTACGAATGTTAAGTTTCGAAACTTTGATAGTCGCGTGGTAACAATTTTATAAGTATATAATTTCTGGGATGTTCTATAAAATCCATCTAACTGATTCGTTCAATAAACATGTGTGCAAGTACCTATTATGTACCAACCATTATGATGAATACTGGGACTCAAAAACACAAGAGAAAATTCTCTTCATGACATACTCATCCTCGGGTAGGAAAGAGCATTTAAAAAGTTACAAGATGGAGGAGCCTGGATATGAATCTACTCTCAGTGAGCAGAAGGGAGGATGTGCCAAGTGTCACCTGGGTAATCAGGGAAGGCTTCCCTGAGTCAGGAACCAGGTCTCAAAGGATGAGGAGTGGGGAGTAAATAACGCAGGTAACATGGGCCAAGGCAGTGAGGTGAAAGAGCCTATGCATTTCAGGAACCGCGTGGCCGTGATACAGGTGGTATAGGGAGTGGAGAGAAGAGAGGAGTAAACTACACAGGAACCAGAACAAGTTAGGCTCCTACGTTAAAAGCAGACTTTAACCCACAGCTAACAGAAAGTCACTGCGGAACTGGAAATAAAGTACAAAAAGCTGTGTGTTAGAAAGATATGCTGGCAACGGTAAGGGACACAGGAACGTGAGCCTCCGAGGCGGCTTAGAAGGTCAGAGAGACAAGGTCAGTCCGGGTGAACTTGTAGGAAAGAATTCATCTTCTCAGTTCTATTGTAACCTCTAAGAAAAGGAGAAAAAAAAAAGAAACAGTTGGGAAGAGTTAATACTAGAGTTAATCACAAAAGTATGTTCACATAAGGAAACCTAATACGTCCTGTCTCCGAGGCACTTAAAAGACAAAATACAGAAATATAATTTTAAGTGCCAGTTCCATTGATACGTATCATAAGCAATAAGCCATTTATTTAGCATAAAAGTAAATTGAGTTATCCTTGAAGCGCCACCACCTCGAAATCTAATAATGGAAATGGCGTAATAATTCACCCTTAAATTTTTTAATAAGAATACATAAAACAAAAAATATAAAATTTTAAATGTTAAGAAAAGCACATAGCCTGTTATAAATATGTCACACAACTAATTTCAGATAAAAGTAATTGAATCAATTAAATTATGGAATGTGTAATTTGTTTTCCCATTTTTAGGGTCCATTTCACAGGTCACGATTCCTAATTAAGTACGGCGGCATTGCCGGTAATTGTTTAACAGCCACCTCAGGAAGAGAACAGCAGCCGCTTGCAGGTAGTGTTTGCCAATCTGCGTGATGTAAATACTCCCAGATGGCCGACTACGAGCAAACACTGCGAAGCCGCCGAACGCGACAGAGAAGCTGGCTCTGGAACACCACTGAAAAATACACGACGCTAGACTGATTTGTGTTTGGCACACACCGCGGTTATAAATCGTCAATGGATTCATCAGTACCTTACTGTGCATATGCTACATTCCATGGCGGGAGGGAGGCCTGATAAAAATTACGCGATCCCTGCCTTTGGTGAAGTTAGAGTTCGTGTGAGAATCAGAGTGGCACGACATGATATGAATTTCGAATTACTTAAAACTCTGAGACAAACATATTTCTTTCATCTTCAGTTGACAACAGCTTATATTCATTTTAGATTGCTCAGCCATCAATCCCATTTCATCCCCATCTCAATATTACGAAACAAGTTAACCTAAATACAACAGAGTGACAACGAATTAAAGATCTTTCCTAAGAGCTGTATGCTATGTCATCGGTATTCTAAATAACTTGAAATAATCATTATTGAAAGTTCGATTCTTTCAATTTACATCTTCCAATACATTTATTCAACCAATATCTACTAAGTGAAAAAATATATATATATACACACATATATACATATCAGGCTATATATACACACACATACACAGGTAAATAAGCATATACATCTCTTTATTCAACCAACATTTATTAAATGCCAGATATAGATATATAGATAGCAGACCCCTTGCTAGGATAAGGAGATATAAGAGTGATTGATATGTCATTGCCTCAAGATCATTTCCTTCACAGTAAATCCATTAATCTATTCACCAACTTCAATTTATACCCAAAGCCTGGGGTCTTCACAGTTTCTCAAGTCTTTAGTTTGAGCAGTGAGGTTCAAAATATGGCATTCTGAAACCTTTTCCTAAAAATTTCTGAGTGCAACCAAATTGAATTGCCCTTTTGGTATTGTTTTCTTAATTTTTAAAACTCTTAATTTCTTTATTCATTTATGTACATATATATATATATATATATATACACGCACAACACAATTTTTCATAAATCTATAAAACTGAAAATTTTTACCTAGCTGCTCTATCCCCCTTCTCATCATAAGGTCATCTATGTAAAAAGCTTGCTATATATATGCTTCCATACACTGATTCGCAGTCACATAATCATGTATGTATGTGCAGGTAGAAAGTTTTTTAGTGATGTCATAATTTTCTGCATTTTGCTTTTCTCTGACTTACACGTCATTGAAGTTCCTCATCTTATCTAGGTAAAACTCTAATTCATTCTCTTTAATATTGGCATAAAATTCCATGGCGTGGATAACCATAATTTATAGTATGGGCTTTTTTCCCCAGATTTTTAACATAGTGAATAACAACAAAAGAAACACATCATTGTGTATATGTCCTCATCCACTGGTGCCTTTATTTCTAAGTCATAGATTCCAGGAGTGAACCCCTGGGTCAATGAGCATGTATATTTTTCTTTTTTCATAGACATTTTAGGTAGCTTTCCCAAAAATGCTCTATCATTTTACAGATCCACCAGCAATATATAAAGGTACTTCCTCCCTTACATCCCCAACAAAATAGTAAAAATATCCGATGCGTGTGGAGTTAATTTGAATATCTATAACTACAAATCCTTAAATATGTATTTATCTTTTTAAATTTGTTCTTAAATTATCATGAACCTATTTTTTAATTCTACTCATCCCTTCTCTTCCAGGTAGAAAAGCCAACAAGTGGCTTCTTTTTGCTCCTCAGTTCAAGTAAAACTTATATTACTGACAACTAAAAGAAATCTGAATAATACTGTGAAGTACTTACCCAACTGAACTGCTAAGTTTGATACGCCAGCACCAGAAAATCGGTACTATACAAATTATTTCCCATTCTCACTACCCATGTCAGTGTTGCTAAACCTCCACATGTTTACACAAAGAAAATATCACTATATGGTTTAAGGAAAATGAAATCTAATTATTTTTTAATGCACAATAGCTAGAGCTTTTGAAATTTCCATATAATTGACAGTATTATTTAAATTACCCCTAAGAACTAAGGTAATAATACACTTGAGTTTCCATTTGACAGATACGTCTTTTTCCTTAACACATAATTTCACACAATTTTTACCCTTTGAATTTATCTTTTTATACCATAATTGAGGTAAGCCTCACTTCTAGATAGTAGGCCAGAAAGTTAGGGATATGATGCCTAATTCTTAATTTTAGAAAGGACTTAAATATCATATGTTTGTTCTCATTTTAAAATCCAGATTCCTACAGGCTTTATTCCTATATAAATTCTACCATTCCCCCACTTAAAATTTAGAGGATGAGGAAAAAAAAAAGTTAAAGTATATAACAACCATGTGCTAATGACCAGATAAAACAAAGTTATGTCAACGTTTTGTGCCCCAAATATCTTGTGCTGAGATCACCTCGTGCTTGGAGAAAAGAGGAAATCAGACCTGCAGGCTCACCTTACAGGTGCATAAAATCTATTTCTTAATGTGCAATAGCTAAAGCTTTTGAAATTGATGGAGGGTACAGAAAAGGAGCTCTCTGAACCTGGGGCAAAAATGGATCCACAAACCCCTCTCGAGATCTCTAGGAAGTTTTCACAAAGCTCACAATGGATTCACCCAAACTTGACAGGCTATTGCAACTCATTCCTTAAACTTTAGAAGCCACACTTGAAGGCAGCAACAGCCACTGAAGCGTCTGGCGCTGTTTCCAGCACCCATGAAAGAGGATCTTGAGAAAGGCTCCCCGTACCCCATCCCAACAACAGCCACACACGAATCCAGAGGCAGCACGTGCCTTTCGTCCACAGACCTCACTGCCAACCCACACACAACAAAGTTACCCAAACCCAGTGGCTGCATGAAGGCAGAATGAGAGCCAGTCTGTGATATTAACCTCGTTGCTACACTGCCTTCGACACCTTCTCCTTTGATTCCCAGACTCCTGAAGCTCTTGCTTAACATGACCCCTTCGAATCCACACGTTCCTTCTTTCTTTGGATGATTTTCCTAAGCACGTACTCTAGCTTCCTACTTGATCTTCTGGTGCTCACTTGCTCCTCCATCTGCCCTTAACCTCGGGGTTACCTTGACTGGCATTATTTGCCCGACCATGACTGTTCTGGCCTACCCGTAGTCATTGAGAAGGTATCAAGTTTCTAGTTGGTCTATATCATCTTCCTTTTCTGTGCATCTACTTGTCTATCAGTCTGTATCGTGTCCCTTAGAGCTCTAGGCTTCTGCCGATGTGCCTCGGTGTTGACTATGAGAGAGTCAACCATGGCCTCTCACGCCCACTACTCTTCCTCAAACAAAACAGATTTATTTTTATCTTTGAGAAATAAAAGGGGAAGGGAAAAAGGGGGCTAAGTGAGACTACATTTTTATAAAAAAGGTTCTTGCATTAAACAGAATTCAGACCCATCAGCCTGCATTAGTGTTTGTTTATATTTTCCAACCTCAAATGGACCCTCAAGAGAACTTTCAGATACTTTTACTCAGATTCCATTCTTGCAATACCTGTCCAAAACCTATCAGCTCTTTTAGAAACTATCTGTATTTCTGCCCTTCTCTTAACATGATTTTAGCTCCTACTTCACTAGAAATTGTGAAACTAGACAGTACAAACTGACTCAACTCTCCTCTTCCATCAAGAAAAGCAGTTTTCCTCTACCTTTACCCAATCTCCCTGTCCAGAGAAACATGTGAGCTTCCTTATTTTTAAGACTTTCAATGCTGAACCATCGGTCTGACCCCAGCACCTACTTCACAGGTTCGGTGACCTGCCCCCATTAGACCTCTCCCATCCTTTCTCTTACAAACGTCCATCCTGGAGCTCCTAAGCCTTGTGTCTCTCCTCAGGGCCCAGCCCCCACTCTCCCTGAAGCCAAACACTGCTGTATTTTTCCACTTGAACCCTCCTCTCCCTAGATGATCCGACCTAAATCGTCTCTACCCCTCTATGTTCTAACGATGCGGATACAGCTACAGCAGATTCTCACAGTCCTCTACGGGGTTCCTTCTCCTCCAAGCATTTACCAGAGGCTTTCACTATGGCTCCATTTTCTCTTCTTGCTAAGTTAACTTCATTGATTAGTTTTCATGTTCACTGGTATAAAGACATGGTTGAAAACTTATCTCTGGCATGCCATGACCAATTTCAAGCATTCGAGGGAAAAATATACACACCCTGGTGTTCTCTACAGATAAATGTTCTATCAGACTTAACTTCTACTTACGCAAACATTAAAGTTTTCCTTGAAATGGGGAATTAAACACCAGAACACACTAGAGGACAAATGTATTTTCAATCAAAGAGTACCTTATACTACTTACAATAAGTTAACAGCTACTAAGGGTCTCTAACAAGCCTCAGAATAAAAGTTGGAATAGAATGAGGACATTATTGAAATAAAAAAGAAAAATACCAGAAATAAGGCTGACACTTTAAAAATTACTATAGAAAAGATCTATCATTAGTACTGCTAGATGCTTTACATAACATATTGCATACCACACATGCAATAATGACACACAGTATTTCATTTATTCCCCCAAGAAAACCTGTTGAGGTTGCTATTCTCAACCTCATTTTCCAGAATTCAAAAAAGTAATCAAAAATGTAAACGACAGTCATCTCTGGCAAAGAAATCATGGATGGTTTCATTTTCTTTTTTTGCTGTATATGTATTTTCTACAATGATTACATATTACTTTTGAAAACATTAAGATGAAAACAAAGTTTTCAACTAAATGGCTTTGAAAGCAGGTTTTGTAATTGAGTGACATATCCTGATAAAATCAAAGGATTTTCGGAAATGAAAAGTAATTTAGATGTTATCAGATCTAGCCCCTAATTTTTTCAGATTGAAAAAAAATCAGTTTTGGTAATAAATAAATTCTAAGGCACAGAAGAATCACATGAAATACTTCAAACATAAATAATACTTTTCATGTATTCTAATGTAGTAGGTATGCCTCTTCTGTAAATCATGGTTCCAAGTTTCTTATATTTTCCATTTACTGTGTGTGGTATTGACAGCATCAGCATTGTCACACATGGGTAAGTTCTTAGTAAACATTTGGCAATGATCACAAACTGAACATTTAAATTATTCATAAAATTATCCAGATGTTTCCAAAACTTAAGTTCTGTAAATAAAGGTAATTATTAAATGAGTGCCAATTTACCACAAGAACGTAAACTGCATCTGTGTGATATTCCAAGTTACATTTAAAAGCTTTACAAGCAGCCTGCTATCAGGTCTGCTGATTTGTTTGTGTTTTCTAATTGAAATGTGGTCCATGTTATCAGGCCATCTGCACCACGGGAAAATGACTTGGTAAACAAGACGAAAACGGTATTCTCTGTTAGCGACAGCATCTGATTTTATTTCTGCTGAGAAAATATTATTGTAAAAACACACTTTCTCGTACCAATGCTGAAAACCTGGATAAAGGAAGCCACTGTAAGAGCAGCCTGTTGCACTGCTCAGGCTGCCAGCTAAGAGACTGCTAGGAGTCTAGTCTCTCACCCATTCACTTCCCAAGGCAGAGTACAATGCATGCTCAACAACCCTGTGCTCCAGCACGTTACCGTGCACGTAGGGCCCAGAGATCCACCCCGTTCTTCTCATCTGCTGATACACTGTCTCTACAAAACTGAGCTGCTTGAAGTACTAGAGACCTTGTTCTTCTCATCTGCTGATACATTGTCTCTACAAAACTGAGCTGCTTGAAGTACTAGAGATCTTGTCTTGTTCTCATTAGCTTCCCTGAGTTGCTTACACATAGAATGGATACTGTAGCCTGAAGTCTGAGGAGCAGGCACGGAAGCTCATCACTCACATCTCGCCACATTCGAAAACCCGACATAATCTGGTAGATGGTTGCCCTCCCTCTTCCCCTAGCTCTTCACCCCACATTGTCCTGTTTCATGTTTTTTTTTTTTAATCATAAAAACCTGTTTATCCTGAGAAATACATAAAAACACCAAAATCTGAAAGTCACTCATAATCCCACTAATATAAGAGGAAATGGAAATTCTTGCTCAGTTTCTCCAATCTTAGCCTGAGATGACCAGTGAACGTGATTTTCACAAGTTTGGTGAGAATCCAGCAAGAGTTTTACTTTCAATGGGTAGATACGCAGAGATGCCTATTCATTCACATATACATGTATGTACTCACACAGCTCCCTTTAAGCAAAAATTGGTTCATACCACACACATATTTCCATTTTGTTTTTTATACCAGCTCACTTTCCATTTCTCACACATTCATTTTAACGGCTATATTATCCATCAATGCATGAATGTGCTATAAATTACTTAATCACTTCTCTATTGATGGATATTTTGGTTGCTTTAAATTTGACATTTTACGCAATGCTACCAGGAACAACCTCATGCATAGATCTTTACATGTTCAAGCTATTGTTATAAAAATAGATTCAAAATAGTGAGATTGTTAGATCAGTAGGGTACACAAGTTTTCTTATTTTGATAGATACTGCCAAATTATAATCCAAAAAGGTTGCATTGCTACGTATTTCTACACCATCCCCAAATACTGTCAGCAATTTTTTTTAACCTTTCTATTTTGACAGATGAAAAATGCTCACCATACCTATTTTAATTTACATATTGAGATTGAACATGCTTTCAAAGGGCTATTTGCCATTTGTATTTCTTGGGTAAATTGTCTACACGTATTAAGTAAAATTTTTCCTATTTGGTTATTCATCTTTTTCCTAATGATTTATAGATGTTCTTTACACATTAGTGACAAGTAGCAAATATTTTCTTCCAGTTTTTTTTTAATTTCTTCCAACTCTGTTTACTCCCTCCCCCACCTTGTCACCACCCACACAGAAGTGTTTAGCTACATTAACACGTGTACCCAACTTTTGCTTTACAATTTCTGGACTTAAACTTACTTACAGACACTCCCTCGCTCCGAGATTATTTTCAGTAATATCACATCAGGATAATATTTTTACCTTTCACACAACGCATCGAGCCTAGCAAGAAAGAGTAAGGCTAATATTAAAACTTCACTCTTAAAGTTCCTCCCTTTCCTCGGTGAGACCCTCACTCGGACACAGAAATCTGTGGTGAATAGGGCTGTGGGTCTCTCACTGTTCACACTCCTTATTCTTTGATTCCATGATCACTACTCATCGGGTTTCCTCCAGCACCTTTACAGCTGAAGAGAGTGGAGAGTTAAGGTGCAAAAAACTGCTATAATCACATATCGCTGTTGTACTTTGGTGCCACTATCCTTGAGATGAGGCTGAAATGCAAATGCTGTCCTCCTGTCTGTGGGATGCTTCTATGGGTGACTCAGAGACGCCCTTGCTGAGACTTAGCAGTCCACCCTACATAGACACTCTCTGTTGGGGTTAGCGCATGTGCTGGAGGTACCCTTGGCCAAACCTTCTCCCAGAAAAACTCAAAGTCAACAGTCCATGTTCTGGCGCAAGTCAAACTTGTTCCCACTGTAGGTCTAATCCCTTCTCCTTGCTCGGCCACCACGGCAGCTGACATAGCCTCCTGCCTATAGAGCCCACCAGTTGCAGGTTCCGGTCCCTGTGTCGCCATGTTGGACGAGATACAGTCAATCTTTGAGTGGTTCTCTCAAAGGTCCACTACTCCCTCCCAAAGACTTAGAGATAATGCCATAGCATCGTGGCACCTCTCTCTCATCGATCTTCCAATTTTTATATATCTGTGAACCTATTTTCACATAGCCTAGAAGTGAAGGATGACCTAATGGCAGCACAATGGGTTTTACGCTCTCTTTTCGCAGCCGGGTTGTTTTGGCCCCTGCCATCCTTAGCCTTTAGGCTTCTGCCAAAACTCTGACCAAAAAGGAAAAGTCACATTCAATATTTCTGCTACAGAAACCTAAGTTTTATTGTTATAATTCTTTTTAGGCCTTTTCAAAATCAGAACAACCTTAATATTTTAGCTGAATGCCTCATCTTAGGTTAGTAGGTTTATTTTTTTTTTTTTAAATTTCTCCGCTATGATCTCTTAACTTTCTAAGTTTTCTGTAACAGTGCATTACTTTGAAATTAGAAAAATTACTAAAACTATTTTATTTTAATACCTTTAGTGCATTCTAAATTAGTCAAATTCTTAACTTGGGTCTAACTAATTTTTTAAAAGCGTTATGTAAAAGTAAATATTTAAAGCTATTCTACTCATTCATACATTTTGGACTTATTCATTTTGCATTAAGATGATATTTGAATTTTTACTCCTCACAAGGAAAACATTCCTTCTATAGAACCGCTAATATGAAAGTATTTAGAAATCATATACCTCTTTCATTGAAGAACAGACAAAGAAATAAGATAGTAAGAAATTATTCAGTATTGGTTGAAAAACAACTCATTAAGTGATACTCTATCTTTTTAAGTTGTATCTTTGATTTTAACAATTTTAAATTTGAGCATCTGAATAAATGAACGATACTTGGAATGTTACTTGATTATTAAACAAGTTGATCTTAGAATTTCTAATCATTTTGATTATTTAAACAACCTTTGTGTCCTATGAAAATTCTCAAAAATGACAGGGGGAAAAGTATAAAAATCACGAGCTTTAAAATGAAATATTTAGTGAGAAAATAAAATGAAAACACCAGTTCCTATCAAATTCTTCTGTAAAAGGTAACCAGACAAGAGCAAACCTCAAGAGAGATACATTTTGCCAACTGTAAGATACCCCCAAATCTCAAAATTACATTTAAGTTCAAATAGGAAAAAAAAAATCAAATCTAACAGATAATGAGACTTCTATTAAAATGACCCACGAGATTACACTTGTACATCAAGATCAAGAATGACCTCAAAATAAATTGATTCTAATTACCATAAAAAGTATGGCCTCAGAAATTTCGGGGTACTCTTAGTGAGCATGTGTTACAGGAGAAGGCAGTTTACACGGCTACCTGCAGACATGCCCGGAGACCCAAAGCTCTTCAGAGAAAAAAGGTGTCTCTCCTCCAGGAAAGAGGATCAACAAAAACACATAGTGGGAGCTGCATCAGGTATTCCTTGCCTTTATAGAGCTTCCAGGGTATCACATTAATTCAACGGATAACTACATGAAATACGAAGATAGTTAAGATAGGAAACGCATATGATGTTGGGGCCACGCCCATTATCTTCATAGTGGCTCATCCGACAAACTAAGCAACTTACTGACATTTGGCTTCCTATATGTACTGGCCTGGAAAGAGATGAGAATACAAGAATTTTCTCGATATTTCTGATCGTGAATTATTAAAGTGATATTTGAATTTTCATACATTAGTCTCTATTAGCTTAAATTGTATACCTGCTCACGAAACGCATACTGAGTCTCAGCACACTGACCAATCAAGTTTGTGATTGATCTGTCCCATGTGGACAATTATCAATTCACAAAGATGATAATGTCTTAAGGGGATCTATCTTGTTCAGATGACACATGACCTCAATGCGTGTCTTTATGTCTTTTTCTCCAAGTACAACACATAAAGCAGAGCTAGGGCACCTCATATCTTACTCGGGGTCTTGAGCAATACTGAGGTCAAAATGGCAAATTCAAACCGAGTCTTTAATTCAATGTGACTAAATGGAGGATAGGAGCTGGTTAGCGGTACCAGAGAATAATCTATCGGTACGGGCAAGAACAACAATGGACTGAGGTGAGCAAGGTAAAAGTCAACGTGAACTTTGAGGAACTGCATTCTTGGGCATGCTCCCAGAACATTTCTGAATGGGTATGATGAATCCAGTTATAATATAGAATAGAACTGGCAACTTAAAATTAAAAAGACATTTAAAATTGAGGGGCGGGAATATAATTTTAAGAAAACTAACAAAAAAAATTTTAAGTTAAAATTTTATCTTAAAAAAGGCGCCAAGTCCAGAAAATCTTATAGTTCTTAAAAATAACAAATCAAGTAATTTGTAGACTGCAGAAAAATATTTAAGTATAAAAAGGCATGTTTAGCATAGCTAAAATGTGAAAAAAACAAAAACAGAAACCAAACCAATTTCATTTGTAAATATGAGGCAAAATTTCCAAATGAAATAATACATTTGTTTATATCTTGATATTGTCAATTCATATTATAAAGTATTAATATATTTATATATATAAAGTACATAATAAATATGAGGTACTAGTACAATGAACATGCTTATGATAAATAAACCTTTATTGTCTTAGCGGTTTATATGATGAACTATTTTAAATTGATAAGGTAAGTGATCTAAAATTTTTGGAAACTATGGACTAGAAATATAGGAGTTAATTAAGCCAGAAGCTTCTGCTAACCACTAGATATACAATGGAAAAAACCTGCATGAATGAAGCCAAGACAGTAATGCAGAGACCCAGAAAGACGGAGTCCCCAGGTGAGAGCCGAGGCCCAGGGCCGCCCGAAGCCCATGGACCCCAAGGCTACTCAGATATATTAGCCAAAACAGGCTCTTGTTTTTCTCTGAGTCGGTTTGGACTGAGTCAATCATTTCTAATTGAGCATATGACAATTAAGTAAGAGAAAATATTTAAAAGTTACAGAAAATCATATTTTTAATGACTCCATTGGGAAGGAAAAAATAACATTCGTGAAAGTGTGACTGACGGTGCTGAGACATATCCAACAGCAGGCTGGCATTACTGTGTGGCAGACAGGGACAGTGACCCAAGTACGCTGTAGGCTACACTGTTACTCCTGTGAGTTGGTTTTTTTGTACCCCAGTTTGTGAACTGTAATATCCGTTCTTTTTAATGTAATGATATGAGAATGAAAAGAAAAACTTGTTTCCGTGATAAATTACTTATATGCTTAGAAAAGAACAGGATGAGGGTGAGTCGCTTTAAAAAAAACTCGTTTCCAAATTGGGCATTGACAAGATAATTGAGAAGATCACAGTGTAAAAATCATACAAAGCTCTTAGAAGTCTGAACATAGACGGTTTTACATGTATAAATTCTTGATTGAATTAAAACACAAACAGTGATCAGATGACACTTTGTGGGCATGCCTTCTGTAGGAAAATCCCAAATAGGAGCCACTCCTACTTAAAGGAAAAGGCTTCGCTCTATATCTGAAGATTGGCATGTATACATGTTTTAACTAGGAAAAAATTATTGTATTTTATGATGCCCGGTTTTAATAATTTTTATTCAACAACTTATTCTAGCTAGAATCAAATTTAAGAATCCTTCTGCTGGAGCGTTCATTCGCCCAGTCCCACTTCACACTTTAAACTTTGATAAGACTTGAACTTAAGATACCAAGATAACTGAAGAGACTTTAATCACTGCCCTATTTTCCATACCATAGTTTTTCCCACGCAAAAACTTCTACATTTGTTATTTAGTAAACTAGGTCTTAGAGAGAGATGATGAATTTTCCGAAATCACAAAGCTAGACATAACAAAGCTGGATTCTTAACTACTAAACATAAAGTTTAGTCTGCCGAAATGAGTAAACTAAGCTTTTATAAAATACTGTAGAACACAGCTTTAATTCACATCACCTAAAAAAAATTTAACGTATTCTTTTCCCTATTTCAAATCATTAATGTTTTGAAATACTTCAAATATTTCAGTAATTTTCTTAGTATTTAAAAAAGTAAATACAATTACCATTTTTATAATTTATTTTATTATTGAAAATATAGTAAAGTCCTAAGTCCGTAACATTTTACAATGTGTAACAGAAACTGATGAGCTTAATTACTTAATGTGCATGGATCAATTTGAAATAAATTGAAAATGAACACGCTGTACACTCTACTTAATCTTGTTACAGTCTTGTTTCAAAATTCACTTTCTAATTTGCAACCCAATAGGTTATAGTTTAATAATTAGGAAACTTTCTTTCACGTTTCAGCAGTTTAGAGCCCAAGCAACTAAAAGTAGGTAGAGTTTTAGTAGGCAAAAGGTCTAACTGCAAGGGAGAAAAAAAGTTCCTATGCTTTTACTATCTAAGCCAACTCATGGGCTTGTTACATTCATTTTTTTCCCTCTTAAAAATAGGGATGAAATAATTCTCTGTCCATAGAGTAATTTTTAAATGAATTATAGGCATAAAAGTAGACATATTAGTAAACAAATAAAATAATGAAGAAAGTAATCTTTCACAGTCAATTCTAGTTGGCTAAAGATGGCACAGAACTACTTACTTAAGATAAATAACACATTTTCATTCTAACTAATATGAGTACCTGCATAAAGAGTCACGCACATCACTTTCACATGCTGAACCATTTTTAAAAACAAAGTGATAGAAATTCTCAGATGCCTCTGAACCCCATTTATATGGAGTACATCACCATAATTTTTTTAAATGCATTGATATTCAAATCTGAGAAACATGATTCTGAGCTCATCAGGCTTGCTTAATTGCACCAACATCTGCAATCAATTTAAATTCTTTAAGGTAGTCTTTCACAGCGCTTGAAGTGATTTCATGCTGTGATAGATTTAACACACTCACTAATTTATAGACACACACAAGCAGATGAGACCTATTTTTCCAGCGGTGGGGTAAAGTACTAAAGGGCAGTCTGAATTCTCCAACTATCGATGGGATATAAAAAAGGATGCATTCTGCATAACTTATTGAAATTATATGAGAAGACGATAGCACTGTGCAAACATAATATAGAAATTAAGACTAAAACCAGTGTTTCATTTAAAACTATTTATAGGTCATGGACCATTAAGAGGTTTGATCAAAGTTTACGGATGAAATAAACAGCAAAACCTACAGCTCTCAGTTAATGTGACATAGCAAAATGTAGTTCAGTGCTATCATCTTAACATACCATAATTTCTCCCCTAAAAGGGAAGGGAGCTGGGGGTGGGAGAGGGCAGGGGGCGGGCAAGGGCAAGGAGAAGAAGAACGCTAATAATCCAGAACTGTCCTTTAACCGAAGACACAAGGTGACATCAAATAAAGAATGTGAGATTCAAAATCAGAAGACTAGATGGGCCGATGGCAGCAGCAGCGTAGCTCCTGAAACGCCCTGGATCCTCACAGAAAAAGAAAACAAGAAAAGAGCAAAACTAAAACCCCAACAATATTGAGACAAGGTACAAGCATACCCTCATTTTATTGTGCTTCACAGATTTGGGGTTTTGTTTGTTTGTTTGTTTGTTTTAATTAAACAAATTGATAGTCTGCAGCCACCCTGCTTCGAACAAGTCTAACGGGACCATTTTTCTAACAGGCCCCAGTGATGGTTAGCACTTTTTAGAATAAAGTATTTTTTAACCAAGGTATGTACATTGGTTTTTTTTTTTTAGACATAATGCTAGTGTACGCTTAACACACAATTTAGTGTAAACGTAACTTTGATATGCACTGGGAAACCAAACACTTCATGTGACTCTTTACTGCAATATTTGCCTTATTGTGGTGGCCTGGAACCAAACCCACAGTACCTCTTAGGTGTAAGCCTGTATCTCTATGATCCTCAAAATACAAGCGGTTGGAGACAAACCACTAACTGCCACTACCTCTGCAGAGTATCAACGTCTGTGGAAAGCAGCAGAAAAAGCAATAAAGTGTCTGATGAACATGAAAACAGGAGAACTCCAAAACAGCCCAGAGGTATTCATTAGAAATCGCAGTAGGCCAGTGTGAGAACGGCAGCTGAAACTGGGCTGAGAGTGGCCCGTTCCAACACGGTACGTGCATCAACTCACAACGCGGAGCTGCCAGGACAGGACCCCACACCGTGGAGAAAGCAAGCGCTGAGAGTGAAATCAAAATTGAGCAGAATAGTCCTACATTACGATGAAAGATCACCACGAAAACAAACCCGTAAGACATGGCAAACTATCACAATTTCAAAACGAAACTGAGACATTAGAGAATATGCTAGACATGAAAAATATGTTAAAGCAGAATTAGAGAAACTCGGAAATTAGGTAAGAAAACTCGAGAAAAAAATAGAGACAATGTTTAAATAATTTCGGAAATGAAAACTAAACTAGAAGGAATATAAGAACAAAAGAACAAATCATGTATAAGAGATTCAGATTGAAATATTATTTTTAATTAAAAAAGAAGAGTAAGATAAAAAGGATTTGGGAAAAAGTGGTATATTGGAAACAAAAATACAACATCCAGACAATTGGATCCCTGAAGAAGAAAATGAAAGCAAGTACATAATGAAAAAGTGTACTGCTCATTTTATAATCCCGACTCTGGCTTCTAAATAAAAAGAGCCAATAAGGAATAAAAATTGCTGTCCTTTTGACAGCAATGCTGTCATGCTTTATACTAGAAGGGAATGGTATACTGTATGTTAAGATCCTAAGGGGGAAAACACGTGAGCCAAATATTTTATACCCTGTAAAAATGACTAAACAACAAAGGGCATGTACTGTTGTCAACACAATAACTCAGAGAATATTGTTTCGTGACCCCTTCACAGGAATCTACTAAAGAACAAACAAAATGACTAGAGAAATACTGACATATGGGCTGGTAATGAGCATTAAAATACAGTTACTCAGAGAAATAAAGACTTAATGAGGGTTAAATACAGTCATTCATAGAAGGGCTAAATGAAGACTAGAAAGAAATATATAAAATGTAATGCCTATGGGCTCAGTGTAGGTACAGTATAATAACAGTTGGTAATGTGAACGGCACATGCAAAAGAAATAATTTTAAACACCTATACTTTTTTTTCTTTTGGTCTCTTCACTAAAGACACCTACAGTGGCTAACCCGCTAGCAATAAGCATCCTTAATCCCCAGACTGTTCTTGAAATATCATTTCCCACTAAAGGAAATGGCTGATTCCAGAGCTAGTGTGGGAAAAGAGGAGCCTGGATCACCTTATCTTACCATGTAGAAACGAAACAATCCAAACTACTAGGGCCACCCCCAAATGATTAGGAGCCAACCGGACAAGGTCCCACTCGTCAAATACGAGACAATTTGAGGTTTATTTATTATCATGGTGCCCAAAATTTTAATGACATTAAAAATAGTTGGTCACCTTCAGAGAATGATAGGGAACCAATACAGTATCTCAAAAACTAGCAAGGAAAAGAAATGGTTTCTGTAAATGTATTCCGACTAATAAATGAAAATTAAATTATAGAATTTTAATTATAAACCAGACATGAAGTACCTACTGATAACAGATCATAATAGTACTTCCTACGTCTTGCCAAAGGCATCACATCCGAGTCTGATCAAGCCTCTGACCAGCTGCCACTCTGCAGGAAATACAGAGGAAACGGGCGAAGCTCACCATGAGTATAGGATCAGCACCATCCGGGCTGTCTTGGATGAAATAAAAGGATGAATGGGGAACTAGAAGATTAAAAAGCCTTTCAAGATACTCAGAATTTTAAAATATAAGAATAAATTATGGTGTCTGGTGATGTACTTTTGGGTGATAAAACTATAAAAATCAAGGAAGTAATTCCTATAAAAGTCAAGAGAGTGATTACTTTTAGAGAAAAAAGGGAAGTTGAGACTGAGACGGAGCAGACGGAGAGCTTCCTGCTCCCTGCAGTGGCTGGCAAGGGTCTGATTACTGATCTGGGTGGTGTCTACTTTACAATTCATTAAACTACATATTTGTTTTGGGGTGTTTTCTATAACTGTGCTTTATTTTTATACTAAAAAGGTTTAAAAACTGAGAAACCCTAATTTCTAATTCTAGCTGCAGCGCTAACTTGGGGATATCACCCACTCCCTGGGCCCTTATTTGCAAAACGTAGAGATGCTCAAAGATCTGTTCCAGACCTAATGTAAATAAAAAACAGTGTAATAACTATGAAAATGTCTACTAAGTGAGAGCATAACAAAGCCATCCTTATCAAAAATAATGCCAGAAAATTATTTTTAACTCACCAAAACAGTACAATATAATTTTTCCAAGAAAACGTCTACCAAAAATAAAAATAAAATAAAAAAATCTAGTGTAACGGTAATAACACACAAGGAGTACTGAAAACATAAGATTGTCTGAATTTACTTTGGACTATGTTGTCTTCCCACCTCAGTGAATCCCCAAGGCAGAACTCCCATTTTATTTAATCCACCCGGGAAGGCTTTCTGACAATGAACTTTTTACGTACTACATTGAGGGTAAGAAGCTATACCAACCACACTTACTTTCTTGAGGGTACGGGAAACCATTACATTGCACCAGTTAGGAAATTGTAATAAACCAGGGCAGTATGAAATCAAGAATGAATGCCTTTTGCATATTAAGATGATTACCCCATTAAGGATGTTTAAGTCTATATAGAATTTATTCTTTGGGGGAATAAGCAAAAACTGAAACGATGTCTCTCAAATCCAAACTAAGAGGGAATTAAATTTACTGCCACCAACCAGAAAGGTAAATCAGTCCACTGAGGCTTTAAAACCAGGCACGCTCTTCTCCTTCCTAATACCTATTCTGTTGGGGATCTTTTCCCAAAACTGACCAGGTTCTTCTGATACAGTAGATAACCTTCCCCTTTGATTATTTCTACAAATGGCCAAGAAACAACCCAAATAACCAAGATGAATACAACCTCACATGACCTCTAATGCCACGCCTGACCTAAGCATCATTGACCACGTCAGGCTTTAGAATTCTAGTAAATGTTACTAGTAGGTAACAATATTTCTGTATCGGGCCAGGTTTTTTTTGAAAAGTGCTAAAGCAAAGCTTATCTTAACTATAAGATTTTTAGAAGACCGAAAATATACAATTCTTATTTGAACCTAATATAATTTCTTCCTACCAAAAAAAAAAAGACTTTCTTCATTACTATCCCCTGCCTTAAAAAAAGGAAAAAACACTGCAGTAATAGCAAAGAACATTAAACATCACTGATGTGGCCCAGAAATGACTCATAAGGAAGCCGGGTGAATCTGAGCTTCTGGAAGACAATTTTTAATTGTACATAAATAAAACCTGCCCTATATAAGCACAAATGGAAATTAAAGTGCCAGATAGATTATTAGGAAATACTCATAAGAAATGGGTTCATTGCCCTGTGGCTCTGAAATTTTCTCCTAGTCAGCAAGCAAGACCTGGAGACAAACAGGCAAAGTCTCTTAAGCAAGGACATTGTTGATAAATATGTGTCTTATACCAAGTACCAGCCACAAATTTTTACCAAGCTTTTGCATTACACGGGTGTGCTAATCAAATCCCTAACCTGAACTGGAAGCCCCCAAAAAATTCATGTTAAATTCATGTTAACTTAATTAGCAAGAATATGTAAAACTGTCTAGTTCATCTATGTTTCCAATGGTTAAAACATAAACCTTTTAAAGGAAAACAATGAAAAGTGAGAAAAAATAAAAGAACCTGATTTACCTGTATCTGACAATGCTTTCTAAAATTAACATATAAAACTGAACGCTAAGAAAAACAGACAGGTGTAAATGGTTAAAAGGTATAAACATACCCTAAACAATATTACAATATTAACAAATTGATGGTAAAACAAATGAACTTTAGATTTTCCACCTAGAGAAAATGTACACAAATATAAACGTATGACTAATATTTTTTCAAAACATAATTCTTTTCTGATCAAGATACGCCTGGAAGACGACGGTGCAGAAAACCAGGTCCTCCATACTTGAGAATATCACGCCCAGCTGAGTATGACAACAGGTACCCTGCTAACACCTTTCAAAATACTTTTAAACACTATATGTACACATACGTATACACGAGAATCTATAATCCTACATTTATGAATTTAATTTAGACTCAGTCATTTTATCACTGCTTAAAAAACTTCTGTTAGTCTTTGTGCCTTTTTGAAGTTATGTTCTATAATATCTGATATTTATTTCTTATTTAAAAAGTCGAAGCAAGAATGACAGAACTACTTTAAAGTCCAAGGAACAAGGTGAAACACTATCTAAACTTTTCCAATACATGCCTCAAAGGAGCCCTTGCCGTCACTTGACTGCAGTCCAGATCAACTATGAAAGAAAAAGCTTAAAAACAATGTCAAAGGAAGTTAGCAAAATTCCAGGAGCACTTCTAAAAGATAAATTCTACTTCTTTCTCTGGGGGGAAAAAAAATCGAAAAGGAAAAAACTACGCATAACTAGAAAATAAAGGGTGGATAGTCTAATTAAGATTAGAAAAGTGAAATTAGGCCTTCCTTATTAGCTATCAGCCCACCTAAAATAAGCACGCTACTTGCAGTGATAGATGGGGATCGAGGGGGAGCAGAGGCCTGTACCAGCTTTTATTTCCAAGCTAGCGCCTTCAGAAGAAAGCAGTAGTATAAATGTCAGGGAAATTTCTAAAGCATTTTACCCATCTCTAATGGCAAAGCAAAACAAAACAAAACAAAAGACCATGGGCTGACAGGTAGCAGTCCAGTTGTAATCTGCATAGAAGTAAACTGTCTGGACGGTCTCATCATTTCATATCTAAAAATTGGGACGAAAAAGACTACTCCGAAAGCACTGATGAGCAAATGCTAATCTCCACAGAATGGTTCTTGGAGACATAATAAAAGCTTGAACATTACTGCATAGCCCAGTACAGAATTTCCCAAAAATCCCTAAGTTTCTCTTTCCCTGAAACTCCACCTCCCCAAAGGACCAGACACCTTCTGGTTCTCCTGTCTCTCAAACGTGGCTCCCTGATTGTCTTCACTTCCCCTCGCCCCCTAGCCTCTTCCTCCTTCCAGGGGAACACAGGTTTTGGGTTCACTTTTACTTTCTGGGACATAGGTTTTGGGTTCTCAGGGCTTCTCCAGTTCTGTACTGCCATAGATGACCCTGGAAAAGCCTAAATTGGAATAAATAGAAGATTCTTTCTTCACAACAGAAAGGAAAAGTACAGTGAAATTTTTATTAATCCTCTATGATAAAGGGCGGGAAAGGTTGTACTGATCTTAATCCTACTCTCTACAGTTTTTCTTCTGAACACATTCTTTACATAAATTAGTCCATGCCTTTCTGTTAACCCTGTCATGGGAGACTTTCATATTCCCTAGAGATAATATACCCAGAGCCAGCTCACCCCGAACACAAGTCAAGCGCCCACAAGAAAATAAATATCAACATAAACACAGGCATCACAGACATAGGGTGTGATACAGCAAAACCAACGAGAAAAGAAAAAGTTGGTGAAAGCAGTAAGTCTATTAGGATGTCTCTCCTAGACCTGGCTTGTCTACTCAAAGCTCAAGAATGCTGACTACAAAAATCATAATTTAACGATACTGCAGGGATGCTTGAAGAATTTTAAGGAACACAAAAACATAGCAAAAAATAAAAATCAATTGAGTAAAGATTTTTAGGACGTAAAGGACAATTCGAATCATAAGTTTTACTTAAAGTAAAATTTTAAAAAATGTTTTACTTTTTCTCAGACATTTCTAGCAACACCTTATAATTATTCATACTATTCTATGTATTGTGAAAGACATGAAAAATAAAATTTATACTCTTAAATGTAAAAATAAAAAAATATATATGAGACAAAAAGGATGAAAAATAATTAAACCACAATAAAGATTAAGAACTACACTCATAGTTGGGTCAAGCATAATTAGATACATTTATATGGCAGATTTGTATATTAAATTACAGTTCCCTTTCATTTAGAAAACAGAAAAAATTCTTAGGGACCAGGGGCTCTAAAGATCTTCTGCTATGTTCCAGAATTTTCTTCTTCTTACACTGTCTGGGAACTGTGAGTTCTCTTCCATTTAGACCAGCATCTCACATCCGACTTTTAAGGTCCTTACCACTAATTGCGGAACAGTCTTACCCTCCAGCTAGTAATCAAACAAAAGTAAAGTCTGTGTCACTTTTTTTTTTTTTAATTTTATTTTATTAGTTTCAAGTTGTGTCATTCTTTGAAAGAAGTTTTCTCCAATAAAGTTGCTGCTAAACAGATGAGGCAAGCCATCTACCAAGGCAGGGCCCTGGGCCATGTGGTGCCTCTCTCATCTGTGCTCTTGAGGATGCCGTGGAGGGGAGGGTCTTTTAAGATGCTTCTTTGATGGAAAGAGGAATTTCCAGAGTCAATTAAAGATAAAGAGAGACCCCGCAGAGGGAAAAGTGCATCTGGATGGTATATCAGAACGCTTATGACAGCAGAGGAAAAACCCAGCTTAAATAAGAACACGCATCGCCTGACACAAGGGAAGATTCTAAAAGCAGGACTACATGGGGGCAGAGCAACAGCTCCCAGATGTCCCATCCCAAGCACCCCAGCCCATCTCATAACCATGTCGAATGTCAGAAAAAAAGTGGCTTTCTTGCTCTGGATCTTTTTATGAAGGAAGGGAAACTTCCCCAGAAGCCCCCAGCAGCCCTGGCCACCAGATGGTACTGGCCAAACCTGGATCACATACCCAGGCCCTAGGAAGTGAAAACACACATGAATCTGGCATTTGCAACCTCTAAACATGATTATTTGCTTAATAAAATTTTAATAATCTCCCATAACTGAAGAAATTCAGTTTTACCATTTGGCGATCTAAACTGAAACTTACTTAAGGTTCAAAAATAACCTAATTTGATTGATTTTTATTCTTCTTCTCAAAGCCAAACTTACCTATTTTGGTGCTACTTTGAGGGTTAACATGTCGAAAGCATTTTCAAATCAAAGGTAGACATCGGTACTATTTTTTAAAAAAATAATATTAATACTTATCCACAAAAGAGAATCTCGAAGCAAATTCTAAGGCTAAAATAACAAAAGTATACCTACCACAAACCACAACCTCTCTAAAATAACCTATAAAATTTCATTGTTTTTCTCAGAGAAAACTTTTTCAGTACTCATTAACCCAAATATACTAGCATGACAAAATCTGTATCCTGGAATTAATGAAATGTGTTTCTACTTTCAGAGCAAAAATAGATGACTGGTTAGCTTGAAATTTCTACGTTAACCACCTGCCAAATTACTCAGAACCCTCCCAGGAAAAGCCATGATCCTCCGCACACTAATTAAATGAGTCGATGCTTTAATCATACTTTAGATAACTAATCTATTTCAATCCTGATAATCTAATTAACTAATTCTGGTAAATAAATTCCAACCTTAGTCCAAAATAATTAGAGGATTAAAGTTTAAAATCAGTGAATGCAAACTGAAATAGATCCATTACAATAAAGTTCAAAGTGGTTTGTTCTATTAAAAAGTCTGTTTATTATCCGAAATTCAGAAACTGAAATGCACTATTATTCCAAGCCTTTCTAAACTAGTTCTAATACAATATCTCTTGTAATTATATTAAGTGAATTCGTGTCTATTGGATTTAAAATTCGCAAAAAGGGTAGTCTTTCCTGATTACTCCATATAAAAGAGTTATACCATCTCCACACCACCCCCGCTGTGTTTTCCACATCATATTTCCCCTCCAATTACCCGTGTTTATGTGTTGCCCTATGTTGCGCCCGTGTTGCCCTATGTTGCGCCCCAGGACACAATGATAGACTACCTTGATGCTCCGTCTCCAGAGCCTAAAATAGTGCCCGACATATAGACACTTAAATGTGATGAGGGAACAAATGAAAGTCGTAGAAATGCAGACTCATTAATAGTAAATTTGTATTTTTTACTGATGTACATTTACTTATATTTTTAATTATGGTGTAATAATTTCAACAACACTAATGATAAACAAATCGCAAAGAAAAATAAACAACCACGACTAGCACAGAGGCAGCCACCAGTTATAAAATCGGTTATGTTCTAACCATGGAATAAACAATGTGACCCTAGCAACAAGCCTACGATGTAGGTATTAGTTCCATCTTATGGATGAGGAAATTGAGGTTCAGAGAGGTAAAATAAAATGCCCAAGATTCAAGTAGAGGATAAATAAATTGATCTAAAATAAAAGCTTTGACTCCCAAATCCCCACAGCTAATCTCTGATGTCTAAGCATCATTAAGAGACAACAGCAATTCATATCACAGCAGCATGTACAGAGCCCATCTATATAAAGTGCTGAAATAATAGCGCTCTGTGATTTCTGCAAGTGAACATCGGGCTGCCCAAACATGAGATATGTTTAAAACTTAATTATCATTTGAGTCTTGCTTCCAAAAGAAATACCTCAGAGTCTCTGGTCTAGCAGATAAATGGACTTAAAGTATAAATAACTTGTATTCTTTTAACCTAGACTTGAGTTAAAGTATCCAGTAAAAACTACAGTATATTATTCCTCTCTATCTTAAGTTCCGCCAAAATCATTTTCTCTGGTTCTTCTACCATTCGCTTCTTCATTAGCTTTCATTTTAAATTTTTCATCCAACCTATTTATTTAAAATTTTTATATGACTGGTCAAGCTCATTTGCTGCTCCATGAAATAGACGTAATTGATTCTGTGTGCCAGTCATGGCTTCTTAGACACCCAGGCATCACTTCCACCCACATATTTTATGTTTCCCTGGAAAACGGACAGCCATATGGAGACTGAACGCTCTTTTCAATGTCTACATATATAATTTTCACAAGATAATTTTATCCATAAGAAAACTCACATTAAACATATGCCTCTAAGCCACTATTACATATCCTGATTTAAATGGCTGCGGTAAAATCAGTCGCCCTTTTCTACAATACAAAGATTACCCCAATTTATAAGTGACACAGAAATCAACACCCATCTTAACTCACTAACAAGGAAAGTTGTCTGAAGGGCGAGTAAACCAACCAATCGCAGTGTTTCTTAGCAATGTGAGTGGCTAAAAAACAAAAGCAGTTTAAGTTACAAGGTGAGATATATGTTTAAATTAAACTTATTGTAATACTGTGCTTTTAATGATACATTCGAAAGCCCCTCTGATTCCGGTCGCCACCAACTTAAGCACCTCAGCAGACAAATGCATTGTTTTTCATACCACCACATGCTTCAGCAGTATTTTTCCACTTGACAGCTTTACTTACTGTCTTGGAAGCAGTATTAATGTACTGCATCACCATTTCTTTTTTGATACTTAAGTCCTTTTCCCGCAATGGTGCCTTCTTATCTTCATTTAAATTCATATCTTCCTGGAAAACACAATTAAAAAGCCTCATTTTAGAATCTAAGTAGAGCAGCAACTCTATATACACTATGAATGGAAAATCAATAAGTTGTGACTAAAACAGCATTAATTGTTTTGAAATGATTTACGTGTAGTTCTGCCCGGAGGAGAGAGAAAAGAGCTGATATGGAAGTATTCTAGCCGATCATCTTCACAGGTAAAACACTTACCAAAACAGCTTTTTAAATTCACAGCAGGCTAGTAAAATTACATTCGCATCACTATAGATAATTAGACAGGTGAAGATTTCTGCCTTTTATAAAGTCATTAGGATTCACAATTTCAAAATACACGTGTGTGTGTATACATTTTTTTTTTTACAACAGCTGCACTTGAAGCTATCTTGCACTGTTTTGAAGGAGCAGCTCCATGTACCAAAAATTAAATGGTAAATAAGCCAACCACTTTCTAGACCCTTATAGCGACAAGCACATATCAAACACCTAGTACTGACCCCAGCAAAAGGTGAAGCATTCTATAATTTTAAACGTCTCCTCTCTACCACAAAATATTCATTAACTGCTTAACTTATTCAAAAGCTACACTTATAAATAAAAAGAGGTACCACCTAAAAATCTAACATTGATCAAACACCATTCAAAATAAGGGTTTAAGAGACCTGGACATCGCTCCAGGTCTAATTCTCACTAAAAATACAAGTCAAGTACATCCACATGACTATGTGAATCGCTACCAGGATCTACCAATCAGGTTGCTTAAGAGGCCGTCCCAGCACAGGAAAGGGAGCAAAGGTAAGAAATGGCTGAGGTTTCAAGGGCAGCTCATGTGGATTTCTTCCTGATCTTGGCCCTCGCCTGTTTCTGATATGCAAGGCACAACACCTGAATGTATATAAACTCTATATCCACCTAGAAACAGAACCATAAAAATCAAGACTTTGGATCGCCTATGGAGCCCAGCAAGTTAAATTTCTTCCCAAATTTTACAAGAAAGCTGCTACAGTTCATCAAACATTGGCAGTGTATGCCATTAGCTGACTCAGTTTTTGCATACCAAACCGTTCAAGTACTTGAAATTCAAAGTCCCCTTTACTGCACCTTGATGTAAATATTTAAGCTCCTAGAAGTTGTTCTGGCTGACACTCCAATAAAAGGGAGTGATTAGTATTGTCTCTCTCGGCTGTTCGTAGAAATATCCTGTTACGTGAATAACGGTTTGTTTCACTTTTCCCCCCCTAAACCAGTGATTCTCAGCAGGCCTTAACACCACTGAGGAAGCATTTGGGAAATGTCTGAGGGCACTCTGGTTGTCACTGTGACTGAGGGGATGCCACGAGGACTTCCAGGGGGACAGTATGCTAGACTTTCTACAACACGTGGGCTAGTCCAACACCATAAAAAGAACTGTCCTGTCTCCCAAAGAGAGATGCACGTACCTTATAAAAGAAGGAATCATAATTATCTAAACCTAAACTCTAATTCAATGGAATTAGATGGAAAATGGAATTCATATGGAAATTGTTGCAATATTAAATACTTTTTGTGTGGTTTTAATACATTGGATTTTGACACTGTCTTTTAGTTTTGTGTTAAGCTTTACCAAGAGGTGTGCTCCATTCCTGAAACTTAGGTATTCCAGAACGATATGGGTGTGGTGTCGGAATCACCAGAACAGCACATTTCTATCAGCCTACACTGTCGCCGTGGTACTCACAGTGGCATAAGGCAGAGATTAAAGAATGTGACTTTACTGTACCTTGTTGAGTTGTCATGGCCAACTGTTTACACCGAAATACATACTGTTTTATTATACAGTCCGGTGAGGCATTCTATTGATTCTTCTAAATTATGAGTATAGATAGCTTATATTATCTATAAAGGCTGTCCATGCAAGAAAGCCATGGGGAAGTTAGGGGATAATTCTCATTAAAGGTGGGGGGAGCTAAGAACACTGAGAACTTGTCTTTCTAATGACCCGGCATCTTCAGCTAGCAAACTATAAAATACTTGATGCAGAATACTAAAAAATAGAAAGGCCATTAGTTGTGACTGAAATCAAAATAAAATTTCAAGGTAAAGAGATGAAAGATAAAAAGGCTACCGTACTGCTTTCTTTGTGGAAAAACATCTTCAAGATGACATGAACTTAGACACAAAAGCAGTATATTTCGAATTAAGGAAGAGACCCAGAGTTCCCCCAACCTCCTTCCTGTGGCTTATCTAACCTCTCTTGCCTACATACGGTACTCACCTTCATGACAAAGATGTGACGGCTGTCCCTATTTAAAAACAAAGAGGAAACAGAAGAAATGATACTACAAAGAAGTTTGGAATCAACTACGTAATAGCACAAACCTCACAGAAACACGCATGAGGCAGTAACCTCATCTAACAGGTGGTCATTCTCTGCATGCCCAGGAGCAAATGGCACTGGAAAGTGTAAGAAAAATTCTGTCCTTTACGAAAGGAAAAAGAAATACAGAAGCAATGGAAAGAAAAAGAAAATGTGTGGGAGTGTGTGTGCATAAAGGACGCAGTATTCTTAGAACAGATTTTGAAACTACAAAGAAAGGGGCGAAATGAAGGAAAACCCTGTAAGTCAGTGGCACTAAACTTCAGGGGGTCACGAAGTCCTTGGGGAATGTATTGGAAGCTTTTCCTAGAAAATGCACAGCCATGCCTTGTTTCAATTCCAGGAGTTAAGCTAAGCATCTCTTAAGGCTATCACAGAAACAGGAGTTGGGGTGCATCAGGGGAAGCCAAACATCTTCATTAAATAACGTCCAGGCTTTAGGGAAAATCTTCAACATGAGAGTCTGAATATCATAGTGTAAACTCCATATACGACAGAACAGAAAAGACAGGCCCACAGAAATGACTTTTTGGAGCCAGCTGGTTTAGAAACTCAAGAACCGGAGCCCAGACCCCAGTCTAGTGCTATTTCCAGGTACTCGTGTGAGGTCCTTGTGAGCAAGTCATCAATGTTCATGTTACTTAAGTTCACATCTGCTCCAACTGTTTGTATCGTATCTCCACTATTTTAGGTCCAGTTTCCTAGAGGCAGCAGACCTGAGACATAGATTCAGATGCAGGTGATTAACAGAGGAGATGCTCTCAGGATGAGTGGAGTAAAGGAAGCAAGGTAAGGGCCAGGAAAGAGAATTTAGAAAAGGTGGCCTTGGCTGGACTCTGGCTTCAGCCTGCATTGCACCACAGTATCACCAGGAGGGACACTCCCAAGTCAGTTGTCAGTAGCTGCAGGACACCAGTTCCCTGGGGCCAAATCTCTGGATGATGGGGCCCTTGTGAGCCACCAGGAACCTCCTGGGGTATGCTATGCAGGCTGCACCCTGGTGATAGGGTCTTGAAGAGGCACCAATAGCACCCACAACGCCATGTGAAGCTAACTTAATTTACATTATAATAAAGCATCCTTCTAAGCAAACTGAATACTATGGAACACCTAATACACTGCATAAGTATAAAATGATACCACAGCTGCAGATTTTAATAGCCCTGAAATGGCAGTTCACCTTGATAGATCAATGATAATTGTATGCAATTCATTAAATATCTCTCATAAATAAAATACTGAGCAGAAAATACATAGAACACATCGCTGTCTAGGGCCGGATAAGTAATTCGAATGAGGCTAATATTTCAGTAGGTATGAGATAAACATCTACTCTAAATGGAAAAATCTTATCAGTTGGCTATTTAGCTGAATATTATCTCATTCCAAAATATTATTTGAGCAGTCATCAAATCAAAATTTTAGTTTCTGTCTAAAGAGTAACTTTCTGTTGTTAAAGTTCTAGTAATACCTTAGCAACATATATTGTGAATTAACTCATTTAAAGCACTACCTTCAAATATATGTTTAGACACAGTTTTGCCTGGGGAAACTGGGAGTTGTGACATCAAAAAGTAATTTTCCCTTAGTTAATTACTTTCTAATTAAAAACTATACTTAAATCGAATCACTGTGCTATTTTCCTATGCACGTCTGAGCGGCACTAGGGAGCGATTTTAGAAACATAGAGAAGTATTGTAAAAAGAATCCAAATTAAGGGCACTCTACAAAATAACTAAGCACGATTCTTCAAAAGCGTCAAGGGCCATGAGTGATCCTGTCCCTGACTGTGGAGATGCGGCAAATTAACGCAAGATGTGATCCCCAATCGGATCCTGGAACAGGGAGTGGGAAAACTGGCAAAATGTGAACAAAGTCTATAGTTTAGTTAGTATTGTACCAATGTTGATTTTTAGTTTTGATAATTGTACTAAAGTTATCAGATGGTGACATCAGAGAAAGTTGGGTGAAGAGTACACGAAAACGACTATTTTCACAACTCTCTAAGTCTAAAATTATTTTGAAAGTTTCTGAAAAACTAAAATACTCATAAAACTTTGGCTATAAAAATAATTTGAAAGAACAAGAAAAACAGAGCATCCCTCATTCTTTTGAAGAATTTTTTTTAAAAGTCCACCAAATTTAAAAAGGATACGTTTTTAGTGTATTTGGCTCCAATAAATACACATGGACTTGATAGAGGAGAAGAGAGTTACGAAACGACCATCGAGGCAAACCTGAAGCTACGGCGAGGAACTATTAGGACACGGGTAATAAAGTTCCATTCAAACCTAGAGGTCAGGCACCCTTCGAAATTTTCCAAAACACGAAGTTCTCAAATTGCTCGCATTTTCTCCACTTTCATTCCAAACTTAATCTGTGAAACAATCATCTCACTCATTCTCCCAACAACCTTTCCTACAGCTTTTCGTGTAGACCTAGTAGTCCTACAATCTTACGTAACAGTTAAGTTCTTAAGTCAGGCATTGAGCTAAACATGTAAGCATTATTTATTTAATACGCACTAATAACCCTTTGAGGTAGGTATTATCTTCCTGATCAATGAGAGAGCTGAGGCTTAGGAAAACGTTTAAACTGACCATAATCCTACAGCTTACATTTGAACTCTGGTCTATCTTCCCTATGCTTATTTCCATATTATTTAATTCCCTTATCATCTAAAATCCCATTTCATTTGGGACTAAGACATCCAACTTAACACTTACTTGCCAGCACCTTGTGCTGACTCCTCCGCTGTCCTACGCCTGGCGACCAGTCTTTGGAATCCAAGCTACCCTCAGTCGTCACTGCCACTTTCCTCGGCCAGTCTAAATAACCACACCTGAAACTTTTCGTTATCGAAAGTGTCCCACCTCAAGGATCGCCATGATCTGCGTTATCCTTTTCTGACTTCAACATACATACATACATATATCCACACACACACACATTTTTTTTTCTTATTTTTTTTTTTTTTACTTCTCCCACTCTCAGTTACCATGTTCTCAACCTCAATAAAACTTCCAGTGTCTTGACTCTCTCCATTTTCTCCCGACACAGGCTAACTCTGACACATCACTTCCTACAACGTTTGTGGAAATCCTCCTCGTCTCCCCTACCCGTATTCCCTAAGGTACTTATTTCAAACTTGCCATTCTCCAGAGGCTACGCAACTGCCGTTTCTACATATCATTTTCAGGTAAGCGAATTTCAATTTCCTCTGTGAAAAGGAAAACTATAATTCAATTTCCTGTATTACTAATTTACCTGCACACTAATCTTTCTGTACCAATTCCTGCATCTACCCAAAGATACCTCCACTTATTTATGCTCTGGATCCTCAATGGCCTTTTTATCTTTTTTAAACCCTATTTCACTGAATCTTGGTTGGGCTTCAACACATAAACATGTCAATCCTTAAGGGGTTAAAATTAAAAGAAAAAGCCTTTCTTCGGCCCTAGCTTTCCTTCCTATGACTTCCTTTTTTCTCCTTCAGATAACTTTTAAAAGAATGTTTCTATATTTGCTGCCACTTTCACAGTGCACAGACAGCGGTAGTTACTTTTTAGATATTTGTTAAATAAATGAGATATGACAGAAGCTCCCAAATAGAATTTGCTAATCCTACTTTGGGACAGACGTATGAAATTCTCGTCATTTTCTGGGAGCAGGAGCTAGAGATAATACAACCCCAGCCTAGAACGGGGTCCAGCTTCAGAGGTAGAATCTTCTGGCAGCGGTAATGACACAGTAAAACTGGCCACACTGAAACTCATCACATCTTCAGGGAGCACTAGCAGAACCACACACCACCTCCATGACCTGGAGCCGGGCAGCACCTGACCGAGGAGTGAATGACGCCAAGATCTCACCCATGCTTCACTACCCAACTGTGGGACTTTGCGTGGTGCTGTATCCATTCAGAGCAATGAAAGGACACACTTTTCCTGACCTGAACAAGGACATCAGGGGGTCAGCAGTGGCCTTGATCTGGAAACCAAGTAAACGGCATGGAGTTGAGCCAGGAGTTTTTCCGATACTCCAAAGGATTCTTCCTATGGATGGGGTAGGGCCAGAGGTTCCCACAAACCAGGAAGTTACAAGCATTCTACTGGTTTTAGACACCTTGATTCCATCCCAGACTGATAAAACACTGGTACAAAAAACATATTTCCTACGTTTTCTTTGCCAAACCTGAGAGGGGGAAGAAAGATGTAATCTTAATACGCACGCACATATACTCAACTAGCTGGAGCACTAAGGAGCAATCGAGCAGAGAATGGCAAACACAGAGCAGACTTTTTTTCAACTGAATTACAAATGTTAGACTATTTTCATTCATGATGTGGGTTTTACAAGACAGCATGCTCATTAAATTTACATACATCAAGTACTGTGGGTTACTTAACGCCATGGAGTGTCAGATTACATTTAAATGATTGACTCTTTGGAGAGTAAAGCAAATATACACAAGCAGCAAGGTGAAGATGGACAGGTGTGAGACAGTTTATTGAGAGAGAGAAACACTCCAGACAGGCAGAGGTATGACTAGAATTATAAAGTAGATACTGGAAAGACAATATAATAATTGATTGAAAAATCCTATGGATCAATAAGCTTTATAATCAAAGGTAAAAACTGCGTGCACAACAATAGCAAAATCAAACATTAATTTTTGTTAAGTCAACAGCAATCATCTCATTTTAACAGGGTATCATGTTGTTTCATGGGTTAAAGCCCATACATAGTCATCCTTGGTAGCTGTCTGTTTTCCTAACAATATCCTATCCCTATAGTCACAGATTGGTTAAGCATCTTAAGAGGTCCACAATGATTAGAATGACTTCTCCTGAGACTTCAGAGCTCAATATCCTACAAGCACAACTTTACCCATATTTCTTCTAAAAGTGTAATTCTTTTCTTAACCACACTGGACTTTATCTTCCATACCACACAATGCCAAAAGGTCTTGCTAATGTATCCCTACTAAGGTAAGTTTTTTTTACCGTGAACAGTTTGGTGCCAATAAAAACTGTAAGATTTCATTATCTAGGTCCAGGTCATTATATGCTCTCAAATAGTCAACATTAACTGAACCTTACCCAGTTCTGCAATTTAATAAATTTTAATCTTACATTAGCTTTAAGTAAACATTACCAAAACCTTTAAAAGATAAATACAACTTAGAACCACGAACTTGGAATTAACTTTATTACTACTTTTTTATATTTGAGATGTCCATAAATATGCTAAAGCTGTAGAATAGTTAATCTTTCTTTTGATCATTTCTAGTATGTTCTTAAACAAACCTTTATAATCATTTTTTATATAAATGATTTTTTTTTCATTATGAAAATGCTTTAAGGGTGATGTCTGTATACAGCTGTGATGTCGAGACAGGGTGAAGAACAGGTGCACACACAGTGAGACTGGCTGTCGGGACAGGTTGGGAGGTGAATACAGGAAGACTTCACAACTATTTTTGGAATACAGTGTTGCTAGGACTTTTCAAGCATATGGATAAGCACCTACAATCACAGATAACTGTGATTCCTGCAGATAAAAACACCGCTACTGATAAAATGGGTTTCTTTCCTTGATTTTTCATCTGTCTAAACAAATGGCCATTTCTTCAGAAACTACATAAAATATAAAATGGTCATTTGACTTATGGTACAAGAGCCAACTTTTCTAGATTAAAAAAAGACTAAGAAAAGGCCTTCAGAGTTAGAAATTGTACAGACACATCATTTTCCAGCTGGTGAAAGAGCATGCTTAAACATTAACATAACATTTATCCTTTTGAAATTCCTCTATTTTATTGGTTCAACAAACTCCCACCAGGCAAAATTCAATGCTCCTAAATCATTTATTTTCTCATTTATCTGGATCTAGAAGCAACAACTAGGCATTGACATTATCCCCCCTGACAAATACAACCCATGAATCAACTTGACAATTGCCTTACACTTCTATACTCTCTTCTTCCTCCTCCTCCTATTTGGATTATTATTCGGATTGCTTTTAAACCACTTTTCCCCGAATTTTTCAATTTCTACCTAAAGGAGAGGGGAAAGACTGATAACTAATAAATCAAAACAAAGCATTCCCACAGAACCTCTCTCATCTTATCTAGTCAACCCTAAATACACTTTCTTAGTTTGTAATAAATAAGAAATGCTTAGAATAGAGGAAGTAGATTTGTAAAGAATGCTAATACTTAAAATAAACTACCTGCTGGTAGCAATCTATAGCAGTCAATAAACACTTAGAGCATTAACACAAAGGAGTCTTTGTTGGTTTCTCCTTTCATTCAGACTCCTGGTGACCCTCAAGATATCACTTACAAATTCAACATAATAGATGTCCATTTATCTGACTAAAGAAATTGCTGTGCATAAACCCTTAATACCCAAGGATTAAAGGGAAAAAGAAGAGAAAGAAGAAAAACTGTCCTTAGCATATACCCAAAGGAGGGGAACGCCAAAGTAAGTTAACAAGACAGACTCTCCACCCACCAACTTAACTCTGTGTGTATGAAGTTATATCATTTTATTGCTTAAACATGGTGTTTGACAAAACAGAAGAAACAGATCATATGTGCAATACGCACGGTGAAGGCTCTGAGGGGACAAAGATGAATAAAGTTAAATGTTCACAGTCCAATAAAATATAGTTCTTATAAAAAGATTAGAAAAGGGATCTAATGAATCAATGAATAGAACAGAAATGTGTCATACGCAGTCACTCATTTAATCATTAACACAGGAATATACTCTGTTTACTAGATAAAAATTATCAGGACCAAGCATCAACCCTATTGGAAGGCCGGAGTAGAAAGGAGCGAGCCAATTTAATTCAAGTAACTGGAAAGCCTTTACTGAAGTACTTTAGGAACAGAGAAAAGACATTAACTATTTTCTGGAGTCATCAGAAAGGGCATCATGGAACTGATTGTTTGATCTTCCTTTTTAAATTTTATTATCAGTTTATGACCTTTTTGGAAGGCAGATATTGGGTGGGTACAGAGAAATTCTCAGCAAAGAACAGCTTTTCGGTTTCCCTAATTTAGAGTTAGTTTATTATATTTGGAGTAAAATCTCAGAGCTGAAAAACAAATTCACAACAGAGGTTAAATTCACAAATGTAACCTCTTTTATTATAGAATGACACTGAGTATAATGAAAAGGAAGAAAAAAGGCAATAACAAATATAATTCAGATATTCTTATTGTACACATCATTGAAAGAACCTACAAATAATAAAAATTAATGAGAACTTAATAAGGATACATTTTACCAAAAATCAGTACACAAAAAACACTTGGGAAAAAAGTTTAGTTTTTTATAGATACTAGTTACATACTAGAAATAAACCTTCAGATAAATCTAGTAAAAGATGTGCAAGTCCTAAAGGGAGAAAATTCTAAGTTTTTACTGTTCGAGAACAGAAAATCTAAATAAATAACTAGAGAGATGACATGTGCAATGTTCACAGATGGAAAAACACTATCACACAGGTATCCATTTTGCCTAAATCGACAAATACACTGCAATTCCAATCCAGATCCCAACAGGCTTTATAACAGGATTTAACTGATTGTAAAATATAAAAAAATCAAAGGGGCCAAGAATACCCAAGATCATTTTCAATGAGAGAAGTGTGGTCTTAGATAGCAAGGCTTATTATAGAACTATAGTAAATAAAATCAGAAACAAAAGAGGATATATTTCATCTGATACCACTGAAATACAAAGGATCATAAGAGACTATGAACAATTTTATTGAACACCAAAAACCATTTTGGTAATGAACACCAAAAATTTAGATGACCTAGAAAAAGTGGATAATTACTAGAAATATAAAACCTACCAAGACTGAATCATGAATAAACAGATAATCGGAACAGACCAATAATAAGGAGATTGAATGAGTAATCAAAAATCTCCCAACAAAGAAAAGCCAGGACCAGATGGTTTCGGTGGCAAACCAAACATTTAAACATGAATTAACACCAATCCTTCTCAAACTCTTCCCAAAAATTGAGGAGGGAGCACTCCTAAACTCATTTTACCAGGCAGTCATTACCCTGATACCAAAGCCAAACAAAGACACTCTGGGGAAACTAAAGGACAATATCTCTGATGGCTATAGATGTAAAACTTCTCAACAAAATACTAGCAAACAATTCATCGGCACATTAAAAGAATCACACATCATGATCAAGTGAGATTCATTAGACAAAATTCAACATCTATTCACTATAAAAGCTTCAATAAACTTTCTATAGCAGGAACATACCTCAACATTATAAAGGGCATATATGATAATGCCACAGCTAAGATTGTACTGAATGGTCAAAGGTCAAAAGCTTTTCCTTCAAGATCTGGAACAAGACAAAGATGCCCACTCTCACCACTCCTCTTCAACCAAGTATTAAAAGTTGTAGCCAGAGCAAAAAGGTGGAAAAAAAAAAAGAAAAGGCATCAGATTGGAAAAAATTAAAATTGTTTGCAGATGATACTATATATAGAAAACCCTAAAGGCTCTACCACAACACTGTGAGAACTAATAAACAAATTCAGTAAAGTGGCAGGATAGAAAATCAACATACAAAAATCAGTTGCCTGTCTCTGAACTACGGGTAGAAAGAGTCAGAGTACATTATTCTGCGTGGAGGACAGGCTTTGGAGGTTAATGACAGGAGCTATGGACAAAGGATCCATCGGCTTCTCATGGACAGGACGTGGATTCCCAGGAAAGCAGGCCTGGGCCACCTAGGTCATACTGCATCCAAAAGGTGACCTCAGCAGAGGAATGGGCTTATGGAAGACTAGGCCAGACAAAAGGGACTTCACAGGTGACAAGGGCATGGTAGGTGAGACTAAGAGGAAGTCACAAAAACAGAATCGATGTTTATAATCTCCTGCACCTCTGGCAGGTAAATTAGTCCCACAAAGAGGTCCACACCCCAATCTGTAGATCTTGTAAATGTTTCTTATTACATAGCAAAAGGGACTTTGCAGATGCAAGTAAGGTTACATACTTTAAAATAGGGACATTATTTTGGATTATCTGGGTAAACCCAATCTAATACATGAGCCCTTACAGCAGGGAACTTGCTCCAGATGCAGGCAAGAGATGCCAGAGGGTAAGGCATCCAAGCACGAGATGGATTTGCTACATCTGAGATGTAGAGGCCCACATGAAGGATGGGAAAGAGCCTCTGGAAGCTAAGGCAGCCCCTCGGTGACAGCAAGGAAACTGGAACCTCAGTCCTACAACGGCAAGGAACTAGATGCCACCAACACGAACCCAGAAGAGGATTTTTCCGAAAGCTTCTCTGATAGGAGCCCACGTATTAGTGATTTTGGCCTTATGAAACCTGAAGAAACCAAGTGAGCCAACCTGGACTTCTGACCCATAGAACTAGGAGATAACATGTTGGTGTTGTTTTAAGTTACCAGGTCTATGGCAATTTGTTACAACAGCAATAAGAAGCTAATACAACACCCAGAGCACCAATGCCGGATTATAAATGCCCTAGGCCAGCAAGTATATGCTTGTTCCTCTCCTCAACCCCACATCCAATCTAATACCAGAGGGGACTGATTCGGTCTAGGGAGTACAGAAAAATAAGGTGAAGAAACCTCACTCCCAAGAACAGCCTCTACTCGAGACTCTAAGTGGAACAGGCTTAAAAGAGGGAAAGAGAAAAGCTTTCTTTGGATGAAAATTAAGTTACTTATATTAAAGTCGGGTTTTTACAAGCTGAAAGTAAATGAAAAGCTCTGAGACCTGCCTTGAATTTCATCTAGAGGCAGGAAAGAAATAAGCCAAGAGGCAACGAGTGGAACAGACAAGTCACTTTCAGCTGATCCCTACCATGTTCGCCTCACTCAAAAAAAACCAGGCCCATACAGCTAAAGTGAGTTCAAGAGTAACCACGAAACTATGACTTCCGGAAATCAAAGCTGTATACACGATGACATCCACACAACCATTTAACTTATCTAGATCCATAGAGAAACCAACGTGGGCTCTGACGTGAAAATTTTGCTTTCACCAAAAAATAAATGGGAGAAAAAGCCCTTAAGAAGTATAACTAAAAATTCATCGCTACCTCAAAAAAAGCACACTGAAGTTATTACCCAGAGAGCAAGTAAATCAATTTCCTAAAATAAGCGAAATGAGTACCAATGGTGAAGTATTACACTGTACTTCACATTCATTAAGTAATCAAGACAGCGCCCTGTCTTTCAAAGGACTGTCTTGAGGAGGGAAAAGATGTTTTTCAAAACAAAGTTTTTACTTCATGTAAAAATTATTTAAATGCCTTTGATAATGTTGAATAAGAATTATTTTGAAAGTTGTGCAATGCCAAAACAAACAGTCTAGATGCAAACTTTAAATGGTATGAAACTTCTGTACAGGTTAAGTACCAAAATGTTAAGTGGCTAATTATTAAATGTTTCTTCATCAAAAAAAAATTTTATTAATAGTGGTATTAAATACCACCAATAGGTGCACGCCAAAAATCAAACCCAACCTAAATCTAGCATCTTCCACAGACATAGAAAGAGCTTTAAGTTTGTCAGAAATGTGGTTACTCTAAAAACCCTAAGAAATATCACTGAAATCCACACTTAAAGAAGGAAAAAGACCCTTCTCGGCTTCAGAATCATCTGCAGGTTTTCCCTACAATGTACTGTGATATGTTCAAAGGTCAGAAAGGGAAGCAAAGAACCTAGTCCTCATTTTTTAAAAAAGAACTTATTGTGACAAATTCATTCATTAGCGCATTGGGTAACACTGAGACAGCAACAGTTTCACACGAGCACTGCTTAGTAGAGTAAATTTGATTGCAAAAGGTCTTCTGTCGAGAGAGAGACCTGTTTAAGAGTTATTAGCTGACCTGGGCCAGATATCCAATATGTATTCTGTAAATACTTCAAAATACCTATCTACTCTGTGCACACTATTGAAGTTGCTGCTGACGGAAAAACACTTCTGAAGGAATCGTGTTCAGAACAGAGTACCATAAATTACATCGGTACTTTTCGGTATTGTTAAGTAAGTGGCTTGTGGTGATAAAATGTGGCCCCTGTAAACATCTAACATCGAAGACCAGCTCTACTTACTCTGATGGTGCCATCAATTATGCTCAAAGAGAAAAAAATTTTTTTTCTTCATCAGGTAGTCACAAGTGAACCATAAAATTCCCACTCCAGAATCTGACAGATTAATTTCGGTGAGCAGTTTCACAATGATGCCTGGATGAGTGAGGAGGAAAGGGTACTGTACCACCTCGAGTCCTCAAAGGTAGTCCTGGAAGAACTATCTGTATACAAGTCTCATTAATGGAGGGAAAGGTGAGCAAAAAGAAAAAAAAAGAAAAAAAAATGTTCATTTTCCTCGTTTTAGGCTAAAATTATATTAAATCGTGCTGACGAGAGTTAGTAAGGAGGAGGTTATACACGTATGATTAACTAAAGCTAAATTCATCACTTCATCAAGAGCTGATGTTATAGGCAAGAATCTCCCTAGCGTAGGCTTCGTGTAAAACAATACTAATAAAATGTATGTTCGGTGATGAAAAGTTAGGAATCACTCATATGAATTAAAAATCCCAGGAAGACACAAACTAGGCATTCTTTCTGGGGTCTTCTGAAGCTCCATGTGCAACAGTAAATACACACACTTGTTGATGAAAACGAGGCAGTGTAACAGCAAATACACCAGTGACCTCAGCAGCTCTTAACTTTCACTCAAATTTCAAGCACATCTTGCACTCTAATGTAAATAGGTGAATGAAATAATTTCCCCAGAAGCCAAAGAAGGCTGTCAAAACCAATACATGAAACGGACATACGCCAGAGGAATCGCGATGCTGCAATAAAATAATATACGACTCTTCAGAATGGCAAACAAAATCCTTTCGTACTCTGCCCCACATAACCAACCATTCCAGTCTAATTTTTCCCACCTCTCACTGGTCCCTGCATGAACTATATGGATCCTCATTCTTTGCTCACTGCTTTTCCCCATCTCTAGAGAATGAATGCCCTTCCCTCCACCATCCAAACCCTACCCTGAGACCGGCCTCTACTCCCTCCGCCCTCCTGAATTTCCCTAAACTAGTGATTTCCTTTCCACTTTCATTTCTCCTGAAGCTAATGAGGTATCTCTGAAGAAGCTTCTTCCTACACTGAACTTATAAAATAACTTAATCATGAAATACTACCTTCTGGCATTTTTTAATCATTTGATTTCCAATTGTTTTGAATCTTAAGGGATATGCAACTTGAGGGTAAAAACTACATATGTAAATAATCTTTTTATAAAAAGCTAGCATTCATTTTGTGGCAAATAGTTTGAATATACTTAATATATGTTGAATATTAGCCAAATTAGTTCAGCCAGCTTGAAAGTTAGGCGCTGAGTCTGTCACAGAGTCTCCGTCATTGAGAACCAACTGAAGGCCACAAATGACACCAAGTGTTTCCACCAGAATAGGCACACCTCAAAATGAGTCCAAGTCTCTACAGATATAACTGATGAACTTGGTTATCCACTTGACAACCCACACAGAAGAGCAGTGCGACCGTCATTCTAAAATGTAACCGAACACAGACAGACAGACCACTTAATCTATTCAAGACAGAAACGTTTCATTCGATACTTCAAGGTATTTATGTTTTTATCTATCCTGTTTAAAGAACAAAAAATTGGTATGACATTTTTCTTTGGATTCTTATTTTTGGGACCATAAAGTTTCTATGCCGAAAGTGCCACCTTCAATGACATCATAAAGCACCCTATGGAACACGAGCTCCAGATATGTTTAGGGATCCGGAAACATGATCAAAAGCTAAGGCTTTTACACCTAACAACATTTCATAAGAATCAAAATCCTTACCATCATCTTCTCAAAAAGTTCTAAGAGTTCGTTCTCGGACATTGGCTTGGAAAAGTTTTCCATCACCTCTGAAGAGCAATCGCCGCTTGCAAACGCAGTCTTCAAGTTCGAAAGTGGAGGCCTCTCTTTCTTGCTACCTGGAATTTTTATGCTGGCAAATTTGTCCAGCTACAAAGAAAGATAAAATAACACATGAGTATCACCCTCTCAACATTCATCTGACCCCCAGAATGAATAGGCAAACACGGTCAATCACATTATCAACTTGATTTTCATCGGGAGGTATTCAGCACTGGAAACTTTAAAATTAAATTTTATATATAGGGGTGTGTGTGTGTAGTAAAACATTTTCTGTAACCATTCTGTCTAAAAGCAGAAGAGAAATCAGACAACTCAAAAGATACTTTCTAATTTTAAAATTGTAAAATTGAGGTTCTAATGACAGGTGACCTTCTCTTTACAAATTAGCTGTCTAAGCAGTAGTACGAAGGTAACTTAGGCAATTTAGTGGAGGGCAATCAAACTATCACTCAGTTCCTGGCCTCCTTGTCCAGAGCCCTTTTCACAGTGCATGCTACACTACGGGGTGAGGGAACGATTTAAAAATTTTAAGAATAGAATTTTACTTATATATCCATAGCTTGTAGGCCTGAAAAAATACATTTCTCTTTACTCTGGCCAGTCTGTACTTGAACTTCATGAGCAGCTATAGAGTAGGGTGGGTAAAACCGCAGGAAATAAAGCTGAATTTTTGTTGTAGTGGGATCACTTCTCTAATTAGATTATCAAATAGTTCACTGATAATTGAAAATGCATAGATATCAGTTTACAAAGCTAATTGTTTATTCACCGAAAATTTCTTGAATTTCAACAAGTTCTATTTCTCAGAGAAACCAGACTCACACAGTGTTCCAAATGGTAACAATCAAAAAAAGTCTTAAAATGGGTATTAATAGAACTACACTTAAAAAACACAAGGATTCTGTGACTTGTTCAGCATAACTATGCACATTAAGCTACTGCTTTTGCCATAATATGTCTAGTACACAGACCTGTGTTATTCATTATGGGAACCACTGGCCACATGTGGTTATTTAACCACAAATTCAAAATTCAGTTCTTTAATTGCGCTAGCCACATATCGAGTACGCAAGAGCCACATGTGGCTAGTGGCTTCCATACCGGTCAAAGCACATAGAGAATATTTCTATCACCACGGAAAGTGTTATAGGATAGAGCAAGTGTAGCCCATTAAAGAAATACAACACTTAAAATTCTCAGTTTAAAAGAACCAGTCACAGTATTGATTATTCGCTAACAAAATAGGATGTCTTCAAATAATGAGATGCAAAGATAAGAATGCTTATCTTTAAAACAGGTCTTTAAATTCACTATGAAGATAACGCCTAGGAAAACTACACATGGTCCATCTAACCTGACCCAAACATTAAAGTGCTAAGAAAGTGACAGCTTCTGGTAGGATTTAGAAAGTAGTCACAAAACACCACTGCTTCTTCGGAACAACCCCAACAAGCCATCGGGGAGCTGAGGACGCACCGAAACCTATTGGAGCTATTGGAAAGTGACAGACAGGCTGCTCTCATCCCTGACAAACAGCTGAAGAAGTCAAACAAGGGTGAAGAAATCCCAGACACCTTTTCAATGAACTAGTATTGATAGGAGCTTGGGTACTGGCATGACAGATTAGAATTCCAAGGAGCCCCTGTCACAAAGCAAGTCTGCACTCGCCTACCAACTCCTTCCCCGAGGTCTTCACCAACTGCATGGGGTAGCATTCCAGCGGGTGGGGAGTGGGGCAGGGAAGCCGAGCAAGCAAACGTTCCCTGAGGCATGAGAGATCTCAGTGCAAAGCGGCTGCCCTCGGAAGTCCCTGTCCCAGGCAATCAACTTGAGAGAAATCTCCATAGCGCATTCTGGGCCTTTAGAGAGTATGTGGCCGCTGTCGTCTGAAGACTGGGTGCAGGATACTAGGTCACGGAGAGATTTTTCCGAAGAAACGGCCAGAAATAGAACTGAAAACAAAAAGAGCATGAAGACTTTAAAACAGAGAGAGAAACCCCCAGTTTTGAAAGTTAGTAGCTCAGTTGTGAAATCAAAAGACAGATCACCAGAATCTCAGTGCACAGATCCCGAGCCCTCAAAACATTTGAGGCCACAGTTGAGCTCCATAAAACTAAAGTATTAAGAAAGCCCAAAGCCAGCTCAGCTAGAGAGAGACCACGCTGACTCAGATCCCCATCCTAGAAGCCTGAAAGAAGGGCATGCTCTTTGGGGAAGCAAATATTAATTTCTACTATAATTTTTTTAAATATCCACCATACGATCAAATATTGTGGGGCACATAAAAGATCAAGAAAATGTGGCTCCTGGTCAAAAGAAGCAGACCTAAGATGGCCCCCAGATGGTGGAATTACGAGACAAAGACAATGTAAATGAAGATTTATAAAAATGACAGAGGGGATAAAGGATCTAAAGAGTGGTGGACATCATGCATGAGAGATGAAGAATTTCAACAGCAAGGTCATGGAAACTTTTATGTCTATTAGAATGAAAAATGTATCAAAAGGGAAGAATTCATCAGGTGGGCATAATGGAAGCTAAACACAGCTGACGAAAGGGCTGGAGAAACCTAACACAGATTAAGTATCAACACTGAAAGAAAGAGGGGAAAAAAAGAATGGGAAAAGGAAAACAGATAAAGAATCCCAGATCTGTAATACAATACGAAATGTTGTAACACAAGTATAATTGGGATACAGAAGAAGAGTGAAAAAGAAAATGGTACAGAAGACGTTTTTTATTCATTAGAAGAATTATCTCCTGAAATATCAATTCACAGATCCAAGCAGCTCAGCAAATCCTTCCTCAGCAAGCTCGGGATCAAAAAACAAAAAACACCCCATACCTGGTCACCTTCTGATCATACTGCTGAAAATTAAAAATAAAGGGCAAACCCGAAAAGTGCAGCCAGAGAAATGAAGACATTAAATACACAGGAGGAAAGGGATACAAATGATAACTAATTTCTCACCAGAAATAATGGTGGCAAAAGACAACAGAACGGCAACTTTAAAGTACTGAAAGGAAAATACTGTCATTCTGGAATTCTATACCCAGGGAAAATCCCTTCATAAATAGAAGCAAAATACAGACAGACAGAAACTGAGCCAATGTGTCTCCAGCAGACCCGTACTACAAAGTGTCAAAAAAGGTTTTACAGGCCAAAGAGAAATGATACCAAATGGAATCCCAAATTTACAAAAAGTAATGAGCGATGGGGAGGGGTTCTCTGTTAGATGTTGGTGATACAAAGATGAATGAGCTATTTAAGAAATAAATAACAATCAAGTGAAGGAGACGAGCACATAAATAGGCAATTACATAGCTCTACTTAAAATGTAGCAAGAGGTATGTAGAATGTATTACAGTAGCAAGGAGGGGCTACTAACTCACCAATATTAACACTCCCTTCTTTGGAATAACTCAGAAATATAAAGTTGAATTGTCTCCGCATGAATACATGTCCAGAAGTTACTGTCCCTACGTACATCAGTACCCCAATTCTTCACGTTTGTTTTAAAAAACTAGGAGATAACAACAACAAGAAAACTGATTTAAGAAATGAGACTGGTGACTCTACCTGTCCTCTGAATTACAAATTCATTGCCATCACTTCTATACAAGTAATATCAATCCCTCAGCGTAGAAACTATGCTGACTCCTCTGCACACACCACAGAAGTGTAACTTCATTAAAATGCTAAACTTATGACATGAAATTAAGCAAAACATCATTAATACAACATCAATATTATAAAGGTAAACACGAGAATGAATGGAAATAGTACGCTTAAGCAATTAACAAGCTACTTTTTGAATACATAACCTAATAGTTCCATCAGGGGTAGGTTTTAAAATTTTAGTTTTCACCTAGAGACAAACTTTCACAAATAAAAATCTCTAAAAGTCCTAAAAATAATAATGGCTAATATTTAATACTGAATCCCTTCTACATGTTACGCACTATGCTAAGAGCTTGAAATGTAGCATCAGCTTGAATGCATTTGTGTAATCGCTACAATGAGGAAACTACGTCTAAACAATAAGACAAGCTCCAAAATACTTATACATAAAAATTTGGTAGTATTTAGCCTATAAAAGGGGGGAAGGGAATCAACCTATTGTTTTTTAGCAGAGTAACATGTGTATCAATAAACTATCAGAATTCATACAGTAATAAAATAGAATTAGCACATCTCCCTGATATGCTTAACACCTAAACTCTAGGGAAAGTTGGCTTTTATCCAAGTAGAAAAACAAATTTACCTATTACCAGTGCTAGCTAAAGGCAAGATAAGAAAAATTAGCAAGATGCCTCTTCTAGCTTCTAAATCTTCAAAGGTCCAAAGAGTAATACAAGATACAAAAAACCGTGTTTCATAATTTCAGTACAATGTTTTTATCTACCTCCCCCAATCAGAAGGGATGAAAGGCAAAATAAGGAAGAAGCCATAGGAGAAAAATAAATACAACCCTTTCTCCTATGCTAGAAGAATACATTAAATTTGTTGAATACCTCAGGCTTAAAGCATTCCCAGGTATGTGATGCTCTACTGAGCACTACAGGTAGATTCCACATAATCGTGACACTATTAAAAAACCAGGTGCAAAGTGAATTTTACTATCAAATCGCTTTAAATGTTCTAAAGAAATTTCATTTTTAAAAAATATAGCTACTCAAATAAAAAACACAATAATTTATCTTTCATGGAATTGTACATACAATTTGCTTAAAGCAAGGCACAATAGAACATAAAAGAAAACTTCTAAAAGCAAACTTTTCAAGTACTTTTGCACATAAAAACACAATAGAAATCACCGTCATACTAACTGTAAATGGTTATTTCGTATTTGGCGATTTGGCTGGGAGCATGTGTCTTCTACAATTTTCTGCACTTGCATAGCTTTTAGTTTTATATAAAATTCTTGTCTTAAAGATGAGCTAGAAACACGACCCACATAGATAACGTACACAATTCGTCTTTGTTGAAAAACGGGTTAAACACACAGAAGACAGAGGGAATTCTAGCACAATGCTATCTAGACATGATACACCTCACTTACGGTGCCTACTGTGCTGTATCTGGGGTGTGCTGAGTTTTATAAATTAATATCACATCTTCGGGGGAAGTTAAATGAGCACCCCACTGAGTATTATCTCATACTGATAGTAATGACAGTTTAAATAAAATTAATTAAACCAAAAAACAGGCTTTAAAAAACTATCTGGATTTTTAGCTATAGTACAACATTAACAGTGAAGATGCAGCTTTCACTCTTCCAACGTTTTAAATACTAACAGAAGTATTTTTTTTTAATTTAAAATGAAAGATACTCTGATTATTAGTCATCTTACAACCCGAAACGTCTGAAGAACTATGTGTGACCATAAACATATGTCCTTAGAACCCAGAAGGGAGTAGATATTTTCATGCAATCCAGGAGAATTATTAAGCAAATAAAAGTTCACTAATTATAGAATCAATTCTATATGAATGTATATCTGAAATCCAGAAGAAATATATATCGCTTAAAGTTATCTATCAATTTTCAGGCAATCTTGTACTATATTTAAGAAGAGAAAAAGCCTAGCAGCTTAAATAGCTCTGCTTTTTAATTAGCTGTAATACTAGCAACCTGCTGAGTAAATACACGCTTCCAGTCTGACTTCTGCATCCCACCAGCCCTTTGCATGTTGTTACCCTAACCAAGCTGCTTAAACCTTACACGACAGTAGCTATCACAGTGAGTTGTTAATGAGAGAGAAAACTACTTCTGACCTTTCAAGCTTCGGGTTAAAAGGCCTGAAATGCCTTAGCCGATCACTGTACCTAAGGCAGCACATGTGCCCACACACTCTCATTCTGTCTATCACAGCAGTTTATTTCCCTCACATGTATCCTTCCACTTATGAAAACCTGTAATCATTTATTTTACAGGCCAAAGAGAAATGATACCAAATAGAATCATTTGGTAACTGTTGACTCTTCCAGTAAAATATAAGTGCCATGCTAGACAAACCGTCAACTGCCTTAGTCACTGTGGCAGCCAGTCTCTAAGTGGTCCTGACTTGTGTAACAGATAGGATACTGTGGAAATTATAGAGTGCGGTTTCCAGGACTAGTCCGCGAAAGACATTACAGCTTCTGTCTCACTTCCTCTTGGATCACTCACTCTGGGGTCTATCAGCTGTCAGATCAGGAGGGCACTTAAGACCACCTAGGCCCACCTGGCAAAGAACTGAGCTACAGAAGCTGAAGCAGCATGGAGGCCTTGTGAGTGCACCACTGGGAAGTCCCAACTGAGCCTTCAGATGACTTATATTTATTACATTGCTATAGATGGCTAATACAGAGCTCCTCATAGACTAATAGTTTTAAATAGCGCTAGCCAGCATCTTCACTGCGACCTCATGAGACCACAAGCCAGAACCACCTAACTAAGCAACTACAATTCCTGACCCACGTTAAGAATAACCGTTTGCTGTATTAAGTCACTAAATTTTGGGTTATTTAAGGGGTAATTTTTACACAGCAACGCAGGACTATTACAGTCACTGGTGTATGATCAGCCTGTATAGCACAGCAGCTGGCACATAGAGCAATTAACACTTGTTGAAGGTATGAATGAATGAGCAAAGACTGGATGTTGAAATACATAACAGTGCTACCCCTGCAGATGCTCATCACGTGAGGGAAAATCATATGATAAAGAACGAATTATAAATTAAGGTAAAATATTGTAAATGCTTCCAAGGAAATCATAAGCCATGGGAAATCAGCAACATATAAGATCCCATGATTAATTCTGGGGTACAGAAGAAATCTTGAGAAGCTCTGGAAAAGAAATGCATCAGGGAACCCCATAAGGCTGAAATGAGAATTACTGGAAATGGTACATGTAACAGCTAAACAGTGCACATGCCCGTTCCATGGTCTTTACAAAAATGCTAGTGACATCAACTATTTCAAAGAGACATCATAGGAATGGAAGGGGGGCGGTGGGGAACCACTCAGGCCACAATCTTTATCACTCAGTAACAATTCTACCAATCCACTCCTCTCACCCCCCCCCCCCCACCCACCTCCCCCACCCCGCAGCACTGTAACTTCAATACTCCTAAATGTTACATATGAGCTTTTCCGGCTTTAAATTCATACTTTAGTGAACTAATAAAAAGTTCCTTAGCCTGAGGCTTCTTTGAAAAGAAAATTTACCATCACTCCCCCCAAAAAAATAATTGCCTACTCACAATAATTTGTTTACATTTAGATTACCTATAATAAGTATGCTCTTAAAATTCCTTTCAACTGCTTGAAAGTTACAGCATGCAGGACGTATTCTACAGGCAGCCAGTGCAGACGCCGGTGGAGACACCACAGAGGGAAAAAGTGAGGTCTCTCAGCAGCAGGTGGCACCTGGCTTGCCACTCAGAAGCAAGTCACCCTGGAGATGTGTCCTCCATGACTGCAGCCTGAGCCAATGTCTTGATTATAATCTCATGAAAGATCTCAAACCAGAACCATCCTGCTACGCTGTTTCCAAATTTTTGACCCAAGAAACTGAAATGTTAAATGTTTATTACGGTTCTCAGCCACTAAGTTTTGGAATAATTTATTATATATTAATAGATGACTTTAATACTGTGCTTCTCATAGAATGCTTTGAAATGCCTAAAATACATACAATTACAAAGAAAACTAAATAAAACAGGATTATAAATATTAAAAATTATAATGTTAATATATTGGTCTTCATGAATGCATTACACTAAGAGGTAATAGAAAATCTAATACAAAGTGTTGAATATAAACCATTTTGTTTTTTTATCAATAGGGTTGATGTCCCCATAAGAAAAAGAAGAAACACCAAAAATCTCTCCCCACTACCCACCATGTGAGCAAAGAAGAAATAACATATGAAGACACAGAGAAAAGATAGTTATCTACAAGTCAGAAAGAGTGCTCCTGAGAAACCAAATTTGCTAATACTATGATCATGGACTTCTAGATCCAGAACTCTGAGAAATAATCTGCTCTTCAAACCAAAAAGAGAAAAAAGAAAAAAGGTTTTGAAATAGCTTCAATAACTTGTTTTGAAACATCTGTGATCTCTGATTTCTGTGGTAATAAAGTCACAGGCCAAATCCTACTGTGCGTGGGGAGAGGGGGAGCCTATATTCATAATTTTTTTAAAAAAAACAAATTTCACTTAAAGCTTAAGGGAAATAAAGATTTAATCTTTTTCCCATTCAAGTTCAAGGACACTATGAATTCTACCACAAACCCCCTGATGGACCATAATCTTCAGGTTAAGAGCCCCTGGAGGCAGATATGGAATAGTAACAGAAACAGCGGTGGAAAAGAAGAAAGTAACTCAAGTCCTATGCCTTCAGTGAGTCAGTGGGAGGGAGGAGAAAACTTATAGTTAAGAACAAGGAGAGACGCACAGAAATGCTTAAAAAGCTGGAAGCTTTTGAAGGAAGATACAGGAAAGTAAAGCCTTCAAAGAACATCTAGGTTTCTATTAAAGCAAGAAGGAAAGCAAACATTCAAGATGACAGGCTTTGAGGTACAAAGGTCAAAGCAGGAGAGCTTCGGAGGTCTGGAAGAGTTGGGAGATGTCAGATTAGAAGAAAAACTGGACCTGCAGAGGGAGGAAAGATTCTAGGTGCTTGGGGATGACATGGATTGATTATGACTTTTGCTGTTGCTCAAGTCAGCAGAAAAGTGAGTTGAATTGTAATAACTAATGAAAATTAACAAGGAAACAAACCATGTGGACTATATCTTAATTCATCTTCTCTGTCCCTACCGCCAGTAGCCTCCTAGATGGCCTCCATGTCTTCACCCTCTATGCCCCGACAACTCCTGGAGCAGTTCTCTACACTGACGTCAACACGATCTCACTGAAATGCAAATCCAAACATGTCCCTCACTCCTGTGCTTAAAACCCTTTACCCTTTGTATCCCCATTACTCAGGATGACATTCATGACCATGGCTCGAAGGTCCATCCTAATCGAAACCTTACTTCCTCTTCACCAGTCCACTACCCTCACACTATATGATCTAGATGTAATGAATAGTCCAGAGTCTCTGAAATGTGCACAGGCTGTTTCTTGTGTCTAGAACCTATCTACAACCACGACTCATGTCCCACCCACTTAATCAGGCGAATTCCAACTCAATCTTTAGCTCTCAGTTTGAGCTCCATCTCATGTAGGAAGGAGCCTTTCTGCCTCGACTGGGTTAGTGCTTGCTTGCCTACAGAATAAATAATACATAGACTACTCTGAAACTGCCTCATCATAGATGTCTACTCAACTGGGGTGTAAGTCCTTGAGAACAGGAATTGTTCTTTTATTCACTAAACCACTCCTAGAATTGGTACTAAGTATATAGTGTGTTCTCTTAATATTCAAGTTAGTAAATTAACGAATAGCTTACTATCTTCCATAACTGGGACACAAGCCACAGCTTCTTGGCTTGGTAAATCCTTCTCGACTATATCAGAAAGAATGCCAGGTGTGATGCCTTTTATATTTTCAATAAGAAAACCCAGACTCTCTCCAACACTGATCAAAGAGCAGCCCCTTGCACTAACAACAAGCATACGTTTCTGTAATGTAATACCACGGAATAAGGTAGTAAGTAAAACATCCACTCAGAGGAAGAAAGCACAGAATTATTTTAAAAGAATATTCAAAAACTTCAAAGTTCTATCTGCCCACATCTACTCATACTTGTCTTCAAATATATTACTCTATACTTAAAAAGAAAATATAAGTTAGCTCTGTAAGTGAATGTTACACGTTGTTTTTAATAAAAGACAAATCAATAGTACCCACTCATGAAAATTATCCGAAGACATCAACAATTGCTTTCTACTTGCCAGCCTGACACAGCCGCTAGGAATCCATTCGGTTAATATGCAGGAAGTAAATTACAGAGGAAAAGGTTACTACAACTCCTGCAAGCCTGGATTCCAACTCACCCTTCAAAACTCTACTGAAGTCACCTTCTCTATGAAGTCTTCCCCAAGATCCAAGGTGACCTTTCCACCTCCACTGAACGTGTTCCTCCTGTTCCAGCCCCATCACACTGCACTCAAACGTATACTGATGGCGCACACGCTTCCCCACTGTTCCCAGTGAGAACAGTCTTATCCACCTTTGAATTCCTGTAACAGGACTAGGCACTCAACAATTGTTTAATGAATGAATGGATAAAAGGATGAATAAACAAGTCTGCACACCCTACATATCTTAGTATATTCAACTCTGAGAGCTCTTGATTTTATTCCCAAGTTTCTACTGATTTAAGGAGAAGCTCTCTAAACTATTTCATAAATATTTAAAATCTTAAGATAGTGCTTAAGTGTTACTACTGAAAATCTAAGTACAGGAAGCTCTAATTAACTCATATTGATGGGCTCAAAAAGTCCACCTGACTCAGTGAATAGTTTAAATTTTATAACTTGTTTTGATGTATTTTACCACATACATTCAGTTGCTCCAGTCCATGCTGGTATCTCTACTTTACACAGAAAAGTATATTTTGAATATACAGTTTTACAGAACAATTGTAGAAAATACACTTTTTGCTTTATCATTGTTTTTAACTTACCAGTAAAAATATAAGTTCATAAAAATGCAAAATGAACTTATACGATAAAAGCTTATATCCTACCAGGCCAGTAAGAAAATTATTTTAAAAGATTCTTTCCAGCTGAGCTTTTTTAAAGCTAATAATTTATGTTCTATTAACTGACTTGACAGGCACATATTCAGGTCATCAAAATCATTTTATTTTCTTTCATTAAAATCATTTTATCCTCTTTTTAAAGTATGATATCTAATTTGGCATATATCCCACAAGACATATCGCATCTAGGGAGGTACAGAAATAGTCTACAGATAGGCAAAACCCAGCCCTGTTAGGCACATCCATCTGGGGCACTCATCTTTGAGTGAGCCAGTCTCACAGAAAACACCCAGAATGTGCTGGAGTTTTCTGGTAGCAGTTATGCCGCGTCAGACGGCAAAGCTTCTTGAAAGCACTCGTCGGAACCCACGCCCAGACCATACCCAGGTGGTGTCCTCACTGGTTCCAGGCCCCCGTGGGGGACTTGGGGGGGAGCGGGAAAGCCTGTAATTCTATCTGGGCGCAGATTGCACCTGCCAGGTTTCCATGCAGGGTTTTTCTACTTCGTCATTTGTAAAATCTCATATCTTTTACCTGTTGCCATCTCAGTCACGCATATCATTAGCCCTTCGGGATGACCCCTTCTCAATTTTATTAGAAATATTCAAAAAAGTTAATTTCTTATCATAGCTACAATATATCCTTACAATTATAATTTTCTCAGGATTAAGACCAAAGGCTATGATACAAACATTCCTTGTCAGTTTAAAGGTCAGAACTCTCATATTGATGGCTTCGAGGAAATCAGAAAATGAGATACACTTCTGTTTTACGCTGGCATTCTGGGTGGAGAGGGACAGCACGGAGGTGGCAGTTTAACTCTCGTTAAGGTCGTGTTCTCTGGATCCCGTCTGCCAGTTTTCCGGGCTGCCCCGCGTGGCTTTGAACAAGTTACTTAACCTCTTGCCTCGGTCTCTCTATCTTTAAAAATGAGAATAATAATGCCTACTCAGAGGCTTGCTCTGAAAATTAAGCATGCTTATAACATTAACATTTGGGACACTACTTAGCACACAGCTAATAAATAACATTAATATGATGGCTAGATGGAGGGCCAGGAGAGGGAGGGAGCAATTTGGGGGATCGTTTTATGAATTATAGAGATGTCTAACCAAGGTACTATATACTCAAAACTAATTTAAATAAATTGTTTTAAAAAATACGTGGTCCTCACGATCGCTTCACATACCTTCCAATTGGCAGCCATGTTTACTTTCCCTTCGGAAATTCTCCAGCAACTAACTTATCTCGCACCTGTCTATTCCTCGGAAAGTTCCTGCAAGTTGACCGAGAGGTGTATATCAAACTAGGGAAGTGGCATCCTACTTTGGAGGCCTCATACCCAGGTGAGAGCGCTTAGGCTTGCTCTAGAGATAACAGGTGCAACTAGTTTCAAATACGGTAAACGATGGTCGGAGATGCAGTTTGGACAGGTCACTTGTTGCTGTGCAGGAAGCTGGCTTTTTAAAGAACAACCGGAAGCCGTTGCGAGGGTCCTTAGAAGAGACAATAAAGGGCTTCCTGCTCTAAGAGAAGGAACTGAGAGAAGGAACTAGATTCAAGAAATAATCAGAAAGAAGCATTAGAAGAGTGAAGCTACCTTCCAGGAGAATATAGGAATTAAAAGTTTAAGAGGAAAGCAAAGGGTTTAATTTGGGGCACATACAGTTTCAAATATGGAGGAAACACAATACAAAGATTTTCAGCAAGCCAGCGCATTACTATGTCTCGAATTGAGGGAAAAGGTCATAGGCAGAGACATAGACAAAGGGGATCACCCCAGTCAAGCACTATATACAGAGGAGAGCAGTGGCTCCAGAAAAAAAAAAAAAAAAAAAACCTGAGAAATAACAATAGTTTAAGACAGGCAAAGGAAAAACACACACGACAGAGCTAGAAAAGGAAAGGTCAGAGATATGAAACCCATAATGTTTGGCATCACATAAGCCATGAAATCTCAGTTCTTTAGACAGCAATAAGAAAACTGGATCAAGTAGAGCAGGGAAATTCAATAAATTTCCAAAGTCTAAAAACTAATGGATATTACTGGAGATAAAAAAGGGTCATTTCATAATGATAAAGGAGTCATAGCAATCCTAAATGTATATATATTATATTGGAGAATTTCAAAAAAACATGAAAAACAAATAGAACTGAAAGGAAAAAATGAAAATTCTTAATTAGATTTGGAGACTTAACACTTTCCTCTTGATAATTGTTAGAACAAGTAGACAGAAAATCAGGAATACAGATGTGAACACTATCAACCAAACTAACCTATTTACTATTTATAGGCCAATTTTAACAAAAACAATTGCACATGAAACATTCACCAAGATAGACCACATTCCCGAGACTTAAAATTGAAAAGGACTGAAATCACACAAGCTGTAATCTTTGGCTACAAGAGAATTAAATTACAAATCAAGTAAATCAATACAGATCCTACATGAAAAGGATAAGAAAATATTACAAACAACTCAGTTCAACAATGTAGATGATATGAAAAAATTCCTTGAAAGACAGACTACCAAGGCTCGCTCAAGAAAAACTTGAATACTCCTATATCTTGTAACAGACATTTCAAAGATAGGAACAGCAAATAAGCACTGGAAAAGATGTTCAACATCACTAGTCATTGGGGAAACAATTTATCTGTTTCTTATAAAGTTAAACATACACTTACACTTACCACTCCCCACCCAAAATTAACATGTCCAAGAAAAGAACTGTACTCAAATGTTTGTAACGGCGTTACTAATAGCCAAAAATGGGAAACAACCCAAATTGTTGAATATGTAAACCAATTATAGTATCATCAAGCGACAGAATACTAGTCAGCAACAAAAAGTTTCTGATACACCCAAAGACGAGATTCGTCTCAAAAGCACTATGCTAAGAAGCCAGGCACAAAGGCAGTACACTATCTGATTCCATTTATATGAAATTCTAGAAACTTAGCTATAGTTGAGAAAACCGATCAAGAGCCAGGATGCAGAAGAAGAACTGAGCAAAGAGCAGAGGGAACCTTTTGGCATGATGGAAATGTTTTACATCATAATTGTAGTGTAAGCACGAATATATTTATCAAATTGCACTCAGAACTGGCGCATTATATGGTATATAAATCATACCTCCAGAAAAGTATGGGATACTAATCATACCATTAATATTGTGAATGAATGGTTTACCAAGCATGTTGGCATGCATAACTGAATTTATCCCTTAAAAATCCCTCTAAACAGGGATACGGAAGCTCAAAAGCTAAACGACTTATGCAACGTCCCCGAGCTACTAAGTAGCAGGGCTGGCATTCCAAGCCAGCTCTCTCACATTCGACTACTTGTGAAAACGGGCAGGTGCTAACGGAGAGAGATCGCAGAACTGCCTCCCGTTGCTGCACAGACCGATGTCTGTTTTTCTACCTATACTTACGAACCACTGTAGGTCATGGACTCGAGACAGCGGATGGGATCACTTTGATGGCACGGAGGGGAGGAAAGAGGAGCGGGAAAGAATGAGAGGGAAAAGGTCAGAGTTCATTCTGCTTAGAAACGTGAAATGGTCTTTCTAAAACGTGTGTTTCAGCGGAGAGACTCTGTGTGTACGTGTGCGCTGGGCTACGAAATAAAATGTTTCTTACTGTGGGTCCTAGTCAGAGAAGTTGGAAAACCACTGTGGCAGGCCAAGCAAGGGATTACAAGAGTCACGCGGGCGGGAACGGGATGAAAGACGAGATGGAGGCCAGCGGGAGCTCTGTGCTTCAGGTAAGTGGTTGTGAGGGACAAGGGAGATTAAAAGAAGTCAGGCACAATTCCTCAACCGCCAGAAGTGGACACTGATGGAGAAGTCAGCATTGTGACGTCCACGTTCAATTTCTTCCAGTTCACCTTCTCAGACGTGTCTCCCGCATGGTCCTTCCCCCTCCCAACGTTTTTGCCTCTGCGAGGAAAGCCTTCTTTTCAACCCCGGGGGAAACAATGGAGGGTTGTAAACACAAAGATTTGTTTCACCTTGATGTGATCTCAGCACCTTGGACTGCGCCTTGTAGAGTGAATACTATCCAGATAGTTGTGAATGAGCGTTGTTGAAAGTATGTTAACTTTGCCTGGAGACCCCAATGCTATAGTAATACTTCGTTCTTCTAACCGAACAAAGCCCTGTGAAATTAAATTCTGATAGTAACTCGAGAAATAACCTTAAAATGTGAAGTACCTTTGCAGACCTGTAACAAAGCAACTTAAAGAAATAGGTTTGTAATATTAGTGCTTCCCAGGATGTTTCAATTTAATATTTTTAAAAATCCTATTACTCGACCCCGTGACTATAGCAGGTGCCATTTTGGACGCCTTCTCTCAAGTTCTGTCCACATTAAGAAGTTCTACATTAAAAGCACACATGCAATGTGTATGTTGTGGGGATGGCGACCTTTAATTAGAAAGCATACTGCCAACACAAAGCATCAGTGGCAAATGCTGCTCTGAGCTCCGACTCACAAGAAATCGCTTAAAGAGCCCTCAAAATATCTAGCTATCCCGGCCTAACAGCTCTGCGTTGATCTACAAGACACGTACCCTGTAAGACTCGACTGCAAATGTGTCACACTGCCCCTCTCTCCATACATCAGGAAATATGTTTAAAAGGGGTTACAAAGGGACGGAACTAAACGCAACAGTTCACCACACTTGGGCTTGAGTGAAACTCACCAAAACCCTATGAGGAAGGCAGACAAGGTATAATTAGGTCTTCCTTCCAGATAAGTGAATAATCCAATTAATATTTGCCAAGGTGACCGAGCTAAGGAGTGGTGAAATTCTTTCAAAGAGCCTTCTGATTCCAAATCCAGTGCTCTCTCCACACTTCATCAACCAACAATAAGTCAGAAAATACTTACTTGTTGGTGTCTCCTATTCAAGACAGCCCTGCTTATCCCCTAAGTTCCACGACAACGGGTCCAGCTATCTAACCTAGACTATCCATCGATCCTCCTCTGGACTCAAGCCCTGGCCTACTCAAGAGTCAGGCTAAAGCACAATTTCACAAAAAAAGTGAGAGCTGGGGAGACTAGTTCAGCCAGCGAGTCGACGTGAAGAGGATCAATGAGCAAGCCAGGAGATGGTCACGTGCACATCCGAGATGAAGGCCGGGGCAAGGCCACGTCAGTGACCCCGGCAGGTGGTCAGAGACTGATCGCAGGTCCCTGTGAAAGCTTCTCCATCCTGTGCGAAGCAGGACTCCATTCCTGGGAAGCCGGACCAGGACCAGGACCAAGCCAGGCGCAGATCCAAGGAAGCCACAACGCCGCGCAGGTGATCAAAACAGTGACTCCTTCTTTCATTCTTCCGACAAAAAAATTTATGAAAATATTTTAACATGTGCCAGACAACATGCCTGGAAGTACTAATGAGAACGCGCTGCCGTTGCCTTCAGAAGGTTTAAACTGAGAAAGACAGATAAATGATGTACTGCTTTGATAAAAACATGCACAGGGCTCTACGGTGACAGCCCAGAGGTTCCGACCTGACCAAGCCCATTTACAAGGATGAGGGGTCAGGAGCAGAAACAGCATGGAGAACGAAGGTTAAGAAACTCTTCGGAGGAGCAACCCATTTATTAATGTACAATCAGAGCGAGACAGCTTCTAGAGGAGCCTGCTGAAGCCACTTCGTAGCATGACTGTGTCTGGAACTTAGAGTAGACATGGTGGGTTGGGCAGGCAATGCGCAGGGACAGAGTCATGTGACAAAAGTATAATGAAAACAGAAAAAAAGAGAGACTCCCAATAAAGTGTGAATGAACCTCAAAAATATCATCGTACAGAATGTTATCAATAGAAAGTAAGTACTGACACATCCCACGACGTGGATGAACCTTGAAAACATTGTGCTGAGGGAAAGCTTCCAGTCACAAAAGTCCAAATATTGTATGACTTCAGTTACAGGAATTGTCCAAAGAGGTAAACCTATATACAGAAAGCAGACTGGCGATTGCCTAGGCTGGGAGAGTCCCAGGCAATCGGGGAGTAGCTATTTGAGGGTATAAAGTTTCTTTGGGGGGTGATAAAAATTTTCTAAAATCGACTGTAGTGATGGTTTCACAACTCTCAAAATATACTAAAAACCATTGAAACGTATGCTTTAAATGGGTGAACTATATGCTGTGTGAATGACAGCTCAATAAGCCTGCTACAAATATACCACTATATATTCTCGTAAAAGTTCAAACAAAAACGGCAGATGGCTTTATTATTGGCCTTAAGAAGCCATTTGAAAGCTAAGTCGGCACAGTAAGCGTATGGGTTTGGAGCCACGTGGAGCAAGAGTCAAGCCACAGCTACACCACTCGCCAGCTGTGCATACTTGAGTGAGCTGCCAACTTAACCTCTCAGCCTCAATGCACTCAGTGGTAAAACGAGGACAACGTCTACCTGGCAGGGCAAGAAATTACATACGTAAGCTGCGCAAGTGCTCCACAGTGCCAGTTTTCTACATGTTATTTGAAAAGTAAATGTTATCTACAAAAGTCTACATATAAATATCCTATGCTTTGATACTAACCAGAAGAACACAATATTATAAATCAATTTTTTATATCTGCAATTTTTTATATCGAGATGTCTCATTTACGTCTGCATGTCCACCTTACCCAAATGCCAAGGTGGCACTTCGGATATCAGGGGTGCTAAGCATTTTTAGTGCTTAACTATGTTCTAAGCACCCTGTTTCATATCAGATATAGGTAAATTTGAATCCAAAACTTGGTCAGTGGAGTGCCATGCTTTGTTCTCTATATCATGCATATGTATTTTATCGTTATTATTACTTGCTATTTCTTTACCATGAACCAATAATTACATTTATCAGAATAATGTACTTGATTATACAACAATCTGTAATAGTGCTATTAAGTGTGTTAATTACTTAATAAGAAAGCCTATTATTCAACATGCAGAACATACACTAAGGCATACTTGGTTCTCTTGTTTTTAAGCAAAATTTTTAAAAATACACACATGATGTTTTTAGTCTGGTCTATTTTAATTAGCAACTACATACTTCTGAAAAGCTGACATGTCTTTACTTTTTTACCTCTTCCTGAAGTGTGCAATTCATCTCCAAAAGAATGAGAGCTGATCTGAATGATTCAAAGTTGACTAGCAATTTGTAAACAAATTTTTCAAATTAGCGTGTCAACTTGCCCCTTTTACTAATTTAAAGCAACAAATTAATGTATTTTACCAGTTCTGCCTCTTATTTTAGCACTATAAAAACAATACACTTCCAAAACATGCGGTTTTTAGCAATTTCAAAGGTGTTAGCACAGCATGCCATCAACATCACATAGTTAAAATTCTCAAGGTTGAGAATAACCTTACCGTGTCATCTGTCAACGTCCTAATAGTCAAATGGTGCAAAGAAACCAATATCAGTAATTTATAACAGCTTTTTTTAATTTTAGTTAATAGAGTACATTTAAAATTCTACAATGCTAAGTTGAATGTAATTAAATTCCTGACAGTCTAATAAAAATGCATTATATATTGTTTTAATCACTTTCTTAAGATGGACAAAAGTCGCCCTGAATGTGGTAGTTTCCAGTGTTTCCTAAAACCTCTTGTATTTATAAGCCAAAAACCTAACTGTGGTACAATAATTATACTCCCCCCACTTAACAATATTAATTATCATTTAGTATACAGACTTAGAACACAATGGATATAGAGATTTAAATCTAATTTCAGAAATTTGTTCATATTACAAAACAGTGAAACTTTAAATCTACCATTAGCATGTAGCATAGTAGATAATGAAGTACTTTGCTGGCTTAATTAACGTAAACAATTCCAGAAACGAAGAGAATACTGGATGGAGTATTTGCATCTTTAACATCAGTTTGATTTATCACCAGTGGTGACAGTAGACACTTTCGATTTCATTGCTAGATTCTTTGAGAACTCTTTTGCTGATTTCCTTGCTAGACAAATATTAGGCCACTTTAGAAAGTGAATAAATTAGTTTCCTGCAAAGTGGAACTCTAAAGAAAGTATTTAAGGAGGGTGGGGGGGAGACAGAAATCTAATTTTTATAAATTCCAGCATCAGGAAAAATTTTGTATCTGAGTAGGGTGAAATCAATTCCCAATTCTCCTTCTTCTTATTCACTGTGGCATTAGATCTCTAACAGGGAAGAAAAGGGTCAAGTGCATTTCCTAAGTATGAAGTCAGATGTATGTACTATCTTGTAAGTATAAAAGGATACGTATGAGCAATGAGTACACCTTTATGCTCTCGAATCAACCTCAGAAATGTTCCAGATTAAACACTGGTACAGTGTAAATCACTATCCCGGATTCTCCTCTTTCACCAAGATGTTCCTTCTTCTAATACAAAGAAAACCATAACTGGAAACCCAAAATGAGCTTTGTATATATACACAAAAGAGAACACAGCTGAATAAGTGACCACACCACTAGCCATTAGCCACACTGCTAGGTTCCAGACAGAACTGTCAGATAAAGTAGAAACAAAGTGGTAATAATACCAGATTAACAAAGGATTAGTATTTAATTCTGGGTTGTAGAAATTGCTTTTAGTCAATACTATCTTCATTCCTGGAAATTAACAGGTATGCAAAGAGGTCTTTAAGAGCAGGTGTGATCCTGGGCAGAACTGAAAAATTTGAGGCACTTAGGGCCCCGGTCTCAACCCGGAGACTATTACTAGCATTAAACCCAAATTGACATAGCTCCAAATTTGCAGGAAAAGGGACAGTGGAAAGGCTGGGTAGGGGTCTCTTCCTCTCTGCTGAACGTGTGCTTTTTTGCCCCTAGATTCCCAGCCCACTGCACTTGGTCAGTGGCCTCTCTCATTCTCCAGCTGGGGGTATCACCCCCAATCACAACTCGCATCACAGCTGAAAAGGATCCCTTCAAGTTTCTCTGACAAGAGGAATATAACCAACTTCTGACATAATACCATTCTAAACAGCTTAAAAAGTAAGCCTAAAGAAAAAGTGTAAAGCTGAAATCCCATTTGGAATAGTACGCCACAACAAAGAGAAAACATGTACTTACATGAATGGAATATTCTCAAATAGCAATTTGCGTTGCCTGAGAAAAATGCCATAAAAGTGATGTTAAAAAGAGAGGAGACAATGAAAAGACAATTTCAGGAGAAATGAAAGTAGAGCCCATGCAAGATCTATGATATGAAAACTGCAGAAAAGATATGAAGAGTACCAGAGAGGAAAAGGAGGGGACGTGGGTTATATGATGCAAAATCCAGAGTTCTAAACACCCAGAATCATTTTTACAGACCTTCAAAGGCCTCAAGTTGCACAGTCTTTAAATCAGAGTTAGACTCAACTTTCGGAAAAAGAGCAGACAAGATCCATTTTTTTTGTCAAGGCTTTTTTTATATCCTTAAATCATCTCATTGAAGGTCTAACTTTTAAAAGAACTCAATTTGTTAAACACTTGACTTGTATTTTGAAAACTATATGGGCACATATATGAGCTCAGTTACATACTATATTATTCCACATGATCTTTCACAAACAAGAATATGTGATCGATTTCAACAGAACCAAAATGCTGGGGTAGCTTATTTTTCCATGTAAGAACTCAAGGAAATCCAAGTGTGGGAATTTAACAGTCCGAGAGAAAAAGCAAGAAAGTCAAGTTCATTATTACTCTTTTGGAAAACACTTACTTGTCAATTCTCATCACCAGCAAGACAGGCCAGTAGGGTGGGAAATGACAGCAAATTCAAGCCCCATGAAAGGACTGGAGATATTGACTAACAGAGTATACAGTTGAAAAACTGATCTAAAAATTTGGGTTTTTATACAAAAACATTAAAGTCAGAGTAAGTTTCACTTCAAGATGTAGCTTACAGAAAAGAGACTGCACAGCTAGCTACTTGTTTACATTCATGCAATCTTAAAGAAATCACTAAAGATATGCTAGCATTAAATTTGAATAGATCTAAGCATGAGTAATTTTCACTCAAAACTGAAATGTCCAATTAGTCTACTTCAAACACAACTAAAAGAATAAACCAACACTAAATAGTGAAAAATGTAAAGGTTATATCAAGTGGCAGCTTTTTGAACATTAATATTAACTCGTTTATTATAAATTTTGCATTATCAAGGTCTGACCTGTTAAGATTATAAACTTCTAAAAAGTGGAGGGAGATGACCGACATAAAATCCTCATATAATTCCATGCGACTTTGGCCTTGCTTCTGTATCTACAAAACAAGGATGGTATCTTTAAGAAAAAAAATTATTATTATTAAAAAAATTGCTTTTATACTAGTACTTGAAGTACTGTTAAAACGTCTGGTTTACCAAGACACTTAGAAAATAAAGTACCTTCTAGTTGGAGAAAAGAGGAACTACAAACATCAATCCAGTTCAGAAGTAGCATTTACTGACATCCACACCAAGAAAGAAATATAAAACGGACTATTAAGTGGAAGCAAATACGAATGCTTTTTAAAAATAGTAGCAACCCGATGGCAACTTTTCAGGGTTATATTTGCACCACTATCCCCCAAATGTAAAAGCACATAGTTTTAGACCTTAAAAGTCACACCTAAATGTGACTTTGTGACTTTTAGTTACATTACCTGGCCTATGACTCTATAGGTGTTATGAATGCTTTATGGGATGCGATAAAATTGGTAATATCAAAATATGAACAGTCTGAACACGGGACCACGGGTAATCGGTGAGTATGTGGCACTAAAGCCCTAACTTTTTCGAGCCAACTTCTTCCTGTGGTCCTATGTTTCTCTACTTGCTAATTCTATTTTCTCCCTAAAACATAAGGAGCACCACATACAGACAAGGAACAATGTTTTCTGCTAATGACGGTTCCTAGGATGAATGGTCAAGAGGATCACTCTGGAATTGAAAGAGATAAAAGGTCTTTATAGAATTTTTCTTCTAAAGAACACAGGATCCATAAAAAAAAAAAGGGTAGGAACACAGCACATGGATACCACTTTGTCTTCCCATTTAAGCAAAGCATCAAAACCTTCATTTGAAGACAGATGCTGTCAAAATAAGAGGTATGAAGAAACGGTCCCTCTCCCACCCATTTAGTTCACATGTAACAAAGACCAAATAAGTTAACACAAAGCACCATACAAACCCAAGGTGCACATGCAATGAAAACTATTCCAAGCTGTAGCTCAAGATTTTTTAGCAAATTTTACATTTTCTTGCATGGGTTAGCACACCTGAACCAGCAGGGAGCAAAGGAGCTCTCTTTGGATGTCATCAAGATGATAGCCACAATCAGGTGTCAGACTAGCAGGCGAGGATCGCCATCATCAGAGCCAAATACTTGGTAACATTTTAATGGTTTTTAGCCGTTGCAATTCCATTAAATTCACATCATTTAACGCGTCATGAGAAATTACCGACAAGAGGAAAACCTGTGAGGCTGAAGCCTCTGAACTCACTCGACTCAGACCCTCTAGACCAGCTGGTTAGTGGGAAAAAGAAACACATCAAGATTATCTTTGTAAAAGCAGATGACAGGGCCTCAGCTTCCTGAGATCCTGATGCAGTCAGTCTCAAGGTGTGACCTAGGAACCTTTATGCCTGAGGGGGGCTGTGGGCCATGCTGCTACAGCCAGCCCAGGACCCCCAGGGGACCTGCATCACACTCCCTCAGCCTGCACACATGATTTATCGTCATGTGGCTCGCTTTAAAACTGGTGTTCCTGAAACGAGCTAAAGGAAGGGTACAGATAAGAGCACAAGAGAAGACAGGGAGCTGGTACGGTTGGGACACGTTCACTGCCATCGAGTGACAGGCACCGATTAGTAGTGTTGAATTCTCTTATAACAATCTCTGGTGTCTTGGATGAATTATCAATAGCATCATTTATTCAAGTACTTAGTCTATCTCCAAGTATATTTCAATCTCATAAGCATATACTTAGAAACTAAGTATCAAAGATTGCTCACTATTCCAAACCATGACATGACACTATTTGCTTGTCAAAATGAGTCAATGACTGGTTACTTATTGACACAACAAAGCTACATCTTAAGAGGAAAAAAGCAAGGATCAGTCTTAATCTATGGGTAAAGATAATAAAGCGTTGCTCTCACTAGTTTTAAAGTCCAGATTATTGCTTTCCACCAATGTAATTAGGAATATGTATTTTAACCTAATAACATTTCTGGTCCACACATCTGTGTTTATTTTAATATGAACGCCAATTATAAAGATTGCAGAAATATAAAGTGATATTACTACTAACCACGACGCTAAGCACACCTACAGAGTCTATGTAAGGGTCATCTCCCAGGCAACTACACACACCACAATGTGAAAATAATCTTCAAGGGCTCCAGATTTAACATCTCAGAAGGGTCCAAAAATAATACTGAAGCTTTCATAGCACCGAGGATAAGAGCAGAGCTAGCTCTTTGATACTGTAAAGGAAAACTTTTAACGGGACTGGCTCTTCATGTAGTCATCTTTCTACTCTGAGGTGGAGAAGAGTGGGAGAGGCAAAGGTAGGAACAGGTGAGAATTAAGAAAAGCTCTTCAGAGCTTCTTTTCATCTGTCCATTGTGGGGAGTCACTTATGGACATGTGAAATCGTATAACAAGGAACAAGGATATTTGTGTACTTGGCAACAATATAAGAAGTTGAGATTGTAAAGCGCTGGGAAAAACAGGGAGGTAAATGTTCACATAGCAATTACTGCACATTCCTTGCAACAGTTTAGCAGAGAGCTCTGAGTTGTGAGAATCTCATTGTTCTACTAGATATAGTAATCTGGCTAACCTTGGTTCTTGACTACTGTCTTTCTTATTGTAATGTTATAAATAGTGTGTTCTAAATAAACTCGGGACACAGACACAGCTTGAATCTGTGATCCCTCCTGCCTGACAGTCTATTTATTCAAAGTCGTGAAACCGCCCACCTCCGAAAAACAAACACCTATCCCTTATCCATGGCTTCTCAACTCTCACCCACAGAAGAACACAGACCTCCCTTCTCCACGAGTCCTTCCTTGGGAAAGGACAGTCATCAAGAAAGGTCAGCTCTCAGGAGGGGGTATCATTCAGGCACCCACAGAAGTGAAAAGAGAAGATTCATTTCCAAGAGAAAGCAAGGTTTTCAAAAGGATCAAAAGGCTGTAACAAAACTGCTGGAAAACCACTTCTCTGGGAAAACCAATTATCGAATCGCTACTTGGAACTCACCTAGACTGCCGACCACAGGGGCTGGGCACCTAACACGTCACGGTGTTGGTCTAACAGAACCCTCCAGGACCTCTGTCAATAAACTCATTCAATGTTGAAGTAAAATTAAAAGGGAAAACTAATTCTAGTAACACAGCTTTAATGCCTTTAAGATGTTCTGTTCAGCTGTTCCAGTTTTCACCTACACCACAAGATCAAAGATTCTTCTCCGATGGGCCCAGGAAAAAGCCATTCAAATCTTTGAACAGCTTTACAAGTGGGTTTAGTTCTAGGTCACGAGAATCTGAGACCTTTTTCATCATTTGGAGAAGGCTGAAAAGCATTCCAAGTATTAGCTGTAGGAAGATTTTAAATGGTCCCTGAGCTTCCAGAATCACCTTGAAGCTTATCCGAACTACCAGATTATTTCTGAGGCTAATAGAGCACCACTCATTTCATATATACTTGAGAAGCACTTTGTTTACAGTCTAGCATCACATGTAAATTTGATTAACCTTTTTCAGAAAACGATTTGGTGCAACAAATCCTATGTTCACATTCTTTAGCCTAGTAAATCTACTTCTGGAATCTATCCTTAGACAATAAATACAACCAAAGGTTTATATACAAATATATACACTTATTTTAAAGAGCCGGAATTGTAATTAACCTAAAATATCCCAAAATATAAGATTAAACTATAGTCCTGATATGGACTATAATGACATAGAAAAATGCTTACAATACAATGTTACATGAAAAAAAAGTTGTATTTAAAATTGCATATGCAATATACTTGCAACTTCATTAATATACACATTTATGAAAAAAGACAGAAACCATTGTTAACTTTATACATTTGGATTGTGGAATTTAGAGCAGTTTTTTTTTCATATTTTCCTGATTTTCCCAGTTGTCTAGAATGAGAAAATTTATTTTTATAACAAGAAAAGCTTTTTATATTATGGATAATACTGTTCACACCAAGCAGAAAATACAGATGAGTTCCTTTTCAAATAAAAATGTATTAGTGAAAGAACTAAAAATGAAAATTAAAAAAAACTAATACTATGAACACAGACTTTTTAATAGCCTAGGTTTTTTAATGCATATTTTCCAATGTCGGAATACATTAAGCACATTATTCATTTGTTTTCTAATTCACATATATAAATTAACCAATCTCAAAAAGCTCCTTGGTTTTGTGAATTATTGATGTTGTCACCTGCTAGAGACTTAATTCTAAGAAAAATATACGAATCACTACATCACAAGCACAAATCCTTTTGACACAAATTCAATTTCTGTGGCCACAAGAATATATTGACTTAGCTTTATTTTTCTATTTTATGACACTTATTAATGGCAGAGATCAAAGAAATCTATCATTTTTCTTTATCGTAAATGTAAAAGATCTCATGCTATCTTGAGAAAGTTAAGGTAAATATCATTCAGTTATTTTGGTATCATGAGAACATGATACCAAAAAATAAGATGATTTTCTAATGAAGACCTAGTCTCATAATCCTATTTTTTTCTACCACACAATTAGGCTGCCAACATGTGCAAGACACTACATCAAGAATAAAGAAGACTCAGTCCCTATCCCTAGAAGCTTAAAACCAAAAGAGCAGAAAGACAATACCAAAATGCAAAACAGTGGGATAAACACCATAACAGAGGCACTGGACAGTAACTAGAAGGCAGAGCCTTCACTTGCTAATTGCGCATGCTTAAATCAATATATGCTAATTAACGTGCAAACATTAGAGCAATGATCTAAGATCAAATTAATTTTTAGCCATGAGTTAGGTAAAAGTTATAATACAGGACTTGTTCTTTATACAGAATGAGTCCTAAACTATTCACTCAACAAATATTTATTAAAAATCACTGTGTTCTTGACAAGGAAAATAAATAAGTTAGTAAAACGGATTCCTGTCCTAAAGGAACTTACTTTCTACGGGGGAAACAGACAAACTGAATCAAAGTTACAGAGGCTGTTGGAAGATGACAAATGCTTTGCTGAAAATGAGACGCGGTGCAGGGTCAGGGAGCCAGGAGGGCAGGGCAGGGTTTGAGGGTGCAATTTTAAACGTGGGGAGTTGGGGTCGGCAGAGGCCTGACTGAGAAAGTGCCGTTTGAGCCAAGTTGAGAGTGGACTAAGTAGGTAGCTCTACGGGTATGGGGGTCCGGGGGGGATGCTTCAGACAGGACGGCCACAACGAAGGCCACCAGAAAGGAGCGCGTCTGCCATGGTCAAGCCACCGGGAAGCCGGCCCAGCGACAGCCGGTGAGGAAGGAGTGGCAGCAGATCCGTCCCGGACCGTTTTAAGGACATGAGCGTCTAGTCTTCTAACAGAGCAGTCACAAATGTTTACGTATAAAAACACATCATAAATAAGCAACTTAAACAGTAAGTAATCGTGGAATCCGTATCCTATACAAGATACTCCAGAGGGAAGGGACGCCATAGGTCTGTTCTCGGTCCTTTCCCCGGCTGGCGTGGTTAAGCTGCCAGGGGTCACAAGGAAGTATTAGAAGTACACCCCCAACACCGTAGCTCAGACAGGCAATTTTCGGACAAATTCAGTTCTATTGCATTCACAAACTACTTTTAATATAAAGTTAGTTTGGGGAGGGCAGGTCGGGGAGGAATAGCCAGGCATGTTTACAGAAAAGAGGGTTAGAAAAAATGTTTAATTACAACAGGTTATTTACAAAATAATCCCTGACACCCCTCAGCAATCCAAGAGTCAGCCCTACGGCGCCGGAGTCTGCACACGGATGGTAGGGCGCACCCCACACAATGAGCCCCGGACCACGGGGACCCCTCAGCACCTCCCTCTGCCCCCTCCCTTCCAATACCTCGGTAACAACCCCACGTTCAACCTCCGGGCGCCGACGTTTCCTCTTCTTGCCTTGGCTCAGACCGAGACCCTGCCCCAGTCGCCACCTGTGCTGGGGCTGTTTCTATCACCTCCGCGTCCACCTGCTCACCTCTCAAACACCGCCTGCAGCAGGAAGTTTCTCTAATGTCCCCACCTCAAGACAGCCTCCCCCGTGACCCCTACGCACCGCCTTGCGTTCACCAGGTGGAGGAAAGCAGCCCAGGTTCCAGGATCAAACTCACGTGGATTGGAATCCAGCTGATACCATCAGCTGTGGGACCTTGGGTGCTTAGCCCTCCGAGCCTCGCTTTCCTACCTGTGCCAGGAAAATAGGAAGCATCTGCCTTCATAGGCTTGTTAGGAGCCTTACGTGAGAAAGGTCAGGAAGTACAAAACACACTAACTACACCTGGCAGAGGTGACTTTGCTAAATGCTGGTCCCCTTCTGTCTAGCTAACATCCCCACGGGCACCACCTTGGTTCAGGTCACCCTCACTCTCCTCAAAGCCACCCCCATAGTCTCTTCCCTCCTGGGCACTGACCCATTCTCCAATCCACTTAAGTCCACTTGTCAGTGATGTAATTGTGTGCGGGTCTCCCCCACGGGGCTTGGGCTCCTGGAGGGCAGGGATTTTTGTCCCCAGCACTCTGGCAGCGGCTCTGTTTTGCTGGGGCCATCCTCTTTCAGCTGCTGGAGCCTCTCACGTGTTGTCATTTTTCTTTGGGGCTGAGATCTTGGGGCTGAGAACTCCCAAGCAGTGGCAGTTTCCCAGTGCTGTCCCCAGAGCTGGCACGTTGCCTGTGCCTCAGGATACAACTGGATGGCTGACTGAGATGTGAGGTAAGCAAAGTACACATATAAATTTATAGTGAGGGTGAGTCAACCTTCATTACCATCAAAGAATAAGATCCCACCTCTGGCCACCCATAGTTCTTTTGTTTACAATTCCCTTGGGTCACTGATCATGTTTGTCTTGCTGCTTCTGTTTGTCTTTTTTTTTTTCATTCTTTTTGTTAATGTGGCAGGGATCTCGTTTCCCTCATCTCTGAACCCCCTAGACCTACCATAGTACAGGGAACAGGTTAGGCCAGTGGTTTTCAACCTGACTACACAAAAGAATCATCTGCAGAGTTCTTTTTCCTAATACAGATGCCTGAGTAATATCCCAAACCAACTGAATCAGAATACCCAGAGGTGGGCCTGCCATAAGTACTTTTATAGGTCCCCTAGGTGACTAATATTCAACCAGGGTTAGAAGCCACTAAATTGCATAAACCACAGGCATACCTCATTTTATTGTGCTTCACTTTGTTGAGCTTCACAGATGTTGTTTTTTAAAATTGAAGGCAAGACTCTCCAGCAAGAGTATGATTCACCTTATTGTCAAACACGCTTTATTGTGGTGGTCTGGCAGCGAATCTGCAACATCTCTGAAGTATGCCTATATCGTGAACTCAGTCTTCCAGCACCAAGGCTTTCATCAAGGAACCTCCAAAGACCCACGCATGTAGACATGGTCGACACCTGGTGGTTCATCTACCCCGGGCACACAGTCCCTTCTCTACGTCACAGGGGTGGGCCCAGCAGTCTTCATTGTTCTTTGTGAGCCAGGCCTGCCAGAGCTGATATTTAAATTATGAGTTTAAAGGTTGAGCTCTGCTAATATAAATTAGCTAATATAAATTAGCAGAGCTCAACATTTAAACCGAAGCAGAGCCAGTGAAATCCTCGCCCTCCCAGAAACCTACATCTGGTGTTCAGAGATGAGCATCAGGACCTGCTCTTGTGTATATATGGAACGGTGAGGCTCTGGGCCTGGCTGTGTGAAGATCAAAGCATTAGAAGCTGCACTGTGCAGGGACACGGCAGTGCAGCAAGTCCCTAGTGAGAAGCAAAACGAGACTGTATGACCCCAGAAGAGAGAACGAGAAGCTGTCAGCTTTCGGTTCTCGGCTCCAGCCCCTCATGAGGACCAGCTACACTTACTGTGCTCGATCCCGGGAGACGCCCCTGTGCATCTCTGCAACTGCCCTTTCCAGGCTTAAAGTAGATGTCGCATGGGGGTCTGTTCCTTTAAGCCAAATAGGCCTTGACTGAGACAGGACCCGAGACTACAGGTAGGTCCCCAGGACCCATAGGATCTAGCCTGCCTCACCAACACCACCACCACTTACCATAATTACTAATACACCCAACAATCCTATAAATTAGCCCTCATCCCCATCTTCAAGATCAGGAAATTGAGCGCCACAGAAGTGATTTGCCGGGGTGGTGAGTGGCCGGGCTGGGAATGGAACCTCAGTCACTGTTGACTTCCAAGGTCAGGCCTATTCCCCCGACCTTCCCACTGCCTCACAGGACAGCTGCTGTAATCAAGCCTGGGAAGACTTACACATTGGAAATGAAGAAGCTTCTCAGTAGTTTATGGGGCAGAGAAATTTGAAAATTAAATCTTAACTTGAAAGATGAGTGTAATTTCGATTGGATGAGTATTAATTGTTATAACACTGACTGCAAAGTCCTATCTTAAAAGTTCAGGTGAGTGAGTATAAGAAGCTGGGGAGGGAGGTACTGTAACTTCTGCACACTGACTAACACTGAAAAGAATGGTATATGTTTTGCTAGGGAGTTCCCTACTTTATTTTTTAAAGTTGCTCTCTGAAGTGTATAATGGAAATGTAATGAATAGTTTTTTTACTTCTTATTTGTAGAATTTAAGCTTTAGCCCATACAAACCTTATAAGCCAAGCCATCCCGATTCAGACTAAAACATAAGAACAAAAATATCCACATTCCGACATACTAAAAAGAAAAACTTAAGTCCAAAATAACTGGAGGGCAATAGCTAATCAAAGAAAATTTAATTCTTCAGTTATTGATAAAGTCTGAACTTTTTTAAACACATAAATCACCACTAATTTTTCTTGCATAATTTGATTACTTTTTCTTACTACCCTCTAAATGGCTTGGTCACTGAAAACGAGTCAAAGAATGACTGCCTAGTTAGAAAGCGATCATCTGCAAAAGAAAGAAAAAAGGGGCAATTCCAGCTCTTATGTGCAGTCTTGGTACTATGCATAAAATGTGGTTACATTTTACGTTTCTTTTAGAAATAGTAATCAAGCAGAATACAGTTACTGAGTACGTAAGCTAACCACACACCAGGCTAAGCCTGGCATGTAAGGACCTCTCCAACACAGCTCCGGCCCTGAGGGAGTAATCTTCCCAAGGATTCTAGAGGAAAAAAATAAATAGCCTCACTTATTTTTTTATCCCTTTTTGGTGATTCAAAAAATAATATAACAGAAGGAACTGTCCTGCTGGAGATACACATACTGAAATATACAAGGATTCCTCACGTGAATGCTTCTCTCTGCACGTGCCACCTAAAGGAATTTGGGGAATTTGGAAAGATAAGCCTTGAATGGGATTAGACACAGAACAGCCCAAAATGGTACCAAGTTTGCACCATGTCATTGACGACGCGGTGAAATTGTAACACGTAACTTTCTATGTGCTAAATCGGGTTTTGAACACACCAACTTCTGTAGTCAAGCTATAACTTCAAACACCTGCAGCCTAAACTGTCCTTGACAATCTTCCAGCAACACCAAAGGCGACCTCAACAATGACTCTCTAGCAATCACCGAGGATATTTTTAAAGGACTTCTAAAAGTACAGTTTCACGTTGATTAGCACACCCCTCAAGCACACTAATAAAGCAAGTCAACGGGGTTACGGGGAAGTCAGCAGCTGGCAGCCACTGGCAGGAGGGCACTCAATGATCTCATGACCTAGTGCAAATTACTGAGGACTGCACTTCTTGCAAGGACAGAAGAGTACTTCTCCAGTGCCTGTTTCTTTTATTTTTTTAATTGAGGTATAACTGACATACAACGTTATGTAAGTTTAAGGTGTTGATTTGCTTTAATGTAATTACCACTGTAGCTTTAGCTAACACCTCTATCACCTCCCATAATTATCATTTCCGTTTTTGGGGTGAGAACATTGAAGATTTAGTCTCTTTGCCCTTTGAGTGCATAATGTTGTTGACGATAATCATTATGCTGTGCATTAGGCCTCCGGAACTCATTCATCTTCTAGGAGCGAGTTTGTACCTTTCACCACATCTCCCCAAATCCCTCACCCCCACAACCCCTAGTAACCGCCATTTTGCTTCCTGTTTCAAGGTCAGCTTTTTTAGATTCCACATTTCAGTGATATCACACTGTATCTTTATCTGGCTTACCTCACTAAGCAGAATGTCTTCAAGGTCCATCTATGTTGCAAATGGCAGGATTTCCTTTCTCATGGTTGAATAATATCTCTGTGTTTGTGTAAGTATATACATCTTCTTTACCCTTTATCCATTCATCTGTTGATAGATATTGAGTTTTTTTCCCATATCTTGGCTATTGTGAATAATGCTGCCATAAGCAGGGAAGTGCAGACAACTTTTTGAGATCCAGTTTTCATTTCCTTTGGCTACATACCCAGAAGTGGAATCGCTGGATCAAATGGTAGTTCTATTTTTAATTTTCCGAAGAATCTCCATACCGTTTTCCATAGGGGCTGCACGGATTTACCATCCCCCCAACAGTACACAAGGACTCCCTTTTCCCCGCCAGCACTTATCTCTTGTCGGCCTGTTGACAATCATTCTAACACACATGATCCCGTGCCCGTTTCTGTCATCGCTTATGTTGTTTTGCTTATACACCTATCATTGAGGGTAGCTTCAGAGGCTGTGACAGTGCCTCACCTTTGCTGGAATAACGTGCATGTTCTCCAGCAGCAGGAAATCGTCACATCGTTGGAAGGCGGTCTGATTTACAGGTGAAGACTCTGAGGGCCACGGGCAGTCCCCTTTAAACACGACTGCAGGCTAAAGTCCGTCAGTAGGCACTGGCCACATATGGCTATTTAAATTAATTCTAATTAAATCGAATTAAAAATTCAGCTTTTTGGTAGCATTAGCCACATGTGACGATCAAACTGGACACAACAGAACAGAGCATGTCCGTCATCCCAGGAAGTCCTATCGAACAACACAGATCTTGGCAGCAGTAACAGCTTTAAAAATGAATTAGCTCGTGCTAAAAGGAGATATGAATTGAAAAGAGAAGATCAGAAATAGTATTTGGGAACATGAACAGGAAAGGGTGGGAAGCGGGACGAGCCAAGATCGGAAGGGACGGACACATGACAAAAATGTCAAGAGCCGAGGGGGTCAGTGCTAACAGTGTGACGGAGTCAGGTAAGAGGAAGCGTGAAAAGCAGCCACAAAGTTGGCAACTGTGGACCCGCCAGAGCAACGTCAGTGGAATGACAGAAGCCCAGGCAAGGCTGAGGGACCAACAGGAAGGGGCTGACCCCTCCTCTGTGCGCATACTCTACTCTGTAACGAGGCCATCACGAGAGCAGCAACGAGCTAAGAGCTGTGTAGCACTTTCATGTCAAACCCCATCGTACCTAACTTATCATACGAGGACTAACGTTCTCATTTCATAGATGAAGGAACAAAACAAAACACAAAGTAATTTCCCAAGGTCACACAATTATCGAATACAGAGCTAGGATTTAAACCCAGGTTAACTCCAAAGTCTTGATTTCTTAAAGATTCTGGAACCTGGATTCCCTGGGAACACGTCGCACTTGTCAGTTCGCACCTCTCTTGCTCCATACCAGATTGAATGTGAGTCTCTCCAAGTCAAGGGTCAAAATGTATCCACCTGCATTAGGCTGGATATAAAGAGCATTCACAGATTGCTGAATAAATGAAAGTAACTAATTCAAGGGAAGGAAGTGGAGCACAGTATTCGGAGAGGGGAATGAATCCAGGGCAGGTTGGAGAGGGAGGCCGTTTGGGTTTATTTCTGCTTTTTCTTTAATAATGGAAGACACGTGATCCATCTGATAGGATGAAGCCCGCGAAGAATGATGAAACATTCCCCATGAGGTGGGGCTGGGTCAAGAGCAGTGGCGAAGGCATTAACCTTGAACAGGAAAAGACATTTCTTCTGTGGATATTGGAGGGAAAAAGATGAAGAGTTGTAGATATAGAAGATTACAGCTGCACTAGCCGAAAATTGAGCAAGTTCAAACAATACGGCCTTTGTTTTCTCTCCAAAGGTGTCAAGGTGAGAGCCAAGAGTCAGAGGTAACCATCTATGAGATCTTTTAAGTGAATGCTGTGGTATGTTCCCATGTGGGTACAAAGTGAGTGCTTTACATTAAAGGATTCAAAAGAAAATAATAGAAGTCATCACTTCTTTATAGGAAAAGCCCGAATTGGTGGCCTGGGATATAGGGGAGTCTTAGAGAATTTCACTCTGTACTCTTACACTGTTGGGCTTTTTAAGAGGTGCATATATTACTTTTTCAATTTAAAAATCTATTTACAACAAAAAGGAATCAGGCCCACAGAGGAGGCAAAGAGAGTGATAATAGCTTACATAAATGCTGAGAGGAACGCGAAAGCAGGTCACCAAAGAGCTAGTTCAAAGCCAGGGCTCTGGAGCCGGACCCGCGGAGTTCGCATCCATCCCTCCCGACTCCCGTCCGCGGCACCGCAGGAAAGTTCCCGAACCGCTCTCCTGCCTCGGTTCCGCCATGTGCCACACAAGGGCCCTGAGAGTACCCACTTCAAAGCATTGTTAGGAGTAAGGGACTAAAACAGTGCCCAGTCCACCGGGAGAGCTGAATAAATGTAGCTATCGCGATGATGATTATGATCCGGCAGCCTTGAGGACCCCGCTGATCAGAGGCCAGAGGCAGCGGACATCCAGGGGCGTCAGTTCGCATCGATGCGACGTGTTTCCAGCAGGATGCACAGCCACAGAGAAGCCTGCCAGGTTGCTCCAGGCTTGGAGAGCTGGGCAACTGAGCATGGAGGCCAGAGGCTCTATACCTGTGTCAGGCTTGAGGCGAGGAACACGAATTCAAAAGGAGGTCCTAATTCAAAAGAGGTCCAGGTTTACTTTTGGGTCTCCTATGGGCGTAGTGTGGAGCAAATGTCAGCAGGAGGCTGACAGAGAAAGAGACAAGCACAAGGTCTGCGGGCTGGAGGTCTACATGAAACACAAAGCGGGGCAAATGTCCAGGGAGCAAACCTGTTGGTGTGGTCCCCACTCAGATTAAGGTCGGGTCCCTGGACACAGTGCTAGTCTGGGAGGGGGAGGGTTTGCTGGGGCTGGGGATGGGGCTTGGAGAAGAAGGGTCAGAAAGCTGTCAATAACTAAGATCTGTCACATCCCTTCAGGAAGACCAGCCCTAGAGAATTCAGTGCTACAGAGATGGGATCTCCCCTATTCTGGAGGCCGCAACAGAATCAAAAGAATAAAACTAATAATAGCTGTCGTGTATCAACTGCTAGGTACTGTGCCCAAGCTACAGTAACATGCATTACCTCAACTAATCCTCACAATCTATAAACGAAGGTACTGTGATTATCTACTCAGCTTTACAGATAGGAAAACTGAGGCACAGGAGCTCATTAATTTGCCTAAGGATATTCAGCAACGTTTAAATGCAGCCCAGGCCCTTTTTACGACAGTGGTCAGGGGTGGGGCTCTAAGCCACAGTGCCAGGCCCCTGATGGAGCTTGACTTGCAGGTTGTTCTCCAATGACCCAGATATATTTCATGCCCTGACCCACCACCACTGAAATCTTTTATAACAGATGTTTAGGTTATATCAATAGTATTTAAATTTAAATTAATCATGAATAGATTAGTGAACCAGGAGGTATAAGGTTACAAGAGCAATTCTGCATAGATTCTCGCTTGGCCAAGCATTCACATTCCTGCTAGAAGCTCACATCTATACCAGATGCCACTGAGAAAGTGACTTCCAAAAGCTTACAACCATGTGCATAGGGCAACTGGAAGCAGGTTCAAGATGACATATCAGTAAGATGACAATAATACCCTCAGAAGAAAGGCTGAGTGAAATTAGAACATGGTTTTAATTGGAGACCATCACCTTCTATAAAGAGATGAAACTGTCACATTGAATTTCTGATTGCATAATATGTGCATTGTATTTTTCATGTTCATTTCTAAGGCTGTCAAATTTTTCATTAGAAATGAATTGTAATTGTCGCTATGAATTGCATTCTACCAAGATTTTGATAAACAAAAATAGCTTAATACAATAGTACAGTCCATAATTAATGTCACCAGTTTGCAAATCCTAGTTAAAAACTCAATGTTACAAAGTTTCATTTTATGATGCCCAAGTAAACAGCCCACCTTGGGAAAATGCAGCAATTACAAGATAAACTCCACCACATTCTGGTAAGATATTTCATAATAAAATTAGCCAAATATATGTGATATTATGGATCTTACAATTAGACTAATCCATGTATCTTCCTAAGAGTTCCTAGAAATTCTACACGATAACTTCAAAAAGAGCATGCTTTTTTTAATATCTAGAATGACCTAGGATTAACGATAATTTCCTTGAAGAGAGCTGAACAGGTATTTGGACATCCTTAACCCATGAAGGTGTGACTTGGGCCACAGCTACTTGGGTATACCCAAGTCCCTCAGCACACAGAATGTCCTTAGTACATATCTGATACCAGAAAGGGAGGGGGATCAGGATTTAATGCACTTGGGATGGGCTATGATGCTCAAAGATGGAGAGACAGAAAGATATCGGATATTCCACTCACAGTTCTATTTTTAGGAAAAGTAGCTATAAATTGAAACCAAAAAAATAATCAAAATAGATTTTTTTTAAAAAAGCTCTGTAAGTTCTTAATTCAAGGAAATGAAAAGTAAAGATTACAAGGAGATATAGATAGGAAGGGAGAAAAATGGACATTTCGATAGGATTTATGAAGTTTCATTTCTGAAGCTGATTGGTGAGTACATGGTATTCTATACCTCTTTTGTATAATAAGGTATATTTTATACTTACTAATCACCGTCGGTTCATCACCAGACAGCACTAAAGGTGCGAAACCTTTGCCTGGTTCAAGTATGCTTCTAACTTCTTCATTTAAGACATCTCCGGATTCCTCAAACTGGGGTCTGCAGAGCCCTTCTGCAGACTCTCCAGTTATATGACTTTTTAAATTGTGCATTCTTCCAAGATTATCTTAAACATTAGAAGGAAAAGTAAGCAGATTCTGGACAATCTCAATGACCAACCTAGGGAGGCCACACTACCAGTACGGGCATCTGACGAAGGCAAACAACATCAACATCATGTCACGGAGGTTTTCACAAGCTCCTCCCACTTAGGAAGACTTCAGTTCCAAAGAGCTGCTCACAATTCCAAAATGACACGAGTCAAGGAACCATGTTCCCAGAGCTACAGAATGTTAAATGTCAAATGAAAAATGACTACAGAGGCTGGTGGTCTCGCCTCCAATTCTTTCTGCTCTTTTTTAACAGTTTCATACAATTTACTAAAAAATGTTTACCTGCGGCTATTTTTTTATCATAAACTGGTTCATAAGAGTTCACTACTTCACTCAGAGCCTCAAGTCAAGACTTTGTGAAAAAGACAGTGCGTGACTGATGCTCAGTGACAGGCTCTAGCTACAGTTTGGGGTGAGTCTCTGGATCCATCGCTCCGTACTTAGCTTCCTCAGCCTCTGGGATTACGTTTCCATCCAGTCAAGTTAACAAAAAGAGGACAGCAAACCACATACATGTCTTTCCGCTATTAAAGCCAATAATGACAATTTCAGCTAAACATTATCATCAATCACATTAAATTGATATTACTGTTCATTTGAATTTTACTGGTTTTATAGTTTTGTTTTAGAGTTTCTATGTAAATCTATTTTGGTTTTATAGTCGTAAGAGAACCAAAAGCATCAAGAGTTATATTTAGCTTTACGACTATACATATATAAGTCACATCATTTTTATTATCATTCTAGTCCATGCCGAAGAATCACAAGAATTTCTTTTTTCTATGTTTGAGGCTGTTTGCTTAGTAGGTTGCTTTTCGTAAGTCTCATCAGTATACAAGTTTCATAGTTGTATGATCTTCATTTTACAAATAAAAACATACCCCTCAGAAAGCTTTAGAAATTTGCTCTGATTATTCAGCCATCAGAATCAGAAGTCTGCATCAATCCAAGTGTCACCTGGCACGCCAGAATAAGAACTGAGAACAGAATGACTCAGCCTCCACCACACCATGAGGGAGAAGCCTGGCTCAAATAAGATTTTCCAGTATAATAAAGTTTTTCAAATATTCAATGTAATATCCCCAATGACCTAAAAACCATACAAAAATTATATGACTATTACTACTAATGATGACAATGGCAATCCTCTAAGTGGCAAATACTTACCTAGAGGTTACGATGAGCCAGGTACTATTCTAGGCCCATCACATCAACTTTTTAATCTTCCCAACGACCCCATTTTACACGAGGAAACAGAGACACAGAGACAGGTTAAGTAGCTTGCCCAAGTTCACATTAATAAGAGACACGACAATGGTACAAGTCACTGCTCATGAATGTTATTCACAACATCTCTTCTACAAAAAAACTGGAACAAAGGATGGAAATGGGTCCTTTTGAAGAATAACATCTATGGCAAAAGCATTTCCAACAGTTTTCATTAACTAGCTAGTAACCTGAATATTCCGGCACCAGAACTTAACTTATTGAAACTCTTAAATTCCCCCACTAAGTTAATAATTATTTGATTTGCTATCTGAGAAAATTACTCCCAATGATAAGGTATTTCAATGCCACCCTGCTGCCGGTGAGAGAAAAGTTACCTTTGTAGATCCTGTTCAAAGAAAGCTCGTGCCTTGATCTTTAATATCCCATGAAGTTAAAGGTTATGCTTAATCTATATTTTATAGATCTAAAAGCCAAATTAGTTTCTGGGATAAACAGCAGAGTGTGACGTAATCATATTCTGCAGCCTCCATTTCATTCTTAGTTTGGAGGATACTATGTGCTGAGTTAAAGACAATTACATTAGTGTTACACGTAGCAGTTTTTTATTGTATTATTCTGCAAGCATAAACAAGTTATACAAATGTTAATTTACATTCTATATAAAAAGCCAATTTTAAATCCAATTTATAAGGCAATAAATATATAAAGATTCTAGGACACAGCAATAAAGTTATGCCATAAAGTAGAGTTAATTCAAGACAACGATAATAAAAGCACGACAAATTTTAGCATTCTACCAACTGCAAAAGGTGTTTCAGGTAACATCTGTTCAGCAGCATTTGCTACAAGACAGACTAGATGAGATGCAAGGTTCCATGGTGTAATAAATGTATGTGAGTTTGCTTGCTTCATAATTAAAGACACGAGTCTTTGAAAAAAGCAATTAAGCCATGCTCTAAATCTGAGACAATCATCCCTATCCCCGCCCCATTTTACCCACAAAGATCCAGAGTAACCCAGAAGTAATAAATACTATATATGATCTATTTTCAGTGACTAAATATACTCACCGAAATCTCTTGATATATTTTGGTTTTTTTGACAAATTATATATTAACAAAGAAAAAAAACTTCTTTTCTCTGTGAGGAAGGATAGAAAGGAAAGAAAGACTGAGACGATTCAGAATAATTTACTTAGAAGACTGGTCTGAATAAAATTTTACCTTATGAAGGTTTCAATGTCTGATGGGTTAGGTGGAATTTTGACATGAATAAAATTCAGATGCCCAAAGCCTTGAACTAAGAACACTATCTCCAATTCTTGTCGGTTTAACTCTAGGACAACTGAAAACATCACATTAGCTGCGGACTCAATGAAGAAATAAATTCAACAAAGAGCATATGGAAATCACCTCCATCTTCTCTCAGCTTTCTAGCAGACCAAGATGAACAAAGGTTCTAGCTGTTATTCCAGAGGACCAAACCACGATTACCTTATATTCTCTCAAATCACAAACCTTCGAAAATAAAATGATGCCCCAAGAACGAGATTTAAATGAATCTGATGGTTCTCCCAAAACACATATTTATAAACTGTTAAACCAAATCTTTCCACGTGGTCTCACAGCTATTCCTGCTGTGTTTGTTTTCATAACATAACAAATTACTTAAGAGTTTAAAACAAAAACATAGTTCCTCGGTTCTAGAGGCTAGAAGTCCAAAATCAGTTTCAGTGGGCTGAAATCAAGGTATCCCCTCTGGAGCCTCCACGGGAGGATGGCCCCTTGCCTATTCTGGCTTCAATGGCTGTCAGCCTCCTTCAACTTGACTGCATCACCAAGCTCTGCCTCATGGTCAGGCCGCCCTCTTCTGTAGTCCAATCTCCCGCTGCCTTCCCCTTATAAGGATACAAATGTCTGCACCTAGTACCCATCCTGATAATCCAGGCTAACCTCCCCATCTTAAAAACCTTAACTTTAACCATACCTGCAAAGTCCTTTTTTGCCATCTCTGGTAACATCGACAGGTTCCAGGAAGTAAGACGTGCCTATCTTTGGGGGAATCATTATTCTGCCACCACTTCTGCCTCCAAATAAACCCAAAGCATTAGGCAAGCATGCCCTAATGTCATCGAGCCTACTCTGATTTCAACTCTACTCAAGTTCCCAGTACAATCTAATATTTTATCCTACCTCACGAGCAGCCTATAATCAAGAAATCGGTAATTCTGTATTGATTAAAGGCATTGCTAACTACCGTTAATGGTCCCTGAATGAGAACTGAAGCAGTAAAGATTAAGATTCCCAGCTGCGTGGGAGGATAGAGACAGCACCTAGGTTCAAATCCCAGCCTCAGCAAGTGGCAGCTGTGTGACCTAAGGCAATTTAACCTCTGCACCTCCGTTTTCTCATCTAGCACACAAGGCTAATAATACTACCTACTTCATAGCGTTGTTGTAAGGATTAAAGAAGTCGATATTTATAAAGCATCTAAAACAATGCGTGGTTCACCATAACTTATTACTAATAATATTCAAACACTACAGAGATACGGATATTAATGGACAGGGTGAAAAATCTTTCACAACCAAAATGAAGGTACCGTAAGGGCAAAATTAAACAATAATCGATAATCTATTCAATGGAAACCATAGATTAGATGCAAGATCTACATTAAAGTCTACTAGAACTTTTAATTCCTAATTAAAAAGAGCTACCCCGCCAAGTTGGATCACCAAATTTACAGGCCTCCTTTCAAAAGACTGGCCCATATCCTAGAGACAGAGACTTCTCCAGAAGCCACATATCCTGCTCTGACTGTGGATCTGGTGGCCAGCGCTGTGTGTACTGTGTGTTTCTAACAGGAGTGGGAGGTAGGAATGAAGTGCCCAGCGTCAATGAAAAGCAGCTCTTTTATTTTCTGCTAGAAGGGAAACAGGACTCAGGTCCAGGTACTGAGGGTGTGACCCAGGGAAGGCATCGAGCTTAATGAGCATACTGAATCTATCTGCTTTTACGAAGTCTTCACCAGGTACCTGCCTTGTCGTCCCAGCCACCTGTTTGTCTCCCATCTACCCCCAGCATCTCGACACTCACCACTTATATTTTCAACTGAAACCAAGTTGATTAGTTCACAGACAGCCCAAAAGCAGTCGATTCACTGTGCGGCCAAACCTGATCTCTACTATTTACACATACCTATGGGGAGAGGTTCTAGACTACAAACTTTTATACACAATTCAAAAGTAACTTGAGGCCCACAACTATACATTCAGTAGAAAACAAGGCTTTGTCTGCTTTGCAGGGCTCAAAGTAAACCGGGGTTCCAGCGGGCACCAGAACTCCTGCCTTCTCAAACTAAAACAGGAGCAAGTGGCCAGTGTACCACTCAGTTCTACTACCAGCTTGCAGCTTTGTAAGTATGCAAAATATCAAACACCTGAATTATCCCTACTCCACTCACATCACCAACCAGCATTACCTGTTCTACTACTCAAAAGCAGCCGCCCCAGGCACCTAGGTGACCTAATGATGAGGTGACCTGAAGAGATTCAGGCACTTCACACCAAATCTAAGAAAGCCAAGAACCGACTTGCCGTCCATCAGTACAGAAAAGTGAACTATAAGTTAAACAGTCATTTTTTGAGGCCTTGCTGAGAACTCATGAGGAAAGATGGATGGTCTCCAAAGACCACCCTCCCTGCCCAAATCAAGAATTACTAGATTGGGACTGAGAACAGTGAGAAGGAGGCAGACTGGAAAGAACTATTCACAGAGCAGCCTTGAGACTGGGATACTAAGCCGTGGGCTAGAGTTAGAGCTGAGCCTAGAACTCCAGGCCCCCCTGAGAGTCCCAGTTCAACAGGAAGATGGTCCCAAATCAGGCTCCTGGTGGAAAATGACTCAAATCATCTCCAGAGAAAAGCATCCCCAGTTCGGCCCCCTGGAAGATAGGTTAAGATATAACAGTGGGCTTATAAAGATCAACAAACACAGGAAGAGAAAGCGAGCCACAGCTGAGTTTGAGTTAAGGTAGACAGTACAAAGATTCCACATAAAACAACTGTCAAATAAATAATAAGAAGAGCCAAGTAGGAAATGTCTAAAGAAATGAAACAATGATCAGGCAGATTTGAAAAAGAAGCAGATGGAACTTATAGAAATAAAAATAACTGCTAGACTCAAATATTCAGAACACGTTAGATAGCAGATTAGACATAGCTGATGACAAAATTAGTGAAATGGAAAATACATCTAAAGAAATTATCATGTAAGCAAGACTCTACATTAGTTTCAGAGATTATGGTATAAATTACTTCTAAATTAATTATGAAGTCACAATTCAAATCAGACTCCTATCTAAAAACAGTGTTTTAGATGTGTTTACTAGCTTTAGAACTTAAAAGTATTGTCTTTAGATGTCTTTTCATCTATACAATAACCTTTTCAAAACACCTAAGAAATGAAAAACAGCACAGAGACTAGAACCCAAATCACCTGATACATCCTTCGATGAAACAAAACCTAAATACTAATATACATTTTGTTTTCATGACATCTGTGCTGGTCACAGAAAATCACACTTCGTATATTCTGGAGCACAAGAGTCAGAGACAAAATGACATTAACCCAGAAAGTAAACTGCGAAAGGAAAAGTTATTGTCCCAGTGGATTCCTCTCATACTGCGTAGAATCTTTCATTGCCAGTTTAACTCTCTCCTATTTATTCCTCAGCTCTGTTAAGATAACAGTCAACAACATATTTGATCCTCCCACAAAATTTCAACATTCCAATGGGCATTCTGACACTTAATTTACCATCATTAACCCATGTCATCCCTCATTTTCAGTATTCTGATACATCTCATTGCTCTGCTCCCAGTTTTACTCATCAGTTTTAAGTGTTATACTTAGCAATTCACTCCTCATCCACAGGTCTTTATTCCCTTAATTTGTATATCCTAATTTAAATTGCTAACAATTTTTATTTGTTCACAGAAGGCACATTCTTTGCTGTACAATTTCACCTATGATTAAAAAAATTTTTGCATACTCCCAAGAGAAAAGAGAGGGGTCAGTATTAAATTTTTAATTCTGTTGGTCTCAACCCAAATCTATTAACCCTCTACGTCATTTATTTACACGCACACACTCAAACTATGATCACTGCCTATCTTCCACTAGTAGACACCAATAAAAAGATTTACAAGGCACTAATCATGACACTCCCCTTGACTGTTAATGTGAATAAGAGAAGCAATCAGAATAGGGAGTTTCAAATACTTGGACTTCTTTCCAATCTAACCTAACATTCTTTAGCAGTGACCACACAGCCCCGCCCAAGTTTTAAAACGAGCTATTTCGAGTTGGAAAATTTTATCCACCTTAAAAGTTCTTCTTAGATTAAAATATTAAGAAAAAAAAAACCCCATCACCTAAATATTCACTTTGTTGTCTCTTATCCTCAGATGCCAGGAGTCAAGGGGAGAAGCTCGACTTAAAAAATGCAATTTCTACCTAAGTGACATCAAGACGTATACATTTGAACAGCTTTAAAAAATGGGGGGCAACAGATGATCACTGTATCTGTCAGAGGGTCCAAACTGAATTGGACCATGTCGAAATCTATTAAGAGATTGTCAACTCTGGAAACCAAGAACAAAATTAAGCCCTCCGCCCACCAGGCCCTATAGACCCAATGAAATTGAAAGGTCCTGGGACCAGAGCCGTATCCCACTGGCTGGGCAGGGGCTGCTGTACCCCCGCCCCAGGCGACACTTACAAACTTGGGGCGTTTCTCTCCAGACACCTCCCGGCCGCCGGGCTGCGGAGGGTGTTGGGGACCCTTCCTGCGTGGCATCATGCTTTCCCTGCAGCTGCGGAGCGAGGCGGAGGAGGGGTAGGGGGCGCCGGCTGCTAAGCCCTGCGTCGAGTGGTGCAGTCGCGACTGGTGCCGATCCATATTTCGCCACGGCTCTGCGGGAAGGAAAAGGGCAGCCGCCCTGCACGCCGCAGGCCGGGAGTTCAAGGATCCTGGGTGGAATCGCCTCCGGGTTCTGCCGCCCGCACCGCCAGCCGGGATCAGCCCAACCGCTGCGGCCCCGGCCGCCGCCAACACATCCGAAAACTCCCGCCACCGCGGATCTCCCAGGGACCCGCCAATCCCGTGCCGCTTAGTCACTGACACACCCAGGGCCCGCCCCTTCCCGCCACGAAGAAACGTGATTGGCTGCGCCGTCCGTCCCTCTAGCCAGTCAACCCTCTGCGGGTCCTCGGCCGCTCACCCTGAGGGCACCGGGTGGGGTCCGGCTTGGGAAGCGCCGGGAATTTACCAGCAAGTCACCTGTCTGGGTTTATTTGGAATTTGGAGAAAGCAGTCTTTCTAACCTGGAAGGCAGGCGAGACCCGCTCTGCGCCGCCATTTGAGCAGCTCTGGAATGTGAAATGATCGCTCACCCTCTCTCTGCGCATTCCGGGAGGCCCTAGTGTGGTGGCCCCTGGGAAAAGTAGTTCTAGGATCCGTGCTTGAAGGGGTGCTAGGTGGGAGAGAACGACAGCGCCCCCAAATGCTCCAGAAAGATGCCTTCTCGACATATTTACTGAGCGCCGACTCGGTGCCTAAGTGCTGAGAGCCCGCCCTGGGGTGGCAGGGGGGTGCACCAAAAATCAGAAAGCGCTAAGCCACGCCCTTGCGGAGCTGACCGTCTCCTGTGGTTCACAAACCCTTATAACAAAATAATCTAATTATCATAGCAGTTATTTTAAAAGTTTATTGAGAACAAAGACAGGAGTTATTTAAATCAAGGAGGGTATCCAGAAAGGTGAAAGGAGGGATGCATGGACTTCCACTAGGCAGAAAAGAGTGGTGGGACAGCCAGATAAAAGGCATTCCAGGCAAGAGCAAGGCCAAGAGGGGCCAAGAGCATAGAGCTGAAAAGACTTCGAGGGCGTGTGATGGAGGGCTTTGAGCTGAAACCAAGCGATAGAGTTTGCTGCGTATACCCAAGATCAAGCTACAAAGCTACAGCAGTTTTCCACTCATCCGTGTGTTCCACTCCCCTCTCCCCTTTAAAAGTCACCCTTTCCTTTGAATTATTTCTTTGAGTTATCCAGCTTCTGACTACCTGGAGGTGACATGGAGCCAAGACCTTGTAAACATGCAGTTCTGATTTGGGTACAAGAAATAACTCAAGCAACTCAGGACATTAGCAAAGAGATTCATAAAATTAGCCTTAGTTCCAACTGAGCCTTCACGACCACAGTTTTAGAGGTCTTTAATGTTTATTTGTTTTTACAAGTCTTTTTATGCCAGTCGCTGTCCTCAAACAGCACATCGTCTTTCGGGAAAAGTCTGGAGAACAGCAAGGTCAGTAGAATTGCAAGTAGTTCCTAATGGCCAAGGTCAGTAGAATTGCAAATAGTTCCTAATGGCCATGACCTTTAGACTCGGATGTAAATTTTATTCTCGTCATTTACTAGCTATGTGATATTGGAGATGATGTTAAATTTTCCTTCTTTCCCTTACCATCTGCAAAAGGGAAATAATAATAATAATAATAATAATAATAATAATAATAATAATAATACCACCTAATAAACAGGGGTATTGTGGGGCTTAAGTGAGATGGCATATGTAAAGCTCTTAGAAATGTCTGTGAAAGCACCTCCACCAAAGACCACCGGAGGAACTCCTGTAGGTGAACAAGTGGAGTAAATTACTCACAGGGAATGAGAACATGCACCGTGGGGAACCGTGGGCTTTCTCAGTAAGGGGGTGCTAGAAAGGACTCGAAAGATTTGAACTGCAGATAAGTGATTTTGGAAGACTCCTCAGACGCAGAATGAGGAGGGTTACTCTGGATTTTGGTGCTATCAGAAATTGGAGACAGTCCAATGATTGGGTATATTAATAAATCTTATCTAGAAGGATGGCAGGCTAAGGAATGAGGCTAAAGCTGTACCTGACAAAGCAGCGGCCGGCAGTCATTCATAGTATCGGGAAGAGGGGTGGTGTTTGGTATTTTGTGATTTGCGCACTGACCTTATTATTGTCTGTGCTTAGACCAAGTTAGAAGTGGTCTTGTTCTATCTCACTTCAATGTAGCCACAGAGTGACCTTATCTGATGTTGGTGTTCTATGAGATTGTTTATGTCCACAAGGAAAACGACAGGGCCTATCTTTGAGAGTCAGGCCAGTTTCTAAAATCACTGAGGCTTAGCTGTAAGTGTCCAGCTAGTTTCCTGGTGTCAAGGACTGCTCTTTTCTTTCTCATGTCCTCGACATATAAAAAGTGCTAAATATAAATAAGCAAGAACCAGTATAATTAACTTTCAAGCTTTACATAGAGCACTCTGAAATTTTTCTCATAGAAATTCTTTGCAACTGCAATGCACCTGTGAAAATAATACCTTTGTCTAAGTTTTACATTTTTAAAAGTGCATTTTATAAGTGTTTATTATTTAAACCTCACAAAAGCATGCACTGCCCCTTATTCTGCTGCCCCAACAAAGAGATGGCATACCCCACTGAGTCAACAATTTTGGAAATGCCACTTTGTGCCAGGCTCTATGCATAGGGCTGGGACAAAGTTGAATGAGACAAAAAGGAGGCCTAGAGTGGCTTGGAACCCAGGAATGCCTTCTTTCCTGTATCACTTCCGTTCAGTCTCAGCATCCAGACAATTACGAACACAACCCTTGTGAAAAGTTCACTGCTAATGACTGCACGAGAGAGAAAGCTGTGAAAAGTTGAGGGAAGGGATGGATTATTCCCAGTTTTTAAAAAATAACAAACAATTTGCTAAGATACTGTTTACCTTCATCAGATTGGCAAATATCACAAAGCCCCATGTTTCCAAGTTTTGGCCAAGGTGTAGGGATTCCTACACAGATGATGGAGTGCAAAACTGGTACAGCCATTTTGGACAGCAACTTGACAATACCGAGCAAAGGTGAAGGTACATGTTCCTACGGCCCAGCAAGTCCACGTCTAGATGTCTCCCTGGAGATCCCCGAGATACCGTACAAAGATATTTCTTGAATATTTTGTAATAGCAAAAAAGGGTAAACTATTTAACCATCCTGCGGTCAAGAAAAGAATAAAATACATGGAGGTATATTGTACAGTAGACTCTTATACCTTATTTAAAATAAATAACTAGGCCTTCTTGTGGATAAATCTCAAAAATAAAGAGAAAAATCAAGTGGCAATGTACACATGTGTGTGTATATATATTTAGTGTGTCTGTGTGTAATAATACTGCCAAAACCAAAGGGCAATATACATAACTTCACCTATTTCCAGAGAGGAAAGAAAGAGAGGCAAGGAATTAAAGCTGAAACTTTATAGCTAGAGTATCTGTAAATGTTTTATTTGTTAAAAGGGAAAGAGCTGAAATAAATCTAGCAAAATGATAACAAGCATTTAATCTCAATGGCAGGTATATTTGTGTCTATTTTATTATTTTCTGTAACTTTCTGTTTATTGGAAATGTTTTACATCAAGTTTTTAACAAAATACACAAATTAACAGAAATATAGGAACTTTAGAGATAGCTCCCTTAACCCTTCCTATTCCTCCAGAAAAATCATTTATCAGCATTGAGGACACAATAAGCTATTAAGTTCATGTACGGAAAAATGAAATGTTAATGTCTTTTTAAGATGACTTTAATCTTTTTTAATTTTGAGTATTAAAATCGATTCCCCCGCTTCCACCTTGTCTTTCTACTTTCTTTTATTCTTTTTCCCGACCAGCATTTCCCTCTTTTAAAGTCATACAGAGGCAAGAACTGGAGATAAGGAAAAACCACTATGTTTCCCTCTTTCAGTTTTAGATTAAACTAGAAAATCAGTTCTGTGCCATGCATGCTTTCCAAGTGGTCAGTGGATTAAAACGAGAACCGCATAATGAAAAACCTAATCCAAACCCAATTGATTTAACTTTACCACTTTCACTATTGTTTTGCCACCTGACTCCAGTGGAGGTATATCTCACTGTACACAAATCCTATAGCATCTTGTACTTAATGACAGGCTGTTAGAATAATTATCTGGCTTTGCACTTTCATTCCAAACTGCCAATGGCAGGAAATAATAGTGTTGCTTGCCCTACCAGATGTGAGTCATGGCTCCTTCCACACTCTCCACATATGTGTCTGTCTTGGTTAAAAAGGCTGCTGTTTTACAACATAATGTTAGATGGGGAAAAACAAATTCTATGCAGAGACTGATGACTGATATAGTTCTATGAGGTATGCATCTACACCAGGGTTTCTCGGCCTCAGCAACGTAACATTTGGAGCTGGGTAATTCTTTGTTGGAGGTGGAGACTGTCCTGTGCAGTGTAGCAGCATTCCTGACCTTTACCCAAGGTGCATCACGTAATTATATCATACAGGTAACAATGCTCCTTACCTTACATGTCACAAAATTTCTCCAAACATTCCCAAATACCCCTGAAGGACTGAGTAATATTCCAGTGTATGGATATAGCACATTTCCCTTACCTACTCGGCAGTTGATGGACCTGCAGGCTGTTTCTACCTTTCGACTATCATGAAGAATGCTGTTGTAAATATTCATGTACAAGTTTTTGTGCGGGCATCAGTATTCACTGCCCTTGGATACACATGTACAGGAGAGGAATTGCTGGATCATGCAGTAACTAAGTCCGAGGCACTGCTAGACCATTCCAAAGTGGCTGCATCATCATACATTCCGACCCCCCCGCCTCCCGCCACCGCAAGGCGTGAGAGTTTCTTCCAATTTTGCCACATCCTTGCCAACAATTTTTTTTTACCTGACTTTTTGAATGTAGCCACGTTAGTGGGTATGGTTTTGATCTGCCATCTGTTTTCTGCCAAGAAAAAGTGATTGGACTATAGCTCTGCTTATTATTCTACATATCGTTCCTAGCTGCTCTTGCTCTACATCTGCAGAGTGGTCTGCAAAGCTTAAAATGTTTGCTGTCTCGCCCTTTCGCAGAAGAAAAATGTTTTCTTCTTCTTTTTCTTAATGCCAGTTCATTTTTTTTCAAACTATATATACATAACCTTTTTAACATTTGATTTATTTTCTCCCTCCTCCTCTCCCCTCCCTTCTGGTAACCACTAGTCCATTGTCCATGTCCATGAGTCTCTGTTTGTTTGTCCTGTTCATTTGTTGCTTTTAGGTTTATATCCCACATATGTGATATCATGTGATTCTCAAACTTTTCTATCTGGCTTAAGAAAAGTGTTTTCTGACCCCTGCTTTTTTCCCCCCTTGATGTATCACAATTACTTTTGTTCAGTTATTTCTTTTTCTTCAGTGGGAGTTGTATTCTGGTTCAGAAGCAAATATTAATTTTAGACAAATGTTCACAACAGAGCTGAGTACTTCCCTTTGCCATAATACATACACAGGCTTTAACACCTTTTGAAAAAAATTGTTTAACAAGATCAAGAAGACCTTGATACCATAATGAATCACTATGGAGAACAGAAATGATTTAAGATAAGTATGAAAAGCAAAATTATTATGTGGATATGTGATTCTTCTCAAAACACATTTAAACAATTTGTGCTCTAAGTTTTCTTCATGCTGTAAGTTCACATAGAAATTCTTCATAGGTCACGTAATTAGTATAACACAGTTTAATGCCATGTTTAATAGTTTCCTAGGATATTATGATTAGAAAATTAATGTGCCCATGTTTGTCGATGGTAAAGTCATTTGAAAAAGAACAGGAATATTCTCTATTAGTGTGATACACTTAACTGAGGTTCAGTTGAAAGCGTGAGATGTCACTAACAGATCACACTCCAATATTTGATATTAAGAGCAGAAAAAAAATTAATTATTTAGACTACTCTAAGATTATGGTTAATTTCTTCCTATTAAACCACAGCTACTAATGCCCCAATATAATTTGTTGGGTCACTTGGATAATAATTTGTCTGATAATAGCAAATAGTAACTATGTCACTCAAAGCTAAAATTACATATAAATAACTATAGCCAGAAAGATTCTCTGGTTCCCAATAGAGTTCTTCCTGTTTCTTTCATCTATATCTCTTTCTCATCACCATATACATTTGTTTGTTTATCCTTAGGTGAGTTGCTGTGTTCTGGACATGCTTTGAAATTAAATGTATACATAAACCTGTGTTTACCGAGATCTCTCCTGAAGGAATTCATTTGTGTGCATTATTTGCCTTGTGCTTTAATTCTTTAGTTGAACCAATCTTAATGCAGTAGACTAAAAACTGTTTTGTCAGTTTGATGTGATTAACATATTCATGTATCTGTTGGTTATGAAAAGGTAATGTATAATTAGTTGCAATAGTTAGCAAAGTAAGCATCCTTACCATTTTGCTGAAGATTTCTGAAATATTTACAATTTCCTGTGAAATCAACTGTCTATACGCCGCCCTGAAACTGTAGCCACAAGTCACCAGAAAATTTCCTACTGTCAGATCTTCGTCCTCAATCCTTAATAACCTCTCCATTTGCTGCTGTTGATTACAATATCCTCTTTTTTAATGAGATATAATTGAAGTATAACATATTCCTTTCAGGTGTACTACATAATGATTTGATATTTACAATATATTGCAAAATGATCGCCACAATAAGTCATCAATATCATCACCATACATAGTTACAAATTTTGTGATGAGTAGCCTTCTTGAACATCTCTTCGCACTTACTTCCCTTGTCCTCTCTCTAAACATTCTTCCCCTGACCTCTGCTCAGTCCATCCTTCTCTTCTCGTCTCCCAGTGTAATCGTATGTCTCATCCTGTAGTGTACCTCAAAGTATAAATCCTGACTCAGTTCCACTTTGTGTGTGATCTCCAAATAATAAAATGATCGGAGGAGTTAACACTTACACCTTTCAAGCTTGCCTCAGTTTATTCATCTGAAAAATGAAGAGGTTAAATTGTGTTCCTCGGATATTCAAACTATGATGCTCAGAGCTTTAAAATTGCATGCCAGTATCTCAAGGGCCACAGCAGGAGGTGAGGGAAAAAGCATCAAAAATGGGATGATTCTGGACCCTCCCCTAGTGACATTTAAACCAATAGTGGTTTTACCTGTTGTGTATTATTGTTAACATGAGATTTCATGTGAAACAAAAAAAGAATTCTGTAAAAAAAGGAGAAAATAGAGTAAAAACTATTAAATAAAATGGGATCTAAATTAATGTTTCTCGATCTTTTTTTATTATCGCCCCCTTGAAGAGACTTTGTAGACATTTTTCCTAATTGCCACTGTGAAATTGTAATACCTTAGATATACCATATATTTGTTTAAATACTGTATGTATATCAGTGCTTTACATAAAAAGAGACCATTTATTTTTTGCCCCCTAAGAGCTAATTTTCATACTTTTGGTATGGGAGATCAAGGGAGTTATCGGCTCCCACGTTCTAAATGTTCTAAATAAGCCACTAAATAACTGGATAACTTTGAGCTACTGTACTTATCCTCTGAGAATCTATTTCCGTGTACGAAACAGAAGAAATAATTTACAAGCATATACCAAAGTTAATTGAGATAACATATATGAAAGGGTTCTAGCAAAGCGCTTGGCATATATTATATGCTCAATAAATGACAATTTTCCTTCTTCTTGAAAGTCCCATCTAATCTGACATTTTATGAAATCACAGTTTTACTTGGACATTCTCAATTTAAACATGTAACAAAACTGAATCTTTGAGGATCCCAATTTACCTGCCAACGTCTGCCAGCAACACCACTATTCTTCAGTATTCCACACAGAAAGGCTGAAAGTTCTCTTTGACTTTTCTTTCTCTGTGACAACTATATCTAAGTCGAAGGGTAAAAGGTGAGTACCACCCCAAAATCTGGGAAGGAGGACTGAAATAACGTTGCCCCTATGAGAATTAAACTAATTAAATTAGCACGTGTGGGGAAGTTGTCAGGGTTTTTTTCTGGGTTAAAGGACTAATAACTTGGACTTCAAGAGTATATTGATCCATGTAAAAAAAATATTCACCAGAAGTTTGGCAGTCAGAATTAGAAAGGAGCTAAAACGAGACTCAGCATCTTTCTCTTCACATCTGCCTCTCACTCAGTGAGCTCACCTCAATAAATAGCAACACACGGCCTGTCCAGATACCTCAGCAGAAAGCTGCTCCATTTCATATCCAGTCTCTAAATCCTGTCAATTCCTCGCCCTTAATACCTCTCAGATCCTTAGATCTATTCTCTCCGCGCCACTGACCGTGCCTCGGACCTGGCTCTGTCCTGCTGTCCACTCTAAGGCTGAGCCGGCTTCTGTTTGCTTTCTCAGACCCCACTCTGACCCCGCCACACATTCCACAGGCCATGGCCACGGGACTCTCTCTGAACAGTTCTCTGATTGTCTAGTTAACTCCCCAGGTTTAAAATCCAGCTACTCCACTCTGACACCCCTCCGATACCTCAGAAGAATAAGAGGTGGAAGCTCTCAAGCAGAAGCTGCCAAAATCCAATGTGACACTATTGCCTTGGCTAAAATATTGGCAGAGACAAACATCTTGACGAGTTGCTGATGTCATGAAACAGCTATCTGCTTTTGATCTTAAAAGAAAGTAGGCCTAAGTATGTACATGGAGTGATCCTTGAGTTTAACAAGCTTTTAATACACTTAGCCAGTCACTCATACTCAGCAGAGATTTTCTGTGCATTTTAATGTGTTTACTTTTTCTTCCTGGACATGGAGAAGAGATCTGCATTTTAATAAGTAGACAATTCTCTCAGATTATGTTCAATGTCAAAATGTTTTTGATTCATTTTTGTCAATAATTTCTTTGGGAACTCTGTTCAATTTCTTAGTACTACTCTACTATTCCTATAATTAGGAAGCCTGATTCAGAGTTCTGTATTGTTTAAATTACGATATATTTCCTTTCTTTATTTTCCTAGTTTTAATTTTACTGCAAAGCCTCTTCAAACTTCTGCAGTTTAAACCTATATTACCATCTCTCTTTCTTCTCTTTTCCAATAAATCTTTTCTTTTACCTTAGGTTGTGTCTTCATAATAAATACGTTTCTAAGATTTTTCTTTTCTTAAAGGCAAATGCTGGAGCCTAATTATCATCTCACCATATGGTTTCTCCTCTCCTTTATTCCTCAAAACCATCACACAGTTCTGCAATTGCTATCGAAATTCATCTGACCTCCTCCCATTATATTTGTACACCTCTAAACTTGCCATCTGCTGTTGTCCTTCAGATGGTTACTAAATCCTGAATTCATTTTAGGGTCTTGCCATTTCTATAACTCTATTTCTCACCTCTCTCAGTTATATGATTCCCTAAACCTAATTCCCACTTCTTACTAACAAGAGGGAGTGAACCGTTGTAAACAAAATAAAACATTCTCTCTTCATTTACACCATGACAAGGAAAAGTGGCACCTTACCCGCTTCCTGAACAGTGGTCTTGAGCAAGGACAAGGTATTCTGGCAAAGGAAGACATGAGGAGAGCTGGGGAGGGTGCCGAAAAGACAATCCTGGTGCAACGCGGTCCTGTTGAAGTTCTCTGGGGAAGTGAACAGCCCGGGGACTCCAGCCCAGAATGCTTTCGACAGATAAAATCGCAAGACTGTGGAAACTTGTGTTAGCTTTTCATCAAATAAATCTATGTTAAACCTTAACATAGTTTAGGTTTAAACCTTGATATATGTTCAATTTTAACATACCAAGCTATGGTCAGGCAGTCTACTCACTTTCAGTTAACTATATATTCCTCTGACCTTAATAAATGCTCCCAAATGCTTTTTGAAATTAAGTAGTACTGGAAGTTCCAGGCAGCTTCCGAGACTGAGGTTTCAGAAGACAGGCCCTCATTTCGGAATGTGAACTACATGTTCTTTTTCATCTAATTAGCACACAAGATTTCACGCATTTGACTGTGTCTTCCCTTGGCCTTCAGTTTTTCAGCGGAAATCGTTCCTGTCTTGACTTCCATTTCAATACAGCAGCACCCGATCACTTCCCTTGTTTTGGTTGATCAGAGATGGACATTTGTTGACTAACGTAGGATGACCAGGACTACCGACTCAATTTCAGATGTAGATAAGCCATGCTTTTACATGACAGTGGGATACAATTTTCATTTTTCAAAGTATTCAAATGTGAAAATGTACCCATTTCCAGATGGAATGGTTTACCTATCAATGCCCAGCAGTTCTATCCAAAACTTCTTATAGTAATAAATTGTATGCCAAACCATGTCATAAACTGGAAATCACTCTAAAAACATGAATTATAATTTCCCTGGCACATGGTTGCTATATACTATATAGGTATCAAATAAATATATTTTTTTCTATTTTAAAAACATTATATTTTAAATATGTATATTACATATATTAAAATATTATATATAAATGATATATATTAAAGAACATTATATATAGTTAGGAATATATATATTTTAGGAATTGTTAACATTTTTTTTCAACCCATGGATTATTCGAGGTTGTGAATTTAGCTGAAAGTATGACAGATGGCAGGGAAACAATACTTAGTGTTAAAAATGTTTAATAAATCATTCACAGATAACCAGGGATTGAAGCTCTCACAAATCTGAGGACTGACAGAAAGTATAGTTTCAGAAATACATTTGTCAGAACTGTTTCCATTGCAAATCACAAATCCTCAACTCACACAAGCTTAAGCACAGAAGGGCATTTTATTTTCCCACAAAGCAGGGAAAAACACAGGGAAGTTTACATAATAAAGGAACTAGACTTTAGAAGCTGAACCTGAAGATCAGGACTAGCTATATAATTTGGAAAAAAAAAAAAAAAAAAAAAAGAAAATGCCTCGTTTAAAAATTATTAAGAACTTTAAGATGGCTACAACAGAGCTTTAAACCTTATGTGCAAGGTCCTTCCAAGTTCAGAATCCTGTGTGACTGTGCAGGCCGCATGACCGTGAAGCTGGTCCTGCTAGAGATTCAAATCAACCAGGACCTTCCTTCTCTCTTTCTCCCTGACATCTCATATCCACTTTGTTCTGTTTCTTCTTCTGTGTTTTCCTCCTTTTCCCCTACTGCAGTGACTCAGTCAGTCTTCTTTGTTAATTCAAGTAAACAAAGTCTCAGAGAGGGCTCTGATGGATAAAAACTGAGTGAAATATCTATGTTTATTGAGGCAGGGGACCAAACAGGGGAAAGGTGAAGACACACAAATGGAATAATAGGATGGACAGATACATCAATCCACAAGAAATTGGTGAAGAACTTCTCAAAAGAAATTGGGATGCTCTTATCAATAAAGATGAGACAGAACAGTCTCCTGAACTGAAATTACCACAGAAAACCCACTGGGTTTAACTCGTCACCCTGATGGTTATAGTTTTTTAATCTTTCTGATCCACAGCTGTGAATATGCAATGAGATGATTAATGCTACATTGTGGGCATTCAATAAATATTAGTTTCCTTTACATTTTCTAATGTTAGTATGAACCCCAGGGTATCAAATAATTTTATCACTAATTTGGGCTAGTGATACAGTTTTCCAATTTATGTATAAAGATAAACTGCACAGTGATTCTGGCTGGCTCTAAACCTTTTCTGCAAAACCCACACAGAATAGTCGAGAGAAAGCTCGAGAACACATGGCAGGACAGGTGACAATATGAAGACTATGACTCTTTTCTTTCCAGAGCCAGTTTTTACCAGTAGAGACTGCACATTATGTGTAAGGATTTAATCTGTCCCTTAATTCTTCTCGGTACAGATGGACAGTCTGGAATAATACACAAAGCTCTTCTAGAGATTTAGAGATAAAAACAGGGAATTTTATATTTTTACCAAATATTACTTTCCTAAGAATCCTAGGCTTGGTCCTTTTATAGACAGTCCCCACTGACCATAACTTTTTCAGGTATCCAATCTGTTTTCTTTCTGTGCCTTTCTCATTCAGCTTTCTGAACTGTATTCCAGAGCTTCTTTACTTTACATGTGGGTATACCAGTTACACCCAGTGCATGCATTATTGAAAGTGTATTGAAAAATAGAAAGAGGCTCTCCATTCCCTGAGAGAGTAAGGAATTAAGTTAAATTCTGAGCAAGAGCCGAATAGGGGATTTATTGCAAACAAGAGAAAAAGAAAGACATAAACACAGAATCCACATTTCACTTTTGTTACACACTCTGAGTAACGTGGAGAACTGCCCGATCACCAATATAAACGGCTGGTCTTCTTAAAAGCTAAACATTTTGAAAATAATCTATTGAACTAGATTATTTTCTGTGCTTTACTTTTATTAATATGGACTAAACTTTCAGAACTAAGTTGAGGAGTGAAAAAATTTTAATCATGGAAGCTCAGTAGGTTGTAAAATCTAATATGTAACTGAAAACATATTATGACTTTTTTTATGGGCACTGATTCACAGAAACTCCTCCGTATATATTCACTTCTTTTTTTTTTTTTCTTTTCAAGAAAGAAGCACGCTAAATGTAAAATGTAGGATCTATCTCCACCTCCTCACCTGCCCCTCTCCCTTTCTTTTCACTTTGAGGAATCAAAGCTTTTATAATAGTCCTGGAAAAGCACGTCATAGTTGCAAGATGAATTTTTCACAGGCATTCAGAAGTGCTGGGACCAAACAAACAGTTTATTTACCTTAATTATCATGTATAAGATTGGACGACAGATGTTCTCTTACATGTGGTTTGCTAATTTACCTCATTCTTTCTGTCTATTACATGAGCTATTCTGAAAATTAGTATTGAGAAAGTGTAATCGAATCTTCCGCTCCTCTTGGTAAACAAAATCTACTTTCTCACATTCATATGTCATCTTTCAATACCAGAACATAGAGAAAAGAATAACTGTTACCAACCACAACCTTACATCATGCTTACACAAATAAAAAACGCACATCATTCTTCAACTCTGTGCAAAAATCCCAAAGTGTAATATAACAATGGCAGCGGGAAAACAAATATAGCTGCTACCACACTCTCATGCTCTCTAAGGTACTTAACATCTATAAAAGGTTATTTGATCACACTCCAAATTCTGGCACTTGCTCGCCCCGCCCCTACCTGATATTCATATGCATTCACACGTTCTCTGGAAGTCTGGAAGTATGCCCACAATTATATTTAAAGTCATGATTTAAACCTGACTGGTTTTGAAAGAATGAATGACTTCTACTAAAATTACTCAACATCGAGCATGTTCTAGAAAACCTTTTAGATCAGGATCCATTTTTCTATTATGTCTGCCTAATACTAGTAATGCTAAAGTGCCTTGATCCGCTTAAGGAGGAAACCGACATGGTTTTCTATTAAATAATATAGCTGACCATAGAATATTTAAATTGGTTTCAAATTTTAGGTTAATGTTCTTACTGCTGTCCTGCTACTTACCTTAATTCATCTTAGTATTTTATGGTGTTAGGCCTTACTGTCTGCATACTAATCACAGAGGTTTTAAATGTAGTGCCTCCTTTCTCTTCATTAATGCTGCTCTTAAACTTCACTTCTTAAAGAAAAATGATCATACTGTATACTATGTGTGTGTGTGTGTGTGTGTGTATGTGTGTGTATATATATATATATGTATGTGTGTGTGTGTATATATATATATATATATATATGTATATATATATATATATACACACACATACACACACACACTTCAGAACAGATCAGTATGCTATTGAATTATACTGCCCTGTATGGTACTTTAATTATCATGTGGTGTATAACTTGATTATAAGCACCCCGAGAATATGTGCTAAGTTCACTATTTTTTTTAAATTCTGAAAATAAAATAATGTGGTAATAAAAAAATCAAATATTCAGAAGATTACAAAGCACCAAATAAATTCTCCCATTCTTTACTCCTAGTTCTATTTAGCAAAGATAACCACATTTAGCTGTTTTTATTTCAAGTTTTTCTGGTTATTACTTCCATAATATTGAATATTATATTTATGTCTTGTTTTCTCAATTTATTATTACTCAACAGTATCATCTGAGTCTATAATGAAAGAAGAGAAAATTAGTTTATTTCTACTCCTTTTGCTATCTCTTCCTCCCAGCTTTTGTTAATTTAACTTTTATTTTTGTTCAATTAGTTACCTTTATTTTTATTCACATATTTACACACAAATATTTTGACATTTATCACAAGGATATGAATGTGATAATATGGTATATGTTTTGTCTTAATGCAGTTTTTTCTTTGTTTTTTTTTTCCTAATTTTCCTTCTCTCACTTCAGAAACACAGTTCCTCACCGTTAACAAGTGTTTATAGTCTACTAAGACTTATCTGATATTTCTTTATGATTATACAGTCATATAAAATACCCATATTACTTAATGGGTATAGAGTTTCAGTTTTCCAAGATGAAAAAGTTCTGAGGATCTATTGTACAACAATGTGAATATACTTAACACACTTACAATGGTTTAAAATGTTTAAAATGGTAACATTTATGTTGTGTGTTTTAATACAATTAAAAAAGCTTTTAAAAATATATAATTATGTAACCATCCACATGTGTTCATATACAGGGAGTCTTCACTTTGCACCGTTCCTATATAAATCAATTTCACTTACTACACTTCAGTTAAATAACACTAGCGCCCCAACAACGTGGTTCAATTTTCGGTTGCCACAGTATATAAACTGTGAATGATTGCATAAAGTATAAACTTCACTGCTAGCTTGTCAGTCTAGAAATTACCATGTAAATAACAAATGAACATCAAGATCAGTGATTAATTACACTTCTTTCAAATTCTGTTGGTAATTGGTCACTGCGATTTTTTTTAATCTGTTCATGCACAGACAGTGAAGCATGTAGTTGAGTTGCCTCCTTGTCTCCCCGTGATAAAACCACGTGACATTTTACAAAAATTAAAAAAAAAAAATCAATAGAGGGAAATGGGCAACAAAGATGAAAGTGTGGCAAAGAAATGCAAAGTGATAATGCCGGAAGTGAAATTAGAATTGAACACTAGTGGAATTATAAAAGAAATAGCTAGCCAGCAGGGGGAGTGTTGACGCTACTGCCACTCGAAAGACATGTTATGCAGCCAGAGGAACTTCATGAAGGTGGGCTTCTCAACATCAATGAGGAAAGTGATTGTGATGAAAAGAATGAGGACCCGGAGGAAGTGACACCGACAAAAAACTTCATATTAAAGGCATTTCTGGAGATACTTCCCAACATTGAAAGTGCAACGGTACTTGCTCCATATCATAGTTACCCAATGAGAAGGCAGCACTCTTCCAACTATTCTTGATAAGTTTGTTTCAATAAGTTTTTTTTACAAAGAAATAAAATGCTATAACTCTTAATGCTCCTAATGTTTTAATTTACAGTGTACTAATAATATTAGTTTTACAATTAATTACTCTATACGTTTATAACTAATCAACAGTAAGATATTTTAACATTTTGACTTAAATTTTTTAAGATCCCAGAAAAATAATTTTCTCCATTGCTTATTAAGATCAATTTGCATGCTTTCAGCTTGTATGGTCTTTTTTATGGTCTCACTCTACATGCAAAGAGATGGTGCTTGTATAGGTTTTTTGGTCATTGTTTATGATACAAAATTGAAATTATGTTACCTGCACTTTTCTGCATTTTCCTCTCCTTGCTCAATAATTCTTTGTGGCAAACTCTCTAAATCAACTGGTATAATTTCAAAGAATTCTTTTTAAATAGTTGCAAATTTCATGATATGCAGGTACTATAGTTTACTGAACCATTCCTTTCCTAATGGGCAGGGAAAATGCTTTTAGTTTTATACCACAATGATAATTATTTCAATAAACATTCTGTACAAATATTCTTAAATACTAGTTGATTTATTTCTATGATACAGATTTCTAGGAGTAGAATTACTAGGTCAAAGGTATATCGTTTTTTAAAATTCTCTTAGATATCACCAAGCAGATTTTCAAAAGGCTATAACAATGTCTATTTCAGTACCTATAAGTAAGATAGGGTGAGTAAAGTAAGGTAAAAAGGTTTATTTTCCTCTGCATCCTCAACAAAAATAGATATTAGAGCTTTTTAAATTATTATCAGTCAGATAGGGTAAGATTATATCTCATTGTTAATTGGCTATCATTAACTATTAGAGAATTTGAACATAATTTTATCTTTGTTGGTCATTAGGATTTACTTTTTGAAAATAATCTTTTTGTGTGTTTTGCTTTGTTTTGCTCATTTTTACATTTAGCTATAATTTTTTCTCCATCTTGAGCTCTTTGTGCACTATAGGTTGAATAGTCAATAAATGCAGGGGAAAAACAATTTGAGTGGGGTCAAAGCTCGCTTTACTAATTAGCTAGAGCATGCATTCATCAAATCACTAAGATATTGGTATAGGAAGAGACATATGGATCTATTGAACAGAATAGTCTTCAGAAACAAATCCGAGTGTAATAATAATTCATTACATTTGTTATATTTATTCATAAAGTGGGAAAATGATAGATTATTTAACAAATTTTGCTGAAAAAACTGACTAGACATATGGGAAAAGTCAAATTGGACCTACATTAGGCAAAAAGAATGCATTTCATGTGGATTAAAGTAATAAATGTAAAATTTTTAAAACATTTTTACACAAAAGTCTAGTATACTATAATAGTATACTATGGATAGGAAAACTAAAATTTCTGAAAAAAAGGATGAGATATATTTGACTACACAAAAATTAAAACTTTTCTATGGCACAATTTATTTACAAAGTCAATAGAAAATTATATATATAAATATGTATAGAAACATATTCATTATTGCAGCATAATAAATTACTTACATAATAAATGGTATAAAAAATGTAACAAAAAAATTTACTATTTCATGTGGTGACAGAAAGAAATCTAACTATGGGAGGTGAACACACAGTGTAAATATATATATGCCTTACTGTTAATATGTACAGCAGAAACTTATTGGATTTTGTTAACCAATGTCACCATAAAAAAATTAATTAAAAAAAACAATCTAATAACTGTACTTATTATCAGAAATCATCTATTGGTGGCTCCGGAAAATTTTGATGCACTGTTTGCTAACATATATAGAAAACGACATAAACCTAGTACTTAAAAGAATTTCATATATTTTTTATTTTCAAAATTTAATGATATAGTTAATTGGAAAAGCAAATAAATTGGTATTTCTGCTAAGGCGTGTTATAGAATGAAGAATACTACTTATGTCTTCCAAATGAAGCAGAAATAAAAATATGAAATTTGAAAAAAAATTTACTATTTCACGGTTTCTTTGGTTCAGGAATCTGGGTGTGACTTAGCTGAGTGCCTCCGAGTCAAGATTTCTCATGGGGTTGCAGTCGACTTATCAGCTAGGATTTAGGTCTTGCCTCAAAGCCTCACCTGGGGGAAAGATCACTTTTCCATAGGACTGGCTACAGAGCAATCCAAGAGACTCAAGGTACAAATTTCCGTCTTTTGTTACAACTTAATCTCCAGTGACATCCTGTCATTTCTATTATATTCCCTTAGAAGTTAGTGAATAAATCTAGCTCACACTCAAGGCGTGGAATTCCAGTAAAATGTGAATTCCAGGAGCCAGAGACCTTAGGGGATATTTTAGGGGCTGTCACCCACAATATTTTACATTCATAATTTTAAATAATATGCCTACTTAAATCTTGTTTCTTATTTCAACATCTTTAGGAGAAATCTCTCAACTACCATAAAATGAGGAAATTAGTTCTTTCCAGCACTTTCATAGCTCCTACCTGCCATTTCTATCAGTGAGACTGTTGTGTTTACATTGTCAATGTTTATAATATTTAATGGACAACTCTGATTAAATCTATTGACTATCTTCACTTTAAGTGAAGAAATAGTCAAGAAGTCCTCTCTCCCGCCTTTCAGTTAGAGAGAGAAGAGCCCTCAAATTTTGGTGAACGGCCCCCATACTAGACACCGGTAGGCCCTTCTCTGGCAGAGGATTCCATTTATTTTTAACCTAGGCATACAAATCAGAGGACTTGCACAGCTGATGTGTAGACTTTGCTTCACATAATCACCTTAATTTTTGTCTCGCTTTTCACTCCCTATTTCTAAACATTCTAATACAGAATCTGAAGTCTCCCAAGACTTGGCAAGAAATAGCTGTATTCACTTCAACTATAAGCTTTCCTGTGCAGGTTTTGGTCAATAGATTCTTTCGCTTCAGGTTACCCATCAATATGCTCCCATGTACTCTCCATCTTCTACAAATTCATTAAACTCCCTAAACCGTTGATGTTCCCACTCTTCTTTTTGATTCCTTCATTACTATACTTCCTACTGACTGCTTTAATAATAATTCAATAAAATTCTGAGAAGAAAAGGAAGTAAATCCTTTTACCCAGTTTGCTATAGTGGATTGCAATCAACGTTATCTATCAATGAGACAGTTAATGAATGCTTATAAGATAACTAAATTAATAAATAAATTAATAGTTTGAGGTGAATGTTATTACATTAGTTTTTTATTGCTGTCATACGAATTACCACAAATTAGGCTTAAAACAATGGAAATTTGTTTGACAGTGCTGGAGTCAGAGGTTCAAAACGGGTCTTCAACCAGGCTAAAGGAACGATTATCAAGTGAGTCCCATTCCATTCTGGAGGCTCTAAAAGAGAATCCACGACTGTGCTCTCACAGGTTGTTGGTGGAACCCACCCCACCACCGTCTTTGCTATTGTAGACCAGGATTCCCATTTCCTTGCTGTCTGTCAGCTGAAGCCTAGTCCCAGCTTCTAGAGACCACGTGCTCACTTTGCCTTAGGCTCTCTTCCTTCATCCTCAAACCCAGCAACAGCAGACCAAATTCCTCTCATGCTTCAAAACTTGCCTGCTCTGGTACGTCATTGCATCTCTCACTGAATCTTCAGTCCTCCCCTTCTGCTTATTAGAGTCTACCTCAATAATTAAATATACTCTCCCTGTTTTAAAGTAAGCTGATTAGCCACTTTAATTCCACTGCAGCCTTAATTTTCTTTTGCCATGTCAGAAACATCTTCACAGACTCCAAGGATTAAGACATGGACATCTTTGGGGGGCCATTATTCTGCCTTACACAGTGATCAACATTCATTGCCATTTACTTGGAAAGGCAATTATCTGATTCTACTTATTTGGAAAAGGTTTATAGAAGACTAAGGAAAGACTTCAGAGAGACTCTGAAGAAGGTGAGGAAGTACACCTGACTGAGAAGAGAAAGGTGTTACATAAGTGGCAGTGAAAAAGAAAACACTGAACATGAATTCTCAATCATATTCTATATATATAATCATATATTATATAATCATATAATAATGTATAATCATAATTCTTAGTCATAGAGTTAGAATAAATAACTGGGGCCAGGATGTCCTTTGTCTCAGGACATTCTACTTATAAGTAAATAAAACATTCTTATAGTGGAACTAAAAATTATGTCTTATTTACAAATTAAGGCAGATAGTTAACAAAAACAAAGGCATATTACTAGGACTAAAAATAGGTGTGAGAAAAAATTGGTAGCACAATTTGCGAAGATGTTTCTGACTAAACTGAAAATATTTGCGACAGAAATACAATGAACCCTGAGATATCAAAATATGTTTCCGTAGAGTCAACATATGTACAAAGATAGTGAAAATAACAGTTTACTAGAATATATTGAAAATGATAATTTTGTCATACAAAATTTAACTATCCTCTAGAATCTGAAAATAAAACCACTTTTATAAAAACCTTTTTTCCACATTTGCAGTATGATAAAGCCAAATGTCATGCTCTGTACAGTAATGAATATTGTTTTCTTCATCATAAAGAAAAAAGATGTTTTTTTTTTTCACAGAATCGTATCCCTATCAATAAAGTTTGAGAATTCATTGCTAATGCATATAGCCAAGATGGAAGGAAATTTGGCAAATGAAAAACGTTGATTTTCACAATGGTCTATAGATGACTTTTTTATTTCATTTAGCATAGGAGAAAACATACTTTTAAAATGTTAGTTTATTGTTATACTCTCATTTGTGTGATTAAATATATTAGTATTAGTAAATAAACAATTATATTGCATTTTCTCAACTTTGTAAAAACTGTATCACTAATTGATACTTGCGTCTAATGCTAGATAATGTAAAGCTACAGGATAGGTTCGGACTTGCATTTAAAGGTGCCTATCCTGCCAATGCTGTCGCTGTACTATGTAAACAAAAATGAATAAATATTATTCTACATTTTACTGATGAACACGTAGGTGAATATAATTCACGCACAGTGCTACGTTGACTATATACAGTGATATGCACATAAATATTGGAAGATGTTCTGAACATAAATTTGCTACTATTTCCTACAAATTGCAGGACTCAAAATGTGATTAAAATAAAAAGTAAATGTAAATCACCAGATTTAAATATGTACTTAATGCTCATGTTTACAGTTCACAATAGCAAAAGTTACTCAAAGTAGATTTCAAACGACTTTAGGGATGCTCCTTTTACTTAATAAAATTCTTCTAATTTCTTTGTTCGGAATGGAATTTCTAGGCAATACTATTTTTTAATGACTACAAAATCATCCTGACTTCAAATGACGGTTGTGGGTTTATAAGCATTTTTACAATGGCAGAATTTTAATATTTTAATTGTGAATTCTTAGTAACATGAATTCATTCTTCTGTGCTAACTCTGACATCTTTTCTTTTATGAGGGAATAGGTAATTTTATTTTAAGCAGAACAGAGTCAATATTTATGCTCTTACAATTACTATCTGTTTAATTTATGCCTCTTATAAAGTGTGTCAAATTGAGAAAACTAGGTTTGTTCTAGAACTTTATCAAGAGAATAATAACTAAATCTCTCTTTTTTTCTTTCTAAATGCATTTTTGAAGACTTCTCTTATATGCCATCTAAAAAATAACAAAACTAAAATTCTGTGAGAAATCTCAATCTTACATGTTTTAAAATCTTAAATTTTCAACTACAGTGGACCCTTACCATATCTTTGCAAATCCTTCAATTTCCATATACCACCATATGCCCAATTTTGGCCATCAAATGACCATATGAATCACTACACGTAAAGGTTTTGTGTTTATGAGTTGCTTTGTGAATGGGCATGAAAGTTGTTAAACACAAAGCTAATTTGAATGTGCATGCAGGGTAGTAAGCTAGCCTTAGCTACCAGCTCATGACAGCTACCCTGTAGCACAAAGATCTAAAACTAGCATCCCTGGCAAAATTATAAATTACTATACGGTATGAAAACTTGAGGGCATTCATAATTAGTCAAAAGTGGAAAAGTCAAATATGTAAATACTGGAGAATAATTTATGAGGTATGATTTCCTAATGTAAAAATTAATATCTGAATACTGCTTGTAAAATATAAAGGAAAGGCAAGAGAAATGGGAAAGACTTAAATAGAAGCTTTTAGGAAAGAGTTGGGAAATTTGGGTCAGCAAGAAAAATGTAGTTGTATTATCAGATACAAGTTCTAATTCTCCCACATCGCTTCTTCTCCCGAGCTTCATTTATCCTTCTGTTAAATGAAATGTTGTACTCAACCCTTTTGGGCCACATTCCTGGCAGACCTTTAATGAACAAAGAACCCATCGAGACACCAGGAGAATGTCAATCCTAGCCTGAGGTTCGAGGCCTCATGCATTTTAGTTTGGGGAAGAAGAGCTGGGTGCTGAGTGAGACTAGCCATTGCTGTGTGTTGGCTGTGTTAAGCTCTCTGTTTATTATTCTGATTTCCTGTCTGCCTTGTTTCTTCTAGAATATCAGCTTCTGACATTTGACTTTGTTCGCAAAACCATCACACGAAGAAAGTATATCTTATGGCTTTTGGTTTATTGCCCATGTTACTATGTTCTGTTCACCCAACCGGATCCACACTTTGCTGTCTTCATCCAGCTCTGTGTCCCAGAAGGTTGACCTGATAGACTTTATCTGTGAACTCCTTTGTCTCCTGGCTTTCAGTTGTCTTCAGCTAAGAGGAGCCTTATTACAATATTAGAGAGGAGGAGGAGAAGGAGGAACTTAAATATTAATTCTCCCATCTGTCCCCCATAGCACAAATTTTTCATGGAAACAATAATAATTCTATAGAGGGTAAAAATTGATACATAGGGCCCCAAATTTTTTTTGCTAGTTACAGTGGTTTGTGGCTCTCCAAAGGGCCACAGTTCAGAAACAGATATACAGTAAATCTGTAGTATGAAATTTTCATGGGGGAGAGATAATTAGGCATAAAATGTCTATAAAGGCTCCTAGGGGCAGTGATAGCGACACATGGACCCATAGAGTCACTAGGACCTGGCTGTGTCCTCCAGCACAAGGTCACAGCTGTTCTGAAAAGATGGGGTAGGTAGAAAGACGGAAAAGAGAGATGGAGGGAGAGGATGGAAGGGTTCTCTTAATTAACTTAAGCTATTTAGAAGTGAGAAAAAAAAGAGTATTAAAGCTTCCAAGAGAAGAATAGAAAGGCTTCACTCTTTCCCCCTTTCTCCAACCTCCGTTCCTGAACCTAATTGTATTTTAATGTATATACTTTCCCTAGATCAAACCTTTACCTATAAATCAACTAATATCACGTTTTCTGATTCTTCATACAGAGAGAATTTCAATAAATATTAATTTATGCAGGGTGTGTTACAATTTACATAGCTTTTTCAATGATATACTTTTATTCTCAAAACTACTTTTTGTATTACTATTTATAGATGAGGACACTAGAAACAGTTCACTTATGTAACCCATCCAAGATCATAGCTAGTAAACAACAGTACTGACTCAAACATTTTTTAAAAATTGATTTCGTGCCTTTTCTATTTTGACCAGTTGCCTCAAGTTATTTGCTAAGTAAGTAGAAGGTAGCCATGCGCAGAAAGTTCCCAAACCCAAATAATCTTCAGAATGAATCATCATATTTTAAATTAGTCCTTTATCTTAAATGTTAGATTCTTAGGTGTTACAAAAAGATAGAGGACAATGGTTTTTTGAAGACATTTTTAAAAGATATTTTGTTGGGCTATATAAATAAGTGCTTTCTAGAACATTATGGATATCTAAGCAGATATGGGTACAGAAAATTATCCACTCTAGTATAATAGTGAAGACTTGACCATATAATATAATTCATGAAAAATAATCCCAAATAATATAAGTGCTCAGACAAAAAGTATGTATAAAACCTAGAGGTGCAGAGGAAGTATTCAGTCTAAGAGACTTTAATAAAAATGCAGCATATCTTTTAACTCCTTCAGAAATGAGAACTCTATAATAAACAAGTGGTCTGAGTATATACTGCTGAAAGATTCTGACGAAGAAAATCTGCGTGGGAAATGAGAAGATGACAGGGAAGCAAAGCAAACACATCAGATGAGACAAGATGTTCGTTGAAAAGATATGTGTTTGCGAGCGAGCAAAATATTCTAATAATATAAAGGATTAACACCAATCAGTAGGGTGTTAACAAATATATGAAGGGAAGGAAATACAAAAAAAGAAAGGAAGTAAATTTGCTAATAAATGAGGACATGCATGAAATTAATTATGTCCCTTAGATGTCTATGACACTGAAGTGGTTTGTTAAAAAAATCTTTCTTTAACAAGAAATAGAAAATGGAATTTGTGCCTTTCAGAAATAACATCTTGCCAAAGTAGAAACTGATAACAAGCAGGGTAAGGAATTTAAGTATTCCGGACACACATAAATCAGCAGCCTAAAATGACAAGCTGGTCAGAGATGAAAAGCAATTAGACACAGGGCTTATTGGGCTCCTTGCAAATCTCATTGTTAAAAGCTAGTAGATATCTTTAGAAGTAACTTGTTGAAAAGAATTTTGCACTGCTGAAGAAAAAATGTCAAGGAACCAAAGTAGAGAGAGTGACCACCTGGGAGATATATTGTTAATTCCCAGCAAAACAGTGATTTTACCACCACAGGAGGAAAACTCTATATATCAGAAAAAAATTGGTTCCCCAAAAAATGAATAACAGCATGTTATCAAGAATTTAAAATTCCTCTTCAAAATTATTTTTTTATTAGAATTATCTAGAAAATGTCTGGTATTTGAACATTGATAATATTTTTGTACAGTCTTCCTGAACTTTTAGTTGGACAAAAGCGAATTTGATTTAGATAGAATGTGGTCAAGAGGAATCAAAGCTTTCTGAATGTCTGCAGTAAAGATTATAACACGAAAATATATTTTCATATAAGCTACTCAAATTTATCAGGGGCAAAAACATAGTACCTATAGACTCAACTTTTAACCAAGATGTTTCAGAAAAATTAAATTAAAAATTACTAGCATTCCAGCTATCTGACATTTAGAAATATAAAATATAACATTTCTGAGCTAGGATGCATTATTTTTTTTAAATAAATGCATTGATTTAGCTTTCATGCATAGCTTAAAAATTCTTGAATATTTATATCAGTTAGATGATATTAGTTTCACTTGATAGACATACATAAGGGGAAAAAATGAAAATGTTTTATGTTCATTCTTTTTTGAGGCTGTGTAATATTCCACAATATCTTTTATTTGTTATTTTAAGTAGAGACATTTAAGTTATCTGGAACATTATTATAATAGTGTTTATATAGAGAATTATTTATTAATATCAATTCATCAAGAATGTCTTAGAAGGAATTACTGATATTTGGAAAAAAACCTATGTTAAAATACTTTTACCTATAAAACAATTATATGCATAGATTTTTTTATTTCACAACTCCTCTACACACCTCAAACACACACACACACACACACACACACACACACACACACAGTCTGAAGATGTGTCTAAGTAAATGATTTCAATTTTAAAGAATCCAAAATAAGTTTGTGTTCACAAAATACCAAATCATGGGGCGATTTCTTTAATTTACACAAACAATTGTTTGCTTAACTACCAGTTAAATAGTCTTATTGAATTGACTTTATTTTAATCAAAATGTTTTATCTGGTAGTGTAAACAGTGTCCCAAGGTTCCCTTGTGTTTACTTTAGAGCAGGGTCCCCAGCCCCTGGTTCGTGGACTGGTACCGGTCTGTGGCCTGTTAGGAACTGGGTCGTACAGCAGGAGGTGAGCAGGGGGCCAGAGAGCGAAGCTTCATCTGTATTTGCAGCTGCTCCCCAGCGCTAGCATCACTGCCTCAGCTCCACCTCAGATCTTCAGGCATTAGATTCTCATGGGAGTACCGGACCCTAGTGCCAGAAAGGTTGGGGACCACTACAGTTTAGAGGATACATTCCCTCAGAGGGCAAGGTATGCACCTACCTAACAAAGCAGACTAACCTGTCAGCAGACACAGGATTCTGCTGTGCTCACCGGTGATCTCACTCATGTCCCCTAATCCTGAATAGCAAGAGATTACATTGAAAGAAACTATGTAGAGACTAAGTGTTTCAAATTCTCTTAAAAATTCAAGCAACTGTGCCAACAGGTATGGCCGAAAGAGAAGTCTCAGGTGAATGGGTTCTATTGAGTCTATTAGTTTGTAAAGAAAAAGATGCCAAATATCAAACAATTCACTAGTTGAACTGCAACCATTAAATGATTGTTTTCTTGGGGACAAACATTACTGTGTAACTTCAGGAAGTTACTCAATTATGACTGACAGCTTTTAAAGATCCTGAATCTTTAGTTAAATCAAAGTATATTTATTTATTTATTATGAAATAAAGCCTGTTGACATGTGTCAATGAAATGCTTTTACTTTTAAATGTTTCTACTTAATCCAAACATTCACATATCACATTCTGCAAATCCCCAAAAGCTGGAGTATCACCTAAATCAGAACATTTAAAAGAATGATTGACACACTTGACAATCTCACGGGGCTGGCAAAAAAAAAAACATAAAAGTTAAATAAAAAGTAAAAATAAATTAAAAGTAGAAAGAGAAGTGACAAGTATAAGGAAAAAAATCTGTGATGGTGTATAAAGGCTAACATGAAAAATATATAGAAAACTGAGCTAAGAATATGATTGACGAATCTAAAGAAGGAATAAAAATGGCCAGTAAACATAAAAAATTTATTAACCTGACTATTAATCAAAGATATACAAAGTAAAATATCAATTTGATACTATTTTTGGTCCATTGAGGATAAAGGAAAAAGAAAAACACCTGTAACTGAACAGTGTGGATACACTGGGCCTTTCACACACTGGAGTATAGATGAAAGCAAAAATCGCAACAAGCAAAGGGATGATTTGTCTTTTACTTGAACCATAAAAGAAAAGCAATTTAGCAACAAGTTTCCAAATGTAATGTGTGCACACACTTTGACCTAGAAAATCTGTTCCTAGGAATTTTTCTTAAAGAAATTGTTTCCTAACTGATCAAAAATATGTACAATAATACAGTTGTCCCTCTGTATCTGCAGCCTTCACATCCTTGGATTCTACCAACTACAGATCAAAAATACTTAGAAAAAAGATGTTACATTGGTGCTGACATGTACTATGCAGTTAGGACTATGATTGGGTCTGCACTGAACATATGCAGACTTTTTTTTTCTTGTTATTGTTCTCTAAATGATATAGTACAATAATTATGTACATAGCATTTATATTGTTTCAGGTTATGATAAGTAATCTATAGATGACTAAAAGTATATATGAGGATGTGCATAGATAATATGCAAATACTATACCATTTTATATAGGGACTTGAGCATCTGTAGATTTTGGTATCTTCAGGAAGTCCTTGGAACCACCCCTACAGATACTGAGGGATGACTACATTCATTTCTGCATTACTTATACTAATAAAAATTTGACAGCAGTAAAAAGTTCCATCAAAAGGGAAAGCTTAGGTAAACAAATTCTGGAGTAACTATACAATGGAATATTATGCAGTCATTGAAAATGTTGATGGAGGTCTACATGAACAGGGTTATTATATAATAGATGATATTAACCGAGGTCTATCCCCACCTATCACTGAGTCAATGCGTTAGTGGCTCAAGAAGAAGACAAATATAACAGAACATATAGGTTTATGAATGAAATTTTAAACTTAAATTCAGAAGCTTTAGGTTTGCAAGAGATGTACTTTGTGAGAGAAAGATGTTTACTTTGAAAAGTTTAGCTTTGCATATTAGAAGCTAAAGACCTGAAGTGTTAAGAACAAATGGTAGATTTAAAAGAATAATTGTCCAGACAGCTTTTTTCCTCTTTTTGGGCAGGGAAACAGGATTATTTTTCGCAGAGACTAGAGTAATAGACTTGGATGCTGCTGGGGGTCTCTGAGGAAGAATACAGTTCTCCGTATCCCTGCTTTGAAGGTGGGGGTGAGTGGGGACAATATAAGTCCAATTTCTATTCCAAGGGACACCAATGGAGAGGGTGCCTACATCTCACTTCCCCAGGTATAGCCTAGGGACACTGCTGGCCTTTTAAAGGAACTCTATGTTTAGTATTTGTATGAGTTTCCTATTATAACAAATTACCACAAATTGAGTGGCTTAAAACAATGCAAATTCATCATCTTACAATTTTAGAGATCAGAAGTCCAAAATTAGTCTCAGTGATCTAAAATCAAGATGGTTGGAGGGCTACATTCTCTTTGATGGCTTTGAGGAGAATCTCTTCCCTGCCTCTTCTAGCTTTCCAAGGCTCATGACCCCTTCTTCCTCCATCTCTAAACCCAGCAATGTAGCATCTTTCTGTCTCTCTCTTTCTCCATCATCATCATCATCTCTCTCTCTCCTTTTCTGCTTCGACTCTCCTGCTTCCCTCTTATAAAGATCTAATGATTAAATGAGGCTCACCAGAATAATCCAGTGTAATCTCTCCATATGAAGATCTTTAACTTAATCATACCTGCAAAGTCCCTTTTACCATGTAAGATAACATAATCACATGTTCTGGGGATAAGAATGTAAATATCTTTGAGGGTCATTATTCAGCCTATCATAACATGAAACCCTAGCAGTAGACTAGCAATGACTGTGGAAGATGTGTCAGCATGTGTGCTCAAGGGCAACCCCAGTCTGGCATGGGAAGAGCAGCTGGGCGAACACCGATGGTGTTATGGACTAAAGGTCTATGTCCTCCAGAATTCATATGTGGAATCCTATCATCCAAAGGTGATGATATTAGGAGATGGGGACTTTGGGAAGTGATTAGGTCATGAAGGTGGAGCCCTTATATAGGAGACCACAGAGAGTACTCGTGCCCCTTCGTCATGTGAGGACACAGTGAGAAGACAGTCATCTATGAACCAGCAAGTGGGCTCCCCCCAGGCACCAAATCTGCTAGTGCCCTGCTCTTGGATTTCTCAGCCTCCAGAACTGTGAGAAATAATGTCTGTTGTTTAAGCCACCCAGTCTGTGGCAACATCAAACAGACTAAGACAGATGGAATGAATAGTGGGCAGACTTGAAGAGACTTTCCATTTGGAATGAGGTGGATGGAGATTGTCCAGTCTGACCGTCAGATGTCAAGGAATAATTCCAGCCCTCTCAGCAGATGTAGCAAGAATAAAAATTGTTGGCCAAAGGGCAGATAAAAGGCAGCATAGGACAGAGGCATGTCATCAAAGATCCAACCCTGTCCCTCTGCTGCCTAGATGATTCACAGCCCTTGCCTATTAATTGAAAAATCATCCCAGATGAAGTGAGAAAAGAGACTCCGCTATGAATTGACAAGACTGACTTTTCTACTACACGTGGATCTTAAAATAATTTAAGAAAGTTAACAATTTTATTACTCAGCCATAAGAAGAGATGAAATACTGCCATTTGCGACAATCTGGACGGACCTCGAGAAAATCATGCTAAGTGAAATAAGCCAGACTGAAAAAGTTGAAAATCACATGATATCACTTATATGTAGGATATAAATCTAAAAGCAACAAATGAACAGGACAAACAGAGACTCAGGGACAGACAAAGGACTAGTGATTACCAGAGGGTAAGGGGTGGGGGAGAAGGGGAGAGGTAGATAAAGGGGTCAAATATGTGGGGTTTGGGGAGGGTGAAGTGGTTAAGGGGATCAAATATATGGTAGCTGAAGGAAACTGGACTCTGGGAGGTAATCAGACAATAGAATATATAGATGTCAAATTATAATGTACACCTGAAAATTATATAATTGGATTCACCAATATTGCCCCAATAAATTTAAAAAAAGAGAAAGGTACAATTTTGTAACTTCAAAAGATACAATTTTATACCTCTTAAGTATTTTGAAATTCATAATTAAAACATGTTTATCGATATGGAAAGGTATCTATATAAAAATAAAATGATAAAAATCACACTACAAAACATGATATATGTTATTAGCCTGATTTAATCATTGCATGGTATTTACTTATGTTTATGCATAGAAAAATGTCTTAAAGTTTCTACTCCCCATTAAACATGGTTCTCGAGAACCTGAGTAATTGAATGATGAGTGATTTTTTTTTGTAATTTTTTTATAGTTACCCAACTTCAGATCTGTGCAATTGTTTACATAATTAGTATGTATTATTTGAATAATCGACAAAAATAACATGTGACCTTGGGCAAGCCACTTATAATTTCTGGGCCTCATCTGGAAACTAAGGGTAACCACGCTAGCTATAATACCTCACTGTGGTTGGTACCATATGGAATGCACTGGGCTTGACACTCGTGTGTTGTCCAATCCTCGAAACAACTCTCTATGTGGCTGTTTTTATTTCCATTATGCAAAATCACATATAAACAATATATATTACAGCTTTTTGAAAAACATAATACAAACCTAAGCTATTCCTGCAATGTTATCACAATGAAACACTTGCAGTACTCACTGTAGATATAGATGTCACTTACCAGTTCTCTAAACAATATAGAGATAAACTGGTTTCCAGTATGAAAATCAGGCTCCTTGGAGATATTCAGCAATTTGGAGAGATCTGTGAGTTTCCCTGCCTGATGGAAGATCGCTTCTTCAAAACAGATATTTCAGTGGACTCTTTCCTATCTGCTACTGGGAGTCTTGATTAAAGTTTTGCCTATGAGAAATAGATCATTGAATGAAAGTGTCAGTTATAAACCCATATTTACTAAATTCAAGGTATTTGCCATAGTAGTGTGTGTGTGTATTTGTATACATGTAAACATACATATGTTATATATACATATATGTATACATTTTAAGTGCTTAGCTATCATTAATTACTACTTAGTACTCTGGTCAAGATGAGACATGTTATAATTTATGGATAAAGATGAAAAAATTAGGATCAGGAACACGGGTCAAGTATAAAGAATGCCATATAAAATAAAAATATCCAGAATAATTCTATATAACTCAAATAGGAAAACTAGTACAAATTCACACTTCCTTATCTAAAACATTTGAGGCTGAGTTTTAGAATTCAGAAATTTTTGAGTTTCAGGAAGGTAATTTAATGCATGTAATTTATGTGCTGATAGATAATATAACATCCCCAACAGGTCTGTGCCCTGTAATCAAGCACATTGTTATTTCTGCAGAGAAATGAATGAATGTTCATACTAAGTAGGATTAACAGTTTAAACAGTCTTAAACCAGTTCAGGTTTTGCTACCAAATGAGTTTGCACCAGATTTAGGAAAAGCTTTCAATTCAGTTAAACTCCACGGTGAGAAACGAGGTGCTTCTTTTTCCTTCCAGTTGTTTTCAGGTTTTCATTTGCTCTTCACTCCCCTGCTCTTGCTGATGTGCTGAGAAGGACTCACTGTTGCAGAGAGAAATAATGTGAAGGCACAGCACTGACTCTTATCGGAAGCTTCCTTGCTAATGGTGATGACAAGTTGTCTATAGGAAAGGAAGTGCTTCCTTCACATCATCGGCATGTACGCCCTAGATGAATAAAACATATCCATCTCACTAGATGTAAAGAGTTGATAAACAGTTCCCTGTGTTAAAGCTTTTAGAAGCCTTTTGCTTGTATGAAAACCTAACTCTTGACCTCTGCTCTCTGTGCTCCCGTTAATGGTAATGCTTATTATCTATTTCAAGTTCCGATGACCTTGTTGCAATTAATCGTCATGTTGATACACTTAGGCAGGATGGTAGATGCTCTCATAATTTAATGATTATGCGAGTAAGGCGAGTAAAGGGAACATCGTTCCTGGCCTTTAGGTAGAATGCTTCTATTAGCAATAGCTCAAGCATAAATGGCGACTTAAGGTTGGAGAAAATTTTGCGAGCAGCGACTCACACATTTTTTTGCTTCAAAAGGAAGCAGATGTCTAAATGTTTTTAATACTTAGGATATACTAATGTGTAGGATATTCATGAAGATATATAATAAGAAGACAAAAGGGTACAGAAATAGTCTTTAAACCCTCCTCCCCAAATCTTCCAGATATTCTGTCAACCTGGTTCCAACCACAACCAAAGAGAATAGGCTGTGGTAGCCATTGGACTACAAAGAAGGAGCTTCACAATCACAGGTGAATGAAAAAAGTCAATCTGCCAGTTCATGGCCATAACAGTCACTCTGGTGTTTTCTTGGTTGCTCCTGGTTTTATAGAGTCACATCATTTCAGGGTTTTATTCTCTCTTTTCTCCTTCCCTTCACCCCAGGATGATTTTTCAGTGAATGGGCAAGGATTATGAATCTTCTGGGCAGTAGAGAGGACAGGGTTGGCTCCTTGGTGACACGCCTCTGTCCTATGCTGCCTTTTACCTGCCCTTTGGCCAACAGCCTCTATTCTTGTTACATCTGCTAAGAGAACTGGAGCAAAAGTTTGCTACACCCTGTCAACAATCCTGAAAGGGAATGATTATTCTCCTACTAAGAATAGGAAAACTGAGGCCCAGAGAGGTTAGGTATCTTTTATAAGGATCATCTTGATATAAGTAAAACCTGCAGCCTTGTCTGGTTCTAAAAAAAAAAAGGAGGAATGAGAATATTACTTAGGGGAAAAAATTGTTTTTAATATATTTTCTAGCAAGCTTCTAGCAATAGCTATACTTGATTAAATTGCACGTATAGATATATATTCTGTGGGGATACTTCTTAAAGGAGTACGATTTATAAAAATAGTGACATTTATGATCAGGAGAAATGGACCAAAGAAGAAGAGAAAACACAAGAATAATTAAAACAAAGTAGACATCTTCCTCAGCACATTGTTTCTGCAGGTCTTGAAGAAGGCATTGTATAACTACATGCACACCCATCTAATGTGGCAAGACAGTAGGAGATAAAAATCTCCTAACACAAATAGTAGTTTTGTTCTTGGTGACAGTGCCAAGAGTCAAGCAAAATCTTCTTCACGAGCCAGTTTAAATTACTTTCTTGAGGTCAACTTTAAGAGTGATTTGGTTTCTAATCTGTACTAGCAAAAACTCGCCTTTGTGCCTCTGTGTGTTTGTATTTATTTCTCCTGCATTTAAACCCATATACCCACATATATCCACCTTCACACACACACGCACGCACACACACACACACACACACACAAACCCACATGAAATATATGTGGAATAGATTTTTCCAGATCTGATCACAAATTATTTTCCCTCTCTTTCTTTTCTTTCTTTCCTTTCCTTTTTTCTTTTCTTTTCTTTTCTTTTTTTCTTTTCTTTTCCTTTCTTTTCTTGCCTTGCCTTGCCCTCCTCTCTCTCTCTCTCTCTATCTCTCTCTCTCTTTCCTCTTTTCCCCTCCCCTCCCCTCTCCTCCGCCCTCCCTTTTAAACTGGCAGGGAGAACAGTCACATGCAGGGATCTCAGAGAAGGAAACTGGGATGTGAGTCAAAGCGCCTTACAGCCAGGAGGGCGTGTCAGGTGGAGACTGATAGAGTAATCCTCACAGCCTCCAGAGGTTCAGATGTGTGTGTGGTGATGAAGTCAGGTGGACTACTCCCTTTTGTGAGATGTCCCTGAATCTGAATAGAACTTACTGTGATGCCTTTATTCCTCAGTACTCCTGGCTAATCTGCAGAAATGTATGTGAGTGTATTAACCAGTGCATATACACTTAACTATTATAAATATTTCTAAATGGAAACACATAGTATATTTCTAATAGAGGATGTCCAAGCATTGTAATAGGCCTATGGGGAATATCTTAGCTTGAAATACTCTAGACCTTATGTCGACTGGTTTTTCTAATCAAACGTTTGACATCATAGAGGTCTCATAAGCCCTCTTCATGAGCTCTTCATTAGCATGGTGAACAGAATTAATTTTTTCATGTACATATTGGTTAAATTGTTTGATTCCCATTTTATGTCTTCCTGGGTTAAAAAAAAAAAAAAGTCAGAGGAATTTAAATTTGGTGTTGAACTGAGCATGTTGAACTGAGCATTATACGCAGTAAGTCAAATTCACTAAATGGAACCATCAGCAAGAATTCAGAGAAAGGATAAAACCTTATGGATCTGATATATTTGATATACATACCTAACTTGGTATAGTAAAAACAAATAAATATTCAAAAAATAAATTTATAAAAATTGGTCTGGGCATCAGAGAACATAATCTTATTTTTAATTATATTTGGGACCTTCTGTTTCTCTCTCAAATATAGCATAATTTTGTATGCCAACAGGATAAAATTGTGAGAAAATTACTATAAACAGAAGTGTTTTTAAAACCTAATTTATCCTTCCTATGCCTAAAATATATGAATACTTCTGGACAATAAAAAATTACTAGATTAAAATATAATATGAGGGTTACTATTTAAAAAGCTTATTAGAGTAGATAAGAAAAACACTGAGACCCTAGTATAAAAATGAGCAAAAGAGGTAAACAAATAATATATACCAACAGATAATTAGCAAGCAAACATATGTGAAAATGTTTAAACTTGCTACTCATCAAAGAAGTACAAGCTAAAATAACATTGTACTAATACCATACCATTTAAATGTATAAAATTAATTCTTTCTAATGAATTATATCAAATGTTTAAAAAAGAATTATTATCAATCCTTCACAAATTCTTCTAAAAAATAGAAGAAGAGGCAACGCTGCCCAACTCATTCTATGAGCCCAGTGTTATTACCAGATACCAAAACTGGACAAAAATAGCACAAGAAAACTACAGACCGATATCTCTTATGAATACAGATGCAAAAATCCTCAAGAAAATACTAGCGACTAAGTCTTGCAACATATAAAAATGATTATATACCATGACCAAATAAGTTTTATCCCAGGAATGCATGGGTAAAATAAGTTTTAGCCCAGGTAGTTCGACATACAAAAATCAATCAATGTGATATACCACATTAATAGAATGAAGGGAAAAAAAACACATGATCATCTCAACAGACACAGAAAAAAACCTTTGAAAAAATCCAATATACTTTCATGAGAAAAATACTCAATATACTAAAAATAGAATAGAACTCCCTCAACTTCATAAAAGCCACCCACAAAAACCCACAGCTAACATCACTCTTAATGGTGTGGTGATCTTGTGGAGAGGGGAGGCCGAGCCAGAAAGGAGAGGGATTCAGCAGCTGGCCAAAATGGTGAACGAGGGAAACTGACAAGCCCAGAAGGATTTGCAAAGAGCACGATGATCACACAGCCCTTTGGACTTTGGCGTTTGAGGCGCAAGAGGTGTGATTACTGTTCTGTCCTACTGGAAAGCCGTCTTGCCAGGGGATCAGGTTAGGTTCCATCGGGAGTGACAAGGAAGAGCTTTTATTCCAGTCTTATCTTTCAGCAAGCTGCTGCTTCCAAACTCCAGGCTTTCAGACAGGCTTTGGTCCGAAAAGGAGACCAGATTCCTTAGAGCTGTAAACCGCATTTCAGAGCATGCTCTGGGAAGGCATCAGAAGTTAGATTATGTCAAATAATAATAAAGCAATGGGAGTAGGAATATCAGTAGTCTACGTCTGTTCTTACCTAATGGGGGGATTGGGGCAGGTGTTTTCTGCATCTAAAGCTGGGACCTTCTCAGTGGTTTCTTTCCCCCTCTTCACCACCTTCTCTCTCTCTCAGAGCATGGTGGACTGACTCTTTATTTCCTAGAAAGTTACAGTAATTACTAACTTGTGAATCTATAGAAGAGGCAGAATCTATATTGCTGACTGTTCATCAATCCAGCTTTCGATTGACAGAAAAAAAAATCTTTGTCATAACTAAACATATTAAAAAGTATGAAACATGTTTTGAACAGTTAAATAGTTTTACTTTCTCCATAATTAAGGTAAAATGAAATTATGTTCTAGAGTAAGTTAGCATTCACTCTGTCCCTAAGATCTGTGTGACCTTGAGGAAATGACTTCTCATAGTCTAAGTTTTCTCAACTGTAAAACCATGAGCTTAAATTAAGAGATTTCTAAAGTGCATTTAAAAATGCTAATATAATTTGTTTCTAATTCAAGTCATGTAGAGAATTTTTAAAAAATTCCCCTTTGATGTTAGGCTTAGCCTTATATTAGTATTAACTCTAGGAACTAAATATTTGATTTAGAATGACTTAAAATTATATTCTTCCTGAGTCTGAGTGCTAAACTTGGAAATCACAATGTACCCTACTGAAGCAGCGGGTAAGCACCAGGAGGCAAAATAACAATTACTTCCTGAAAAAGAGTGACAGGCCCCTGATCAAAGAGGGGTTTTTTGGTTTAGATAGAGAAAGTGCCAAATGTCAGATAACATTAGATGAATTTGAGATCTAGAGAACATTTAGATCGGGCTAACAAATTTATCTTTATTTGCACTCTTAGCAACCTGTGTGCCAGGTACTGATTACTCTTGGATAAGTGCCTTCTGTTTATCTGAGAAGAGTTCACTGAGACATGAGTCTCCATTACAACGTGTGACATTAAGCTATAGGAAGTCGGCAGGTTGTAGTCCCTTACAACATAGCCCAAGTTGTAAGGAACTATGTTTTATGAGGAAATGGTCATGATTACTAATTTCCTAGACAAAGTATAGGTTATAATCATGTTTAAATTATCCATGATTATAAGATGATCACCAGAGAAAATGCATAGTTTTCCTTCAGGTGCTTATTTCAGGCAAAATTATTCTTGACACCCATTTCTCCTCTTTGGTGCCCAATATACAATAACTACAGCTGTCAAATGCTAATGCAAGGAATGGAAATCCCATTTTTCTTTTCTTCTACAGAAAACACTAAGATCCTCCCATGCAATCTTCCGGGCTATTGTCATAGAGGATGATTTATGTATTTCTTGTATGTTTCTTTCTTTTTAAATCTTGAAGTGTATTCTTTTGTTTTATTGGGCTATTTATTCTCTTGACATCCTTGGATGTGAGTTAATGGAACCATGATAAAAGGATAGAGAAGTAGAACAAACAAGCCTGATGGTATAGATTCAGGACTGTCTGACAGATTAGGGATGGCAAAGATAGGAACAAAAGATAAAATCACCTGATTCGTGCACTCTGGGATGGCTCAAATAAACCAGTGCTTGAAGGTTTCACTGTGCTGTGACTCTGAAAAATAAATGTAGGAAAAATTGGGTTATGATTATAAGGATTAAGAAATTTATTTTTCTTTAGAAAAATTAATTTCGATACATAAAATGTAAAGGCTTAGTCTAAGAGCACCGCACAATGCTTTGCACTGAATGAGCATTTAACGGATATTTGTTAAATAATGTCAGGGAAAGGAGTTGATGAATGTTGATGAGGATAAGGGGATGGAGTGGGTAGACATGTATTGTTTTGTCTGCCAGGAACAGCACTCACCTTCTTTCTGGCTGGGCCCAATACATGGGGCTAAATGAGTAAGCTGCCATCATCCTACAGATCCTGCTGGACATTACTGGTATAGAGATGGAAATCTAAACTAAAATAATCCCATTGTCTTCCCTCCACAGTGATTGGCCCAAAGAAGTACAGTTAACACAAACTGAATCAATTAGTGGGCTTCCCCAGGATCTTTCAAATTGGAACCACGGAAAATCATGATAAAGCTGGAATAAGGTAAGTGTAAAAGCTACTGGTGGTTGCTATTCCATCCGTACTCAGGAAAAAGAAGTGTGACATGGTGAAGCCGACCTATAGAGACAAGAGAGGAGAAGAGTCTTGGCCACAGTTGTCCCTGGTTCCAGCTGTCCCCAAGGCCCAGTTTTATCCCTGCCCCTTGTGAGATTTGGTCACTTGAGCCAACACTGCCCCCTTCACCAAAGACCAAAGTCATCCCTAAGACAAAGGACAATTAAAGTAGAAGTAACTGGACTGATCTGGGTATAATCTAGACTCTAAGCAGGGTGAGGTCAAGAATCATGTGATTCATCTTTATGCTCATAATGCATAAAACGGTGCACAGCACACAGCTGGCAGTCAAAAACTATATAGTCATTCCAAATATATTTGTTAAATGCCCAAGAAACATGTTAAGTATTGCAAATAAAATAGAGAGCAAGACAAACACAGTCCTTACCCTTAAGAAGCTTTAATTCAAGTGGAGAGCACAGAAAAGATAACTGGCAGTGGTAATAAAAAGTGCTATTTTTTTTTTTTTGACAGGGGAGTATATTAATTTGGGTTATTGGTTACAAGTAGCTACATAGCCTAGCTAATCTAAGTTTAAAAAGGGAATTTTTAGGTAATGGGCTATTTCACAGGACAAGGGGAGGAATGCAGCCTGACTTTCCAAAGAACAGGGACCAGGCATTGGAGAGTCATCATCTACCCACCAAACGTACCCACAAAGTGTTCTCTTTCTGACTCTCCTCTCTGCTCCTCTTTATCTCTTCCCAAAGACTGACTTCTTTGTTCACCAATCAATGTGCTGTTATAAAGCGGGTCACAGCTTCCAAGTCCAAACCTCTCTGAAGAAGATAACTAATTGACCAGAATTCCCCTGAGAAATATCTAGTTGGGAAGTAAGCAGTGCTTTGATAAGCTGATTGGTTTAGTGGGTGAGCCCTCAGGGCCTGCTGAAGTTGTATAAGATGATTACTCTACACTGCTCTGCATAAACCCAGGGGAAGAATGAGTGTGACCCTGGAAAAAGAGAAGGAGAGGAGAGACAGAATGACACCTCTTTTTCTCTTCATATTTATGGTAGAGACTATAAAAATTATAAAATACTTGGGATGATCAGATATTTTCATGGAAACCATCGAGAAAGCTGAATTCTGTCTGGGTCAGAGCAAAGTAGGATAGAACATGAATTGGCAAAGAGCAGGGACAGACGTGAGCTAAAGGCCCAGCTGCCTGGAGAAAGTGACTCATTCTCTTGGTTGCTAGTTCAAATTGCCTGAGAAAAAACTCTGATTGGCTGGTCTTGGGACCGAGCTGGATGATGGGGAAGTGGGAACATGTAAAAACTGACTATCGGGTCCACATTTATGGAGGTAAAAACGACAGTTAATGGGATTCTTGTGAACTGACCAGATGTTCCAAAAGATATTCAGTACGTAAAAAAAAAAAAAAAATGAGTGTCCAGGGAACACATAAGAGAGGTGTCCAATCCAAGCTAAATATTCTTAGAATAAAACGATGAATAAACTAGACTTCCTTGGATGGTTTTCAAAGGCTGTGATATATAGAGAAAAAGGCAAAGCTATGATGGAGAATCAAGAGCAAGAAAAAGCCATGAGGTGGGGAGGAAGAAGAATCAGTGGTAGCGAGAGAAGTAACAGCCGTGACACAGACACACTGGAGGCCTGATTGTGAGGCGAGGCAAACAGTGACTTACTACCCAGTATCCGAATGCCGTTCCAGGTCCCCCGGAGGTCTGATTTTGTGAGTGAAGGTCTGTTATTCCCAAGGCCTGGTGATTTAGCTGCTGGACTCTTTCCTGTTTTTCCTTCCTTCCTTATTTCCTTGCCTTTTCTTATTTTCTTTAGTATCCTTACAAATTACTATTATAATTGAGATGCCTTGATGTTTATGATCCTGACTCCAAAGAGCTTCATAACAAAACAGAGAAGGAAGGAAG